>NW_021637205.1:0-388732 GCF_004799145.2 Neltuma alba
TTCAGGGAAACGAAGGATGTTTAAGTCACTAATTGTATTCTTTTCTGTTTTATATTTTCATTGCTTCTTAAGTCAGTTGAGTAAAGATCAAACCTGAGACCTCATCATTCCTGAAGGCTAGTGCAGCATTGCCAACAGAAGCACTATCACTTTCTGAACCCTGGGACTGCTACTGAGAAGCTCATCATGTTTCTTCTTCAACGCAGATGTCTCTGCAAAACCTAGATGAATACGAAAAAATGAAATCATTCATAGATCATTGTCTGCATGGAACAAACCATCAGTTCCATATCAGGAGAAAGTAATTGACTGAGGCATTTTCACTTGCAATTTCAAAAATTTCACCACTACAAGTCCAAGCACAATCTAACAAATCATTCTTATATTGCAAAAATCTCTCTCTCTCTCTCTCTCTCTCTCCCGCCTCTCTCTCTCAGGCCATCCATGCTCTGATTAGGGAATTCCCAAGCCATAAGCTAATCTTTTTTCTTCAATCACCATGGTCTCTTGCCTTTATTATTAAGAAAAGTTTCAGAAAACTCAACAAACTTGCATATAGGGAGGAACAATATCAGTACCATCATACGAATCCGGTCACGGTCTTCATCATTGAGGATGAACTGCAGCTTCAGACGCAGGTGTCCATGCCCAAGGGCAAAGATGTCTTCCCAAACACCTTTCTCAACTATTGACTTCGTATGAAACCCTTTCATAATATATTAGTCAGGTTTATCCTAGGGCCAAGTGAAATGGGAGTAGAACTCAAAATTTTCAAATGGGCAGTGTTCTGAGAGCTACCTATACGAGATATTTCATTCCCATCAGAATCCTGAAGTTTGATAATGAGATCCTCACGAAGACTAGCTAATGGGCTGCATGGGACAAACAAGCGGATTATAAACTTGAAGTCATCGTTAGAAATGTTGACAGAACAACATAGAACTTTCAGTTAATCTTACAAGGAAAAGTCTCCCTCCTCGCTGATGAGGGACTCTGTTTTCCCCATGGAAACTGCAGTCACCACAATTACCAGTATATAAATGACATTTTGAAGGGTGGCAGAGGGGAAAGGCTCGGATAAGCTGAAAATCAAGAGCAATTGCATACCCTTTATGGATGTTGAAGATAACGGAAGACCCATGAATTCCAGGACTGTAATATGAACGAGGAAGTGAGATAAAAACCAATGGTGATTCATAGTTGAATTACTTCCACAAGATGAAATTACCTGAGACCAGGATTGTTCCTGGCATTGCAGAGGGAGAATTCAATAAGATAAAAATTGCTTAAATCGGACAGACAAGGGACAAAAATACATGAGCTTGACAGTTAAGTATGTTAGACTCTTTTCAGTTCGTTCAAAGTCCTAAACTCAGTTGATTGAGCAAGAGATAGAAGATTGGATGGGATTGGACTATTGGAGGATGTGGATATAGTTAGAATCCTCAATCCAGAGAAATGAGCTATTGTGTCCCGGCGATTGTCAAAGTCCACTAGCCATTGATTACCATATTCAATGCCTGAAAACCATATTTATGGTTTGTCTCGTTTCAAAGTCCACGTCATGCTTTTTGATCCCTACAGTCTACCCACCAAACTGGGCAATCGCTCAAAATGGAAATGCAATGAAATTATTCAATGGAAAAAACGTCTCGGTAGATAAAGGTTTCATACTGTAATAAAAGGAGTGATATTTTCACCGTTTTCACGTGGCAAGTTTGCACATAGCACACAAAGACATGCTGAGTCAGATTATGCTGTTCATATCACTATCATTTCTTGTGCATGTGTATTTTTTTGTCAGTGTTAGGAGTGTCCACCTCCAACATCAACGAACGATTGTACACTAAACATTACACAACATGTCCTTGGTTCATTAGTAGAGTTCACATGCCCAAGGATCAAAAATACAAATTGATGAATAGGTAAGTGCCTATAGTAGGGCACATGGCACTCATTATCAATTGCAAGGTGTTGATGTTACATTAACTGACTGATGTTACATTACAATCATCCCACGATGTCCAGAGATTTTCATCCGGGTAATTAGACTAAATGGCTGCCCATGTCAATAAAGTAAAAAAAAATGAATTTGCAGTGTATGATGCTATCCAGTAAAAAATGGACTTCAACGTGCAATAATCCGAGCTTGTCAAGGTCTATCAATTGTGCTGAAGCTTTAACATGTCAGCATTTAGAAAACTGAAGTGGGAATCAAAACTTCGGTATGGTGTCAGCACGTAGAACTTGTTTGAGAATGGCTTTTTCTTCATCTATTTGCTTCTTCTCTACAGGGTCCTTGGGTTTCAGCTTTCTCTTTTCTTCCAACATCCATTTGAAAATTTCACGTTGTTGCTCATCAGTGATGGGAGCCCGCACTTCCTCAGGGATGGAGACAGGGAAATAGAGCGAGTCATCATCGAAAATTGAACCATTGAAGTTGAGGTTGTGGGGGGTTCAGGAACTTCAACAGCAGTTTTCTCCTTTTGCAATTTGTGACCTTTTCTGGTATGATTCTCAGTCCCGTCTTTCTTCTTTGGCCTTGAAAATAGATAAGCTGCAATAAATTACGGAGCAGAAACATTAGAAGGGCAAGGAAAAAAAACGTCTAGTTTATTCCTGCTGTCACCATTCAAAGAAAGAAAACTGTATGTCTGGGATTTAGGTAGTACAAGAAATGTTCTGAACACCAGAAACTTGGGAAGGGTAACAAACATTAACAATCGCAGAGAGAAACACTATTTTAATCATGACACAACAGCATACAATACATGTAGACATAGTCTAATCACTTATTCATCTAAGACACAACATAAACACCTATTCATCTGATCATCAACAACATTTATCGGGGAAAATTCCCTGAAGACAGCAAATTTAGTCAAGGGATTAAATTTAACATTAAACATCAGTCAAGAGGCAAATTGATGGTATGACATGAAATCAAATTGCAATGGCAACAAGTCAGATGGCTAATGGTTGAACGTGGTAAACATCGAATACGGATATACGAAGCAAAAAGAAGCACTTAATACTTGATATTCCAGTTGCATATTCAAGGCATCAAGATAGAACTAGTACATAACTAATAATGAAAAGGAGCCTCAACTTCTGGTACCTTTGGCATTATCTAAAAATACAATAAACATGTTAGACTACTAAGACAAGTTAAAAGAGCACGCCATGATGTGTCATCTCAAATGTAGATACGAGTTTGATTGAATTGGAAAGTAGACAAAGAGATGATAAAAAGGGTCCCATTCATAAACGGAATACAAGGAGAAAGTAAATGTTCCTACACATTAGGAGACACAGCCAAAAAAAATCGCTTGATTATAGGCAAACTATCAAACAACCAATCAAAGTTCTACTTGGCAATATATCGAACACTTGAAGGGCAGAATACACAAAACGTCAAAGAAGGCCGCCGTCACAGTGAAAAAAAAGTAACAACCAATCCATTAGCCAGTTTTTTGTCGACTAAAATGAGGGGGGGAATAGAATTTAATGACGCATTTCATATCGCAGCACCATGCGCGCGCGCACAAACAAAGAAAGAAAGAAACAATGGCTATTGTAAGCAAGAGATAGAAAATAGACCTGCAAAAGCAAAATTATAGATCAAGAATACACGCCAAATTGGCTTGCAGCGCTTCATGAGCGATTCTGTTGAAGACAGAGGCGGGGGCGGTGGCTGAGCGTCGCTCATTGAAGTTAACAATGAAGACTGATGAAGATGATGATCGTTTTCTGGTGTGGTGTGGTGGTCACAGAAACAGCTAGAAATTCAGTTTGCTTGTGATGAATTGATTCTCTTTCTCTCTCGCTAGTTTCCTCCCTCTACAGAAGAAGACGTCTTGCGCATGTTCTTTGATTCTCTGGGCGTTTCAAAAAATTTACAGTGTGAACCAATTTCGTCTTCCACAATCCTCAATCTGGCGCCTCACTGCATTTTCCATTCCTTCTCTTCTGCTTGGGAAGCGAATATTTGGGTTTTGATTATTTTATTTGAAGCCCATTGGGCATACGAATTGGGGATGAACACGTGGACCATAACATTGGGCGTTTTGACCCAATTGTAGGTTGTGATTTTTTTCAAAAGAACAAAATGGAAAATAAATATTCTTGTTACTATTACAATTTTAATTTTAACTTATAAATATATAGTTTTCATGAAATTTTATTGATATGCACCTCAATTTTACATGATTGTATATTATTAATTCCATTATAATTATAAATAGATTATTCAAGTCCTTTGGACTAGCTTTTAAAAGTAATTTTATGGTATACGAAATAAGTATAGGAGAAGAGTTTTGTTTCGAATTACATGAAAACACTTTTTTAAAGTGATTGTAGAGGGTTGTCAAGCTCACCAAATACAAATATAATGATTTTCGATAAGTGATACTCCTCCGTTCCTTATATAGGACCCAATTCTGAGTTGGTTTTGGTCCTCAATATAAGACCCATTTACATATTTATCAATTTTCTCTAAATTACCCCTATAGATATTTCTCAATCATAATCAAGTAGAAGAGAGAGAGGGGTTATTAAGAAAGATGATTATGGGTTTTAGGAAAATGTGTCACTTTTCTTATAATTAACTAACTTACCTAACTTTCTTAATCTAATCAAATTAGTTAAATGAGTCGATATTAAGGACCAGAGGAGTATCAAATATAGTTTATATTAAAATGTTATTATGCACTTATTATTAATAGAATTAGAATTGAGCATCTAACAATAATTATAAAAACAAAATTCAAAATAAACATGACATACCATGGAAGAAGAGAGATGTAATACTGACATTATATTTTTTTTCTTACCCTATATTTGCCATGAAGGAATTGGAGAAGAGAGGAGGGGAGGAAAATTTTAATAAGCTCGATTTAAAAAATTGAAGAAGTTGAGTTGTAAAATTTTGATAAAGAAAATATGTAAGATAAAAGAGTGAGCAAATTTAATTAAAAATTTTAACCTTGCTTTTCAAATTTTTTTAAATCGAGCTTATTAAATTTTTCTTTCTCCCTTCTTCGTTTTCTTTGTATCAAACAGACCCTTATCATTGCTGAACGTGTAGTTATCATTAGTAATAATCAATGTTATTAATCATCATATAGAACTTGTGGTTAAGTTTTAGGTGACTATTAATTCTCAAGACCCATAAGTTAAATTTTGGAAAAGTAATTGTCATTGATTTCATCAATTAGTAATAAACAAGGTTGTCCTTCGTTATACAGAACTGGTCATAATTATAATGGAATTTCAAATTTATTGGCAACATTGTGCTAATTTGATAAGAAAATAAACTTTTATACTTAAAATCTTGCGCTTCAAAATAAGTCGGGTCGAGTTAAGATTATTTTCAAGGCCATTGAGGTGGTCAATTCAAGAGAAAGAGAATGACTAAAAATTAAATGCATCATAATATCTATTAATTGGAATGCCGATATCCTAATAATTAATCAATTATCAACTTTATACCACCCAGTACTTCACACAGGGAAGATTTTTAGTTTTAAGAAAATCAAAACACATTTTTAACAAATAACTAATTTAACTAATTTTTTTTAATTTTTGTAAATTAGTTACCTAACTTTTATATCATAAACCACCAAAACTAGTACTACTGTGGTCCTTGATATAAGACCTTGTTTAACTTTTATTTTGGTTCTAAATATATGACCCCAATCTACTTTGTCTCTCATAATTGTATTTTTTTCCTAAAATAGCCCTTCTAATAATGATAGTTCTAATCAATACACTTGATTAATAAGGATATTTTATGGAAATGCAACACCTATTTAGGATAAATAACTAACTCAACTTACTTCTTTAATTTCTCAAATTAGTCAACTGGTCTTATAATAAGGACCGGAAGTAGTATTTGTTAAGGCACGCGAAATGTCAGCCTAATATTATATTGTTGGTACCATAATGAAGTGAGTACAGCAGCATCACATGAAGCAATGCCCTGGAGACAAGGGAATTGTAGGGGACATACACAATTAAAATGAGCATATAATTAAATCTCCAATTATTGGATACTCACACACACACAAAGGCTTTTGTCTGCTGCAAAAGTAGCTGCTGTTGTCTGTGGGTAGGCGTATAGCAGAAAACTGGAGGAGCCCTTCTTTCTTTCGTACTTCAATAATTTCTTTTTTCCCGCTTTCTTCTTTGGCTCTCTCTCTCTCTCTCTCTCCATGGATCGATCTCATATACACAGAGTGTAGGCAGAGAGAGAATCTGAATTTATATTGAATGAAAGAGGTACTTGAAGGTTGAAGATGATGGAGGGCGGCCTCTGGCTGCATGCATGCGCCCGTGATAATAAAAATCCAAAACATGACTCATCTCTTTCATGATTTTGATAACCTCAACAACATCGTTAGGGTTAGGTCAAATACTACACAGAACTGTAAACCAGAGAGAGAGAGAGAAGGAAAGAGGGAGCATAAAGGTTTAAAAGGTGAAAAGGATAACACAAATAGCTACCCGGTCTTGTTGTTTTCTCATTTTCTCTCTACCGGACCATATATATATATATATATATATATATCGTAGAACCATATGATTATGTTCTTCAAGAAATATATCCTGAGTCACAAGAGAATGTGATCACGTGTGTGTCTCTCTCTCTCTCTATATATATAAAACTTACATCGCATTATCAAGCTAGTTGGCGGCTCTTCATTCCTAAATTTGAATTTGAATTTAAAACGGTGTCTGGTATTATAAAGGCCTATCTCTGAATTCCGTCTTAAATATGAGATCCTATGTTTAGAACTGGAGGTAATGATATGATTTTGAGTGAAGTTTGAATGAGGAGAAACTCTTTCAATACCTGTACTTGAGATTTCATCTTAAGAGAATTTGAGCTCCTTATTATTAACGCTGAATTTAACTATTATCATCATTTAAAATTGACAGAGAAAAAGTGTAGTGAATGATCTTGAAAATTATTAATTAATTACCCACAAGTTACGTACTTTCATATTTTAAGGACTATTTACAGTAAAATTCTCCCAAGAATTTACTATTTATATAAAGTAATAGTTTTGATACATATATAGAGATTTTCATAAAATCGTAAGATAAGTGCTTCTAATTTGATTAATAATTCTTCATCTTGGGGAAAAAAACAATGCAAATTGTGATATTTATATGGATCTTCGGATGTATTTTTCCCTGAAGTTTTCCTTCAAGACTATATATATATATATATATATATATATATATAATTAGTACTTTGCATTTCATTTGCAGTACTATCGAAAACTTTTACATAATTGAACCCCACTAAGCAGACATATGATGCTGGCTAAAATGCAAAAGATTTTTTTTGTACCAGCAAAATGCAAAAGTTACTACACTTTTTAATCTTTCTGTTTTCCTCAGTCACTGGCAAAACCAGTTACCGTACAATAAATATATTGTTTTTAAATGTTAATTTATCATTCTGGTTTTTTAAAAAAAATTTAATTTATCATGTTTTTTAAGGACAAATTATAAAGCTCATAATTGATTTAGAGTACAATGATGATGATGATGATTATTTCTACAAGAAATATCACAATATATTTATGTGCATTAATTAGAAATAAATAAAAAACTCAAAATTATTATTATGCAAAGTGAATAAATAAAGTAATTCCTGGAAATTTTATTGAATTTTCCCAGATAATAATATTAGAACTTGGTGAACAGAAAGAGACCCACATTTTTTGGCTGTCTCCACTTGTTCAATATCTAACATAAGATCTTAAAAATTAAACCTTCTTCACTTCCCATCTCATGATTGTCTATCCATCATTTGCCTCCCCCTTCTCATAATTATAACAAAGTACAAAACATTGACTACACACAGTACAAATTATTTGAAAAAAGTTTATCATCATCATCAAAAACCCTAATTACCTGAAAGTAGAAACCAGAAAATTAAGTAAACCAGTACACACACTGACACAGAGAGAGATCAACTCCTATCCATGAACTAGGCCATTGCAAGATAAAGCCATAAGAAGAATTGCAGCCTCCTTCTCATCCTGAGGGAAAACTTGTGATGCAGCTGCCAAGTTCTTACTCATCAAGCTTACTGTGAAATCCTCAAAACTAAACTTGTTTATTATTGTTGGTGATGACGACGATGATCTCCCTCTTGAATTATTATTATTGTTAGCTTCCATGTCCTGATGATGATCTTCATCAAGCTTGTGCTTCTTCTTCTTCATCTGATGAGTCTCACACTCCAATTTCAACTTCTTCTCTTTGCTGTGAACCCTGTAAGTCCCTTTCACTGCTGCAGATTTCCCAGCCACATGCAGATCCGACGACTCGTTTGCAGCAGCCGCCGCCGCCGCCATGGCTCGCCTCGCTTTCCTTTGTCGAATCCCACAAGCGTTGCATAGTGACTGCGTTTCCAACAAAATAATAATCAACAATGACAATTTGTTAAGATCACTAATCACAAGTTACAACTCAATTAGCATGTCTAATACTTAAAAAAGGACTAGTGTATCTCAGAAGGTACGAACATAAACAGATGATGACCCTTCAGTAGACCAGAATCTTGTCGACCTTTTTTCCCAATAATTTTTCAGTGTGTGGGGAGCAGCTAGACTTTTAGCTTGCTATGTTTAGTTTGATACAAAACAAAAACCAGCATGTGAATCCTGAAAGGGGAACAAAAAATTTTTACCTTTGGACCTCTTGGTCCACTTCTCCAAAGAGGGGTCTTGGTGGTGTGGCAATCAGCACAAACCCTAACAGTGATAGTATTATTATTATTGTTACTGTTACTGTGGGTTGAAGAATTGATGCTGCTGCTGCTATTATCAGTTCCTCCTCGAGGAGACAATAACAATGGTCTTTGTTGATTCTGATTCTGATCTTCAGAGTTAATAATCTTCCGAGAGGTGCCCATAATACTGATATCAGAAGAAGAAGAAGAAGAAGCCTTATGATCTGAAGCCATCATCTTCCTCATCATTCTCATCTTTGAAGGCATCCACTTCACTGGATCATTATCCTCCGTTATTTGATGATTTTCATCATCCTCCCTCTCTCTCGATCCTGATGCTGATCTCTTCCAAACTTTCAGTTTAAGTCCCCTCTTTCTGATCTCAACACCGCCCTTTTCTTCCTGATCATTCCATGACCCACTTGAAGCAATAATATTCTTCCCAGCCTACAAAATAAGATCACACGAGCAATTGAATGGTTATAATAAACACACATAAAGTGTATATATGGGAAACTTGATGTGATAAGCGATTGCTTCTTTTGACTACAAAAACTTTAAGGTATCCGGATACATCCATCTATATAGAAACACTTACCTCGACATGATCATTGTGTAGGTTGTTGGACTCCCAGTAGGAAGATCCAGCGTGATCCTGCTGAGGGGGGTTAAAGGGAATAGGGCATGATAGAGAAGAGGAAGAAGAAGAAGGTTGGTGGGTTGGGCTAAAAATTAGCTCATGGCTTTGATCTTCAGCAATATTAAGATCTATAATAGGCATAGTAGAAGTAGGAGGAGAATTAGAAGAAGAAGAAAGAGAATAAGGATAAGTTGGTATCATGACACATACATACGCACGCAGAAACCAAGCAAAGCTAGCTAGCTAAAGAGAGGGATGGATCATATCAGTGTAAGTGCTATGATCTTCTTTTTGTCCAGTAAAGATGGAGTATGAGAGAGAGATCAGAGATCAGAGAGGAGAGAGTTATAAGGAAAAAGGTTCAGAGATTTATATAAGGAAAATAGTAAAACTCATAATATTTAGAAGATGGAGAGAGATCTATGTATCAGATCTCAGAGAGAAACACAGAGAGCAAAAAGCCGTGAATAGGTATATAATATAAGTCATTCACGTGACTTCATGAGACATCAAAGAAGACAAGTTAAAAAGACAAAACCCATTAAAACCAGTGTGTGGAATGCACCTACGCTGACCCCATACTTAGGACAAAACCCTATCTGCACAACTTCTCTTTTCGATCTTTCTTTCTTTCTTTTTTCATTTTACCGCTTGCACTGCGCTAGCTAGCCCTAATCGGAGGAAAACGAAGAAAGAGAAAAAGATTTGTGGCCACACACATGAAAAAGATAATGCCCTTGCAAATCTTAAACCAATCATTTATATTGAAATAATCTGGTGGGACAATATATACGTGTGTGTGAACTGTGGGGCATTTTTCAATTTGTGGAAAACATTAATTAGGAGTTATTATCGCCGAAAATATTGAAAAAGAGATTGGAGACTATAACAACAGGATTTTTATTTACCCGCTTAACCTTTTTATGTAGTTGAAAACTTGATTTTCTTTTTATTGAGTCAATATATATGATCTCTTTGTGAATTATTCAAGCTAATAAATGATTTTCTTACTGGTATAGAAGATGGAAATTTCAAGATATACTACCTATAGTTTGTATAAGTGTTCACTATTTGTGTGTGTCCATATTATGTATTATGTGTTCACCTGTGATTTGTCTAAAAACAAACAATATTTGCATTTTATTTAGTATAATGATCACTAGAGATAATCTAACTCATGATTATGTCGGTTTGTGGAAAAGGAAATTTTGTCATTTATATCAAGAATATATGTGAACAAGAGAATTAATTAACCATTTTCAAACCATGTATATCATGTTTAATTACGGGAAAATCCCCCAGAAAGCCCCACTATTTTGAATATCAAAAATCTCACATCAGGAATTCTCACAAAGATGTGTCATGATTTGCTTTTCAAGTGTCATCAATTGCTATTAAACTATAAGAAACAATGAAACATGATTGATTTCAGATTTTGAAATTCAATTAATATTTGTTTAGATTTTTCATTTAATATTTAATTTTATTGTGCGTTATAATTTATTACTCCCTCCGTTCCTTATTATAAGAGACAAATAACCGAAGTACGTTGATCAAAAAAATAGTTAAAATTAGTTAAGAACAATAATGTGTAAAAAGTATATTTTTTTCCAAAAATGCCCTCATTAATAAGGAGAGAGAGCATGAGAGAGAACAATTAAATTATTAAAAGAAAGAGAAGTGGGAGGGAGAGAGAGTGTGAGTTGGAGATAATAAATATGGGTAAAATAGGAAATCAAC
This sequence comes from Neltuma alba, assembly GCF_004799145.2. Taxonomy (NCBI): domain Eukaryota; kingdom Viridiplantae; phylum Streptophyta; class Magnoliopsida; order Fabales; family Fabaceae; genus Neltuma; species Neltuma alba. The sequence goes on from NW_021637205.1 coordinate 11,130, forward strand.
ACAAAAAAGTAGAGACAACTTTTAAGTGTCTCTTATATATAGGAACATGTTATAAACATCAAATGTCTCTTATAATAAGGAACGGAGGGAGTAATAGTTAACATAATTACATAATTGATTAATCTTGTTGTTTGGATTGGCTTAAAATAAGTGATTTGTATTTATTCTTCTCATGTATTTACTTAATACAGGGCTAAATCACTCCTCTACAATTAATTAGAACGAGAATATACCAAACTATATGAGTTTAGTCATGATTGATGGTAAGTAATCACAATTGTTGTCTGATGAGGCTTTTTTTTAAAAAGAAAATCACAATATTCCTAATCATGTAATGGGAAAAGAGATCAAAATTAGAGAAAAATGGGAATAAAGTGATGAATCCGACAAGATTTCTTTCTATCTTCACTTACAATACAAAATATACTTGAGAGGATCCACTTCACATGTAGTTAATTATGATGAGTAATACGTGATATACTTCCTTTGGTATTTAATCCACTTTTATTTGTGTCTTATATTTTTCATTTTTTTCACAAACTAATCTAACAAAATTATAAGCTATTATATGATATATATATATATATATATAGGTATTTTAGGAAAATCATGCCATATTGTTATGATTAATTGATTTATTTAGCTTTCATAATTTAATTAAATTAGTTAAGTAGCTTTTATATTAAAAATTGGGGATAATATTATATTACAAATGCGTATATTAGCTAGAGCCCCATATTGTATATTTCTCTCCGTGCGTTACGTACAATAATGCCAATACCAAAAAGAAAGGAGAATTATATTACTAAGAGATTAAATAATTAATTAATTAGTGAAAGCTAAAAGTGAGTAATCAGTGGCTTGATAGGAAAGAAAACACATCATTCTTTCATATAAAGCAATCTATGTGACTTCTTTTAGCTCCTCTCAGCCTCTATTTCCTTCTATATGTACGAAGGAAAGAAACAAAACATCTTTTCCCTTTTGTGTCCCAATTCTAAAATATCTCTCACTTCACCAATAGATGTTGTGTTTCAGCGAAATAGACTGTACATGATTACTTAAATTATGGAATCTCAGATTATTACAATTTGTTATGAATGTGGAAAAAATATCTTTCGAAGTTACTAACTCAGATTTGGATTAGTTAAAATTTTATTAATGTGATTTCGGATACCATATGGTTGTCATAAAAAAAACCTAACAATTTAACCCCTGAAAACTCTCCGGAGCAAGGATAGTGAAATGTAAATAGAAAGCTAATATCATTGCTGATCCTTACAATTTGATTGAATTTGTGGTTTTGGTCCTTATAGTTGCACATAATTGGTTTTACTCCTTATAGATTTATAAGGATTTGGTTTGAGTTAAAGCATAGGGACCAAAACCTAAACTAATTAAGAGTATAATGATCATTTATTAAACTCATAATAAAATATTATAAAATTATAGGGTCAAAAACGAAGGATTTGAAACTACAAAGACCATAATCAAAATTTGATCAAAATATAAGAATTGAAAATCATTTTGACCCCTAAATAGAAGTTTGGAATTCTTCAAATCCTGCATGTGTGTGTATGATGTGACCGAGCTTGTATATATAACCAGGCTCATATACGGAAAGAGGTATGACTATGTATAACCAGGCTCATATACGGGGCATGACAATACAGAATCAATAGTTCAAGCCCTCATAACGAATTTAAAAAAATTGTTTTTGCTTTTTGAAACTTAATTTGGATAAATAATGGAGTTAATAATAATACTATCTCCGGTCCTTAATATATTTAATTAATTTAGGGACATTTAAAAAGTTATTAAATTATTTAATCATAGTCCATGTTACATGATCTCTTTAAAATACTTATCTAAATTATTAAATTATATATTAATCTATAAATAAGATAAATTAGTTTTAAAATGATAAATATAAATAATTCAAAGTAATTTTTATAATTTTTTCAAATTAAGGGGTGTTTGGATGGCATCAAAAGTGTTTTTTAAAAGTACTTTTTCGTAAATCAAGACAAACTTATCTACATATTTACTTCATATACTGTAAAATTATTTTCAAAACCATAATTTGGTTTCATCCAAATACTTTCTTAATCAATTGAATTTTATATTAAAAATAAAAAATAGTACCTATAAGAACTAGTTAACTAATTTGAAGAGATTAAGAAAATAAGTTAAGTTATTTATTTGTAATAAATAAATATTATTTTTCTTAAAATATCATTGCTAATCAAGTGTATTGTCTAGAATTACAATTATGAGAAGGACTATCTTAAAAAAATACATAAATATGATAAACAAAATAGATTAGAGTCTTATATTTATAATCAAAATAAAAATTAAACGAAATTTTATATTAAGAACGACTTTCAATTCTAATTATAAGATCTTGTTTATAGATAGGTATAGTTAGGAGTAGAGGTAATATCAACTTCATCATGGGCGGGTAAGGCGATTCGGCAGCGCAGCGCAGTGGAGAGAGGCGAAAAAAAGAAAAATGAATGAGAGGGGCAAGAGGGGGGGGGGCCTAGTGTTGCCAAACGGCAATAAATGCAATAGCAGGCAAAACGACAATTCGTTTTCATTCCCCACCACAGCTCCCAAACCCTCTGTTGTCATGGGGCTCCACCCCCTCATTTATCCTTCCCGTTCCTCATTCCTCTCTCCCTTTACAATCCCACGGCCAGCCACTATCATCAAGTGGATGCTGCAACTCGAACTGGTTTTTTTTTTTTTCTTTCGGGCCAGACAACGATGCTGGAGGTTATAAGTGGGATTAAATTCCAGACTTTTTATTTATATAAGAGTTTTCATATTACTAAATTATGATATTATGAACCCATTTGAAAAAAACTTATAAATAATTTTTAATCATAGTTTACAAAATACGAGATAAGTAGTCTCTTCTGATCCTATTTATAAGTCACTTCTAATATGAAAACCTTAAACTTTATTAATTCTTATTTAAAATTCAATAATTTTTAACTTTATCCCTATTTAATATATATTATACCTCATATAAATAAAGTTAACACAATAATAAATTAAGGGTAAAATTATATATTTATGTAAAAAAATTTCTCTCAATACCTTATAAATAGAACCAAAAAATATCTCCTCTCTGTCCTATAAATAGGACCAAAAGAGTATATATGAAAAAAATTTTGTCCTAACTTATGTGAAATGTATTTATAAGTTATGTTAATCATAATTCCGAACAAAACCTTTATCGACACAGTACACTAGTGCTTTAGTTCGAACGGAGTAATATTATCACTTATATTAAGCCGAATCTCATATACAAGAGTGGATTAACTGATTTATATGAATTGAAAAAAAAAAAAAGTTGGCTAAGTTAATTATTTAGTATGCTGATTTTTTTTAAATCTCTTTTTCTTTTTTCCTCTTTTTGGAAAATAAATCTCCCTAGACTAATCTAAGAAACAAAACAAAAATTATTTACGTTGGAAATTACTTTGTATCGCAAGGGGAAAAAAACTATTGTGCACACATTTTTTTAGTTTTCATTAAAAGCATATATATATATATATTAAGATAATACTTATATCAAGTTTTTTATATTCATTATATTCAGTTTTCCAGTCACACATGACTATGTGTTTTTTTTTTTAAATATTACCATTTAATTATAAATCCATATGGGAAAAAAAGGCACATCACTATATGTAATTAGAGAACTTGACATAATGGATATAAGGTATTTGACATAAGTTTTTTCCATATAAGTATTAGGGATATTATATAATTTAGAAATATATATATATATATAAGATACAAATAAAATCGAGCTTTTGTATTTAAAACCAAAATAAATTACTAAACTAGTTTCTCCGTTTACAAATGCACAGAGTAGTGAATACTTGATTTGAATAATTTTGTGCAGCAAAAAGAAACCAAATAATTCTCACTAACAAGTGTTGCTTGGTTGGGAAGAATACGATTTGGCATTGACATGAGTTCAAATCTCCATCTTCTATGATGATATTAGGATTTCATCAAAGAGAAATTTACACACACACACACACACACAGAATTTACCAGAGATGGATATATCTACATCTCCAAGATTCCAAAGGAGCAAAGAAGACTGACATGACCACAAATCAGATGAGTTACGAACATTACTGCTCAGTTCACTCCTCCAGCCTGTCCTAATAAGTTTTACTTTAGCCTTCCATATATCAACTTCCTACATTTTAAGAATACGTTAATTGATACTGGGAATACTATATCAAGTAGAAATTAAAAAACTGATAATAGAAACTTTGAGCGTGATATATATATATATATATATATATATATGATCAGTGATTTAGTGTAGTATCTCATAGAGGCTTAATACATACTTAATTTCTTAGTGGCTGACCAAGACTACTCTAGAAGATGTGTGTCCTGCAGGTTGATGAATTTTAATTTATGTCCATTACTCTTTTTTTTATTTTTTTATGTGGAATCAGGATATCTTGAGTTATATTAGACTCGAAACTAATCCATTTAAGCAGTTAAAAAATAACCTTCTTAATAAGTACGCTTCATATTATTCAAATTTATGTTCTCATTTTTATAAAGGTGAAACCACTACCATATCAACCAACAGCTTATTGGTTACTTTTTTTTTTTTGAAACTATTAAATAAAGAAAATGAAGAGGGAGTTTCGACTTATGATATGAAATTAGAATGAGAGCTGGTTGATTTTTTGTTTTATCTGGATGTTTTCATATTTTCTGACTTTGTTGGTTTGGTTTAGTTCTATGAATTTGTCCCTGGGGAAAAACAAGAAATGCTAAGAATATGCAGACAAAAGCCAGGGCCAAGCTTGAAATGGTAAATTACAGGGAATTAAAGGAGGTCAAATCAGAAGCAGTTAAAGAATGCAATAATGTCAGAATGAATTTGCCCCATATATTCCCAAGATTGCCAAATAAATGCCTATGTCTGTAGCCATATTGACCAACTCTGCAACCTCATTCAAACTCGAAAATCAGCGAATCAAAATACTATCACTCTCATACTTATTAGGAAAAATCCAGAAAAAAAATTGTTGAATTTTAAAATTTTAAATTAATGTCGGTTAGTATATTTGTAGAAAAAATAATTACACTGACAAAGTAAGTAACAACACATTTTTATAGTAATTCTTGATTTGAAATTTTGAAATTCAATATTTATTTTTTTAAAGATTTTTCCTACTTATTACTTCCTCTGGTCCTAAATATAAACTTTAATTTTAGAGAGAGATTTGGTTCAGTTTATAAGTTTCATTTTAAGTTCTCTCTAAACATTTTTTAATTTTGTCCTTAGTTAATTATATTTAGTGTTTTATATGAATAGCATTAATTAGAAAGGTAGCTAACTATTTACAAGATAAGGAGAGAATGGCATATGCTACCCCATATATTTTCTTTTATTATTTATTCATTTATTGTTTCTGTCAATTACTCTCATAGTAAATATGGACATATTTGAAAAAAAAAAATATTTCATAATTATTTATTTATTGTTTTTAACTAATTTTAACTACTTGTTCGTTAAAAGCAATTTGATTATTTGAAACTTATACATGGGACTAGAGGGAGTATTTGTTACTTATAGGAATTTCTCAAATATTAAGAAGAGTATTAAATAGATGAAATTTTCAATTTTTGCCTTATTAAGAAGAGCATTAAATACTAGGAAAAATGACAAATAAAGACCCTTCAATATGTGAAATTGTGATTTGAGATCCTCAATTTGAAAAATGGCAAATAAAGACCTAGTCCCATATTGCAAATATGAAATCTTGGTGAAATGTCTAAAATGCCCCTTAGCCAAGTTGTGATTTGGTTTACTGAAGTTGTCATTCACTAAAGTAAACTTATCATTTTTCATAGTCAACTTGTCATTTGGCATACTCTCAACCAAGTTGTGATTTAGTCTACTGAAATTGTTATTCGCTGAAGTGAACTTATCATTTTCCATAGTCAACTTATCACTTGGCCGAGGGGCATTTTAGATATTTCACCAAGATTTTATATTTGCAATATAGGACTAGATCTTTATTTGCTATTTTTCAAATTGAGGGTCCCAAATTGCAATTTCACATGTTGGGGGTCTTTATTTGCCATTTTTCCTAAATACTAGCATATTTTCCCTCACTTATTGCTTCTCTCTTCATTTTTACTATAATTAATAGATACATAATTGAAAATAAAGAATTAAAAATGGTACAAGTAACAAATAAAAAGAACCAAAATTCCTCTTACAAGTGATAAATAATAAGGACCAGAGTGGTTCTCTATCATTCTTCTGTGTATATATGTGTGTGTATGTGTGTGTATTGTAGTTGACTGATACTTTAACATCTTTTGAATGAGATTTATGTTCACATAGAGGGCGTGTTTGAATTTCAGTTTAGAGGTCTATGTTAAACTTTTTTTTTGGCCTGAGAGGTTTATTTTAAACTGAAGTCCAAAGAAGAGCATTATAAGAAAATGAGCACATATATATACTTTTCATAAATAGTTAGCTTATGTCATTTTCTTAATTTTTATATGCCAAAAAAAATCAACAAAAAGTCAACTCTCTTTGGGTGGGGGGGGGGTAATGACACTTTAATTCTTCAATGCGATAAGTTTTTCCGAGGAATATTTGCATGGAGCTACAACACCCAAAAAAGCCTTCCAAAGAAATGCGGGAAAAAGAAGTAAGGAAGTGGCTTCTCCTGATAAGTCAAAAATCAAAGGAGTCCAAAAATAGGTTAGTTAATGCATAGGTATATACTCTTCTGATCTTAAATATAAGACCCTTTTTGTAGTATAATTTATACTACAAAAGGAGTCTTATATTTAGGACCGGAGAAATATACACTACATTCACTTCTTATCAAGAGTTAGGTTACTAATTTGAATAGATTAATAAAATTTATTAAGTTAGTTATTTGTCATAAATAAGTGTTTTGTTATTAGAATACCTTTATACTAATTATGTATATTAGCTAGGGCTATCATTTGAGAAAAAGTTGTTATAAATGTATATTAAATAGGGATAATAAAATTAGAAAATTGTTAAATTTTAAATAAAAATTATAAATAAGTCATTAGGGTAAAATTGGAACAAGCCTATTAATTACTCCTCTAGTCCTATTTATAAGACAAAGAGAGAAGCCATTTTTTCTTTTTATAAGACAGTGAGAGAAATTTTTTATATAGATATACAATTTTACCTTTATTTTATTATTATATTGACTTTGTTTACATGAGATAAAATATATGTTAAATAGGGATAAAGTTGAAAAGTTGTTAAATTTTAAATAAGATTTAATGCAGTTTAAAGTTTTTCTTAGTTTGTGTGAAACATGTTCAAAACGACTTATAAATAGGACTAAAAGAGTACCTTATAAGTGACTTATATTTAGGAGCAAATTTTTTTCTTACAAGTGACTCATAAATAAGGAAGGTGGTATATAAAAAGATTTTGAGATAGTCTAATCCTATTTTGAACTTAAGCATCTTTTTTTCATTTTTGCCTTTATTAATTAAATGTTATATCACTACATCAATTATCTCTTTTTCTGCTAAATTTCCTCACTCTCCCACTCTCTCTATAAATAAAAGATATTTTTTGAGAAATAAAATACATTTTTTAACCCAATTATTATACTTAACTAATTTTTGGTTCAGTCCAGATATTCACTACTAGTAGCAGTAACAAATCCCATGTATCGAAAACTTCCGAAGGGATTTTAATGTAAGCCATACAACTCTCTTCGTATATGCTGCTGGGGATCAAATCCTTAATTAAATGCTTAAAAAACTCAATTAACTGTGGACTGTGCTACATCTCGTTGTTTATATTTACCAATTTTAACCAACTTCTTGGTTTATATATTTGTATTTTATATGGGGCAGAATATCTAGGAGATTGTATATACCGTTAGAGCATAGGAACACAACTGTTTGCAGCACCTCTATAACCATCCCACGTATACATATGGTCCTCCAAAGGATGCATATGAAAGCTTTTATCCTTTGAAAAGACAATATTTTAATTTTTCTTGCTGGTTTTTCTGTCCCTGTGTAGGTCTCTGTCTCTGTCTCTGTCTCTCTATATACATAGAGAGAAAGGTATTTATTTGCGTGTGTGCCAGCAAAATGATAAATAAGAAAAAGGAAAAGGAAAAATAATTTTTGCGATGAAGAGGAAGGCTACGTATGTGGTTTGTGAATCACTAATGAGGATGTTTGAGGGATAGGGACTTTGATGCAAAATGTATATATTTGAGTGTCTGTATTACAAAGTCAGTCCAAAATTGGTAAGGTGGCCTATTGCTCTTGAGGCCTCCCCATCCTTGTCAATGTTCTTTCATTGAGATTTTTCACAATATTTTCTTCTTCATGCATCCATCAAAATATGTGATTTGTCACCACACAAATTAAACACACCTTTTTGTTTAAGAATAAATTGAATCTAGGTTGATCCAACAAAGACATTATTTATTATTATATTTTATTTATTAATAGGTGAGAAGACAATTGTAGAGTTTTCGCCTCCCCTGATGTTAAAATTCTGTTTTTAAGCAAAAGATCCAAATAAAAATATCAAGATGAGTCTAATATCAAAAGACTCATCAACAAAATACAAATATATTCCTAATATAAGGAGCTATATAGTGAATATAATGCGCATGATGTATTTGAAAGAATTATATTACTAATAAGATTAGATCTAACAGAAAAAGTTGGTTCCTACGAATCAAGATTTTAAATTATACTCTTGGAAAAAGTATTGGCATTTAATGTTAGGATGTACTCCCTCGGTCTTTAGTATAGGATCTAACTAGAAGATTGATCTTGGTCCTAAATATACGACAAATTTCTCATATTTATCAATTCTTTCCTAAATTACCATTGTTAAATAATTAAATACCATAATAATACTTATTAATAATACACCTATATATTTTATAAACTGAGTGAGTACTTATTACTCATTAATTTCACACATACATCAATTCTACCGTTTTATATTTTTAATAAAATAATTTAAAATTTTTTTGCAATGTCAGTTTTTTAAAGAAACTTTAATTGAGAGTATTTTGGGAAACATATGTCATATTTATTATTATTACCCAATTTAACTAACTTTTTTAATTTAATCAAAGTATTTAAACAGATCTTATATTAAGGATCAGAAGAGTATTTCAAACAAAAATTGCCTTTGATAGAAAGATAATTGATACTTTTACTTGATGGAGAAATTTGGAACCAATTATTAGTGGTTGTGTGCCAGCTAAATCGATCTCTCTCTTTGCATGAGATGAGGAGGGAGCCTTAATTGCCACTAAAGAAGATAGGAGCTTAGTCACATTTGATAGGATGGATGACACATAATCAATTTAAAAGGATATGCATGCTCAATAATATTGTGATTTTTGACTTGCATAAAATTAGAAAAAAAATACTGTTAATTGACTAATTAATTCATGTGTGACAATTGTGGTTTTAGTTACCGGGCTTGTCTTCATTTGAGTGGCTTTGGCTCTTTCTTTTTGTTTTTCTTTTTGGAAGATTTATATTTTATTATTTATGCACAGGACCATATCATCTTCAAATATATATATAACGATTGCCATCGTGGGGTTATTTTCTTAACGGTGACCTTGACAGCGACTCTCTCTCTATTCTCATCTACACATCATTATTTCAGAAAGACCCACAATATTATTGTTTATGTAGCAGCTTGAGAAGCACATATATGATTATAATCATGACAAAATAACCCACTTATGAGCATGTTCACAAAAATTCCTAATTTTATGAAAAATTTTCATATTTATAAAGAAATCATTAGCAGTTCAGGTGGCAAGGACGGTTCGGTGTGATCCTGTGGGGAGAGGATTAAGAGTTCAAACTTCAAACCCTTCAAAAGTTCCAGTATATATTAAATAATATAAATTATAGTAAAAATTTAATAATTCCTCCCATCATAAGTGTAAGACTTAGCGAAAGAGTTTGTTTTTACTCTAAATATAATATCTCAATCTACTTTATTTTCTAAATTTATAATTTATTTGCTAAACTATTCCCATTCATCAATTATACATTTACACATATTAAGGGTTTTCTATCAAGGGAGTTTTTGTTTTTGTTTTTATAGAAGTGGTTAAAAGGGCTTTTAGAGAAATCAAAACATATTTTCTATAAATAATTAATTTAAATAATTTTTTTAATATTTATAAATTAATTATGTAGATTTTATATTAATATTTAAATATTTAAGTGTTTAATACGTACTACTACGTGCACATATTCACTTTTCGGTTTGAAAAAATTACTTACACAAGTGAGTAGCTGAAACATGTAATTAATTTCTATTATGAAACTTATCATTACAAACTGCTAAGTTGTTATGAGACTTTTTTATATATATATATATAGAGAGAGTAAAATACTTTGATTACCCTTATAATTTGCATCAATTATACAGACCTCCCTTCTATTTTAAAAACATACAGTTTAGTCCAATTATTTAACACCGTTAGAAACATTTTAACAATATTATTTTTAACTGAAATTTATATCAAAATAAAATTTATTTATTATTTTACTCCTCATTCTAATAAATTCCTAAATTATATTTTTACAGTTACATCAATTTCATTTAGTTAAGGCAAACATAAAAGATTTGATTAAAAATTTAACTAATTTTATGATTTAAAGTAAACTATGAAAATGATAAAATCTCATGATGTGGATCGAAATTAATAAATTTTATACCATGTTAGAAATTTTAAATATAATTATTTTTTGATTTCATAAAAACATTTTTTGGAAAATATAAAAGTCTAAATATTATTAATTTAAAAAGGGGCATTTTGGTCAAAAAAATAATTTAAAGTCAAACATAACGGTCAACTAACAGTTTGGTAGACGAAAATAAAATTTTAAATATAGGAGGGAGGTTTGCATAACATATGTTTTAACTGTAAGGGAGGTTTATATATGTTTTAAAAATAAACGGGAGGTTTCGGTAATTGAGATAAAATAGAAGGGTAATCAGTGTATTTTACTCTTTTATATATAAATATGTTCCTTTCTTGAGGCTTTATTGCAATTCTTCCTCTCTATTTTTTTTTTGAATGAACAAGCTGGATAGGTTTTTCTTTTATACTCCTTCATTTCTTAACATAGGGCATAATTATTGAGTTTATTTTAATTCTAAATATAAAATCCACTTCTAGTATTTATCAAATTTTTTTTAAATTATTCCTATTGATACTTCCCTCAACTATAATCCAAAGGGAGGAAATATATTAACAAAAATGGTTATGATATTTTTAAAAATATCATATTTTTATAATTAATTAATTTAGTTATTTTTTTAATCTGATTAAATTAGTTAAATAGATTTTATATTAAATGGGGTATTATTTTCTAGACGAATTATAAATTCCATGCTCATAACATCTACGCGCGTCCGCTACTCCTTCACAGTATACTTAACGCCATGTTTGGTATGTGCATTTTAATTTTGATGTGTTGGGAATGATAATGATGCAAAAGTGGGATTAAGAGTAGAGTTGGGAATGTGGGCTGGCAGGTGCAGCAGCGGCGGGCCCGCAGCGGTGCGGGCTGAAGTAGCCCGCACTTTGGCGGGTTGGCAAAACAAGGCGGGCTAGCGGGCTCGCCTAACTTTTTTTTTAAAAAAAATATTATTATTTGAATAGGTTTGAGCTTAGTTTGTAATGTTAAAATTGGACTTGGAGTTTTAAACTTGAGTAATGAGTTATAATAAAATAATGTGAGGATTAATTTATAATTTGAGAAGATATTTTAGAAAAACTAACACATATTTTTTTCTAAATAATTAATTTGACTATTTTTCTTATCCAAATTAATTAAGTAGATTTTTATGTATGTATTACATATACAATTACATGAATGAGAAAATGTAATATGAAATTTGGGGGTTAAAATCCTCCAATTATGTTGTATAATATATTAGAAATTATATAAAAATAAAAATTAAAAAAAAAAAAGCGGGCTAGCCCGAGATGAGCGGGCTGAAAACGGTACGGGCTAGCTGGCAGGGCCCCCCCGTATTACCAGCTCTAATTAAGAGCGGTGTTGAACTAAATTTAAAATATTGAATTATCTATATATCTATATATGTGTGTATTTATAACAGAGCCTCTTAAATGCTCAGTGTAAGAGTGCAATAAAAAAACCTCAATTTTTTTTTATAAAAAGATCTTCAGTGCTGTAAAGTAATTTCTTCTTCGAAGTCATTGGAGCCTCAGAAGCCAGAATTTATTCAACTGAGAAATTAATCAAATATTTGAAACATTACTAATAGGTTTGAGTCTAACAGAAATAACTAGTCCCTCATAATATGGTGAACTAATATTTAAATTTATATTAAAGAGATATCTATATTTAGTGCTTCATAATATCTCAGGATAAAATTACTTTTAATAAGCATATATATATATATATATATATATATATAAATACACGCAAGCGCCCGCTTGGCAAAACGAGAAAAAGGGGATTTGAAACATTGTAATGGGCTGGGCCTACTTTTGTGAATTTCAGAGGACGCCTAAGCCCAACTTAGCTTCTTCTCACTAAGTCACATGCACAGCAAACCCATAATGAGGAAGAAGACAAGCGCATAATCATAATGGGAAAACAAAAAGCAGTATCACCGTTCTTAAGAAAATTTGTACTCTTACAATGCTTAAAATAAGACCTAATTAGAAAATTAATGTTGGTCCCATATTAAAGACATATTTCATATGTTTATCAATTTTTTTTTTTCAAATCAACTCCATTAATATTCCCTGAACAATAATTAAGTAGTAGAGAGAAGAAGAAAATGAAGAAAAATATTTAGAGTGTTTTAGAAAAAAAATATCATATTAACTAATTTAACTAACATCTTTAATCTACTCAATTTAGTTAATTGTATTTTATATTAACTATTGGATGAGTAAAAAAGAAAGCAGTTATTTTCTTAATCATGTTTTAAAATTATTTTTTTTAAAAAAAGTCCCTGGTATAATGTTTAAAATTTTTTCCATGTGAACAAAGTGTATTTTGGGTGAGTGACGTAATTGAATGAATATCTTAATTAAATGCAGATTAAATCAGGTGATTTTACACGCAAATAAAACCAGAGCTGATATATACATGAGAAAGTATGAGAAAATACAACACAGAGAGGGGAGGTTAAGGACTAATTATTCTGTCCAATTCTTAATATTTGCTTAGTTTTGTAAAGTATCCATGATTTATTTTAAAAAATCTTCACACTTAAATTAATTTTTTAAGGAATGAAGACTATTAATTAAGGTAAACTGTTCTTCTTAATATATATGATTAGATTAAAAGTGTCTTGTAGATAAGATTAAAGGAAGTTATGAAAAAGGAAAAAGCTAATATACATTTTCCTAGGGGCTTCTTTAAGAACAATATAATTGTTTTTTAATGCTATATATGAGGTTCCTTTACTCTTTAAAAAGCTAGCTATATTGCAAGTGACAGCATTTCTAAAAGAATGATGAATAGTCAAGATCTAGCTTTACATTTAACCAACACATTGTTTCGTATACAATACTTGTATGTGGACGTTAATAGGTTATATTGCAATCCCACCACATTAAATTGAGAGCTTCCATATATAATATAAATATATATAATTAGTGAATATAACCACTTTTGTGGTGTCTAATTCCTAGTAAACTATGTCATTGTCATGGTAGGTTTAGAGGAGTCATCTGTGATAGATGGAATGGAAAATATAGTTTTGATACGTTAATGCTTACATCATTCCATGTTTTTTTCCTCTTCTTACTAAAAGGCCACTGTAAAAAAACAAGCCATGACATATTAGAAATCTAAATATCTCAAGCATTTATGTGTAGTTCTCATGATCTAGCCAATTAGCATTCTTTTTGAAAACTAGGAGTGGGGTTTCCTTGCTCTGTGTGTATTTTGGGCGTGTACTTAGGTCCCATTGGGTTCAAAATATTAAAAATATTGTAATTAAAAAATCATTAAATTAATATTTAGTATAATAATTGCATGTTATATGAGATTAGAAAAATCTATATATGTGGGATTGGGAAATACCTGAGGTTTGCTTAATCATGTAACAAGTAATCTCTGATACTAAATATTTTTTAATAGATTTTCTCAATTGCAATCATAATTCATATCCCTTATTTTTAATGCTTTTGTATCAAACAGGATCTTAATATCCAGAGTAATCTCATTCAACTAGAGAGGTTTATTGGGGCTCAAACTAACCTAAGATGAATCAAATAGGATTCATTTGGGCATCAAACTCTACCATTAAGTTAAAACCATTGCATATATTTTTAAAATTCAAACTCGAGACCTCTAATTAAAGTGGTACAACCCTTTATTATTTTTCTCTTGTTGGTTATCATTCATTCAATAGAAAGAACTCATACACACATTATACTCACAGAGGTTCAAACTCACAACTTCTTGTTATCAGTTGAACTAAGAACTTGGTTTTAAAACCAAACCAGACCGGCTAGCTCAACCGAGAAGAGTAGGTGGTGTTTCCTAGAAACATGCATTAAAAATGATGAAAAAATTGAAGGAGTGGACAAACTGGTTGAAGGTCACAAGATATAGAAAATGGGGAAAACAGGCAACTGGAGGAGAAAAACAATGGAGCAACTCAAAAGAGAAGTAAAGGAGAAGAAAGAAGAAGAAATGAAAGACGATAGAAACTTAGACTATAAGAAGAAGCTACCATGAATGAAGATCCCCTGAAACATGTCAATAAATGAAGTGGGGCGGGTGAACTAATCCACGACGTAAACAATGACCTGAATAACAGAATAAAGCAAACGTACAGAGGCTCCTCCAAATTTCAATCTCAGCAAAATTCTAATGCTTCAATTACGTCGATTTTATGATTTTAATCTTCCACCTACTGCCACACACCTCCTGCTTAATTCACCATGGAAGCCTTCTTTATTTCCCTTTTCTGATAAGGACCAACGAGCCTTATTTCTTGTACTTCTTAAGCTTTTATATCTCAAATAATTAGCATAATCTAGAAGGGGATCACAACTGGCTTGATTGGTGTTTAATTTTTTGAACCACAGTGCGAGATTATTCTTTATTTCATGCATATGCTTCTTCATTTTTTAGTTTGTTGCTGGTTGCAATCTATTTATGGAGAGAAAATAAAAAATATTATATTTCTCTAGTTTTTAATATAAATCTAGATAACTAATTTACGAATATAAAAAAATTAGTTAAGTTAGTTATTTGTAATAAATAGATGTTGTTTTTTTCAAAATATCTTATTAATCATGTGTATTGAAAATGATCCTTGATAAAACTTCTCAAGATATGTAATTACCGTGGGATTACTTGGGATAAAATAGATAAATATTAAAACATAAAGGATTGAGAATTTATATTTATAATCAAATTAAACCTTAAGTAAATTCTATAGGAATGGAGGGAGTATAGTATAAATATTAACAATTTGAGTTAATATTTCGAACGAAATAACCTGTGGGCGAAAATTATGTTTACATGTGCATGCATGATATTGGCCACACAAAATCAGATTTAATGAATCAAACACAAGATTGAGATCGCTTAATTTGCCGCGCCATGTGAACTAGGCGCGCGTCAATTCATCTGCCCATACAAGAGACACAAAGAAAGCGACTTGGCCTGCTTTGCGTTCTTCGAATGTGTGTATAAATAACCCGCTAATATTAATGCAGCTTCAGGCCTCTCACTGATCACCCGCCACTCTTATGCTCTCCAGTGGTCTCCTTTTGTTTCAATCCCAAAGAATCAGAGAGCTCAGAAAACGCATTGTTTAAAAGCAAAATTGTGGCCCTTTTGACTCTCTGAGTGCTCAGGAGCAAGAAAGGCCGTTGCTTTGAGAAACTCAAAAGGCTATGAGTCCAAGAGATTTGATGGGGAATTTACCCCGAGGGAAATTAGTTGTGCTTCTGTTTTTCTGTTACTGGGTTTTTGCTGTTACAGCTTCTGTGACTTACGATCGCAAAGCTCTTACTATTGATGGAAAGAGAAGGATTTTGATTTCTGGCTCCATTCACTACCCAAGAAGCACACCTGAGGTGGCTTCTTAGTCCCAGCATTTTGCTTGGCTTCTAATTTTCTCACACTTTCCTGCATTTTCTCATTGTTTTTGGGTGAATGCAGATGTGGCCTGACCTGATACAGAAGGCCAAAGATGGAGGCTTAGATGTTATACAGACCTATGTGTTTTGGAATGGCCATGAGCCTTCGCCTGGAAAAGTAACGATGCTGCAAATGCTCCCTTAACATTTCGCTCTTCATTGTTGGCTTTTTGTTTCCTTTCCAAGAATCAAACATAAAGCTGAAAGGAAACTGACTAAACTTTCTATGAAATTGTGAATTTCCAGTACTATTTCGAAGATAGGTTCGACTTAGTGAAGTTCATCAAGCTGGTTCAACAAGCTGGCCTTTACGTTCACCTCCGCATTGGTCCCTACGTGTGTGCAGAATGGAACTTTGGGTAATGATTCCGATATTTCATATCTTTGCTTCGTGATTTTAGTTACATTACCATACGAAGGAAAATTGTCACAGAACTTATAAATAATCCTTGAAGAACACTTGAAAAGATCACATGCTCTGTTTTAAATCCAGGGGATTTCCTGTTTGGCTGAAGTTTGTCCCGGGTATTTCCTTCAGAACTGACAGTGAGCCTTTCAAGGTTAGATTTTTTCAACCAGGATCATCATTGTCTCATATATTGATGAATCTCATATTATATTCTTTAATCGTTAAAAAATGATGCATCTGTGTAATTTTGACGCCATGAAGGCCGCAATGCAAAAGTTTACTCAGAAGGTTGTCAGCATGTTGAAGGAAGAAAAGTTGTTCGAAGCTCAGGGGGGTCCAGTTATTCTCTCCCAGGTTTCGTAATAAAATTAAATATTAGTGTTGAAAAAATTCATTATTGATTTGGATAGTATTACACTACGCACATGGAACTCAAAGCTTAGTGGAGAAAAGTTCTTCACTTTCTCTGTTAATTGAATTTCACAGATAGAAAATGAGTTTGGACCTATTGAGGGGAGACTTGGTGCTGCTGGAAAAAATTACGCGCAATGGGCAGCTAAAATGGCTGTAGGTCTTGACACTGAGGTGCCCTGGGTTATGTGTAAGCAACCAGATGCTCCTGATCCCGTGGTAAGTTAAAGCTATTTTGGCTGTTAGGTCTTGATGCTGTCATTTTCCACAGATATATAATCTTTTTCATGCATTTAATGTATTTGATCAATACGTCCTGGTGGGGTTTTCATATTAAAAGTGAGTTGCTTAATGAGGTGGGTTAGTAGCTTTCACTGTTTGGTATTTTCCTGTCCACCTTTTGGCTTTTTTCCTTTTTTTTTTTTTTTGGGTTTTCTTAATTTACTTTATTAGCTCATGGTGAAGTAGTTTTAGCTTGTTCACTTTAATCTTGTTCTTGGTTGGTGAAGCTGCAGCCACGGAAGCCTATATTTGCAATTCAACGTTTTCTATAGTGGTCTATTTTGAGACTAGACTAGATTTAAGCTCTTTAACATAGTTAAACATGATATTCAAAGAAACTTTATTTTAAAGGAAAAGTTCTTCCAGAAGATATATTTAAGAAAGAAATTTTCTAAATGACATTAAAAATTAGAATTCTTCGGAAATATCAAAGTCACCATTGGTTTTTCCTAATGTCAGAACTTGATTTGCCTGATCTTATTAGGCACCATGAGTGATATTTTTAAAGAGTATCAGTGGTGACTTTAGAAGGAATAAATAGTAAATTTAGTCTTTAAAAAGAATTTTAATTAAATTTCTTTAGATTATTTATTATTCCTTATGGGTCCTTAAGGAGAAGGTAACCTTATCAGAAGCTCCAATTATGCAGTGCTGAAAAATGTACATTTCTACTTTTTTTATAGACCCAAAAAGCGAGCTCTTAAAAGTTGTAGCTAGCTCTGTCCCATGACTTTCATCCCTTTTATAACATAATTTAGTTTCGAAATTTATCAACTAAATGTATTCTGGACAGAAGCTTCTACTCCTTTCTGACATGTTTCTCTTTCTGATCACTGGGTGATAGATTGACACCTGTAATGGGTACTACTGTGATAGCTTCAGACCGAACACGAAGTACAAGCCCAGAATGTGGACAGAGAACTGGACCGGCTGGTAACTCATGCAAATGATACTTTATGGATGAAAAACTGTTTATCATAATCCTATTTTTAATCTGAATCTCTTGTTTAGGTATACTGCGTTTGGTGGCGCAATCCCACGTAGACCAGCGGAAGATCTGGCATTCTCAGTTGCAAGATTCATACAGAATGGTGGCTCATTTGTTAATTACTATATGGTGGGTTGATTGTCCCTCTGCTATTAATTTAATATACACTATGAATATCATTCATCCCACTTCTGTATAATATTATAATTCATGTAACTATGTTGTAGAAACTCTAACTTAAGTATAATATCTCTTTTTCTTTTTGGTTCAGTATCATGGTGGAACAAACTTTGGACGAAAATCTGGCCTCTTCATCACTACAAGCTACGACTATGATGCTCCTATTGATGAATATGGTATTCATATGATATTCAAATTGTCTTCATGCTTCTTAAGATGACAATTATACTGATTTGGAGTAACTGGGGCAAAATAGACATCATCTGCTGCAAAGTGCATGAATTTAATTTTAACATCATGCGGGCAAAGAGTGTGTGTGTGTTTATTGAGAAGCTTTGTTCTATTATATCAGGACTTCTGAATGAACCAAAATGGGGGCATTTGAGAGGTTTGCATAAAGCAATAAAGCTATGTGAGCCAGCTTTAGTGTCTGCAGATCCTACGGTGACAAAGATTGGAATGAACCTGGAGGTGAAATATTTCTACTGATCAAAACAAACAAAAGCTGCCTCATGTTTGTAAAGTTAATTTCTCATTTCTTCTTGAATATTATTCCAGGCTCATGTGTTCAAGACAGATTCTGGTGCTTGTGCTGCATTTCTTGCAAATTATGATACCAAGTCTGCTGCGAGAGCTACATTTGGAAATGGCCAATATGACTTACCACCTTGGTCTATCAGCATTCTCCCTGACTGCAAAACTGCAGTTTACAACACTGCAAAGGTAAGACAGATTGCCATGCACAAAACTTATTACTTTCGCAATTTTCTTTCATTATGAAATGCACAGCCAAAATTAAGTATCCAGAAATGAGTCGATCGCTTTTTTATGCCCCATAGAGACAGGGCAGTTCCTTATTTGAGTTGTTCCTGAAGGACATGCACATTATAAATAAACGTATATACATATCTTGGGCAGAAACCCTTTGCCTTCTCTATATTGAGATATTTTATTGGGTAGCATTTTGTGTCTGTTTGCCATGTGCAGGTTGGTTCGAGCACTGGGATGGAGATGACACCGGTAGATGGTCAATTTACTTGGCAGTCATACACTGAAGAACCTGCATCATCCAGTGAAGATGATACATTTACAAAATATGCACTCTTGGAGCAGGTTTATGCTACCTGGGATTCTTCAGATTATTTGTGGTACATGACAGAGTAAGTATCTTTTAATTGATCAGCCTTTGCCTTCCAAAATCCAAATAATTGGAATATTCATCATCTTACTACTTAAGTCCTCTCTCCATCTAATCAACATTTGATGATATCTTGGTCAGTGTCAATATTGATCCTGATGAAGCTTTTATAAAGAGTGGGGAATCTCCCACACTCACCGTAATGTCAGCAGGCCATGTTCTCCATGTTTTCATTAACGGCCAACTTGCAGGTAATTAGTGGGTATATGGTAGTTTTCAGTTGGTATTTCGCTCTGATAAACTTTCTCACTTATCCATCTTATGTATCAATGTAGGAACTGTGTATGGGAGTTTACAGAATCCCAAATTGACATTTAGTGACAGTGTGAAGCTGACGGCTGGCAATAACAAGCTTTCTTTGCTTAGTGCTACCGTGGGTCTCCCGGTTAGTTCTATCACCTATCTAATCCATTTTTTTCTCCTTTTTAGTTTTTGAGATTGATTCTAATTTTATATTCAAATAAATGAATCCAGAATGTAGGCTCCCACTTTGAGACATGGAACGCTGGGGTGTTAGGCCCAGTCACACTGCACGGTCTAAAGGAGGGTACCAGAGATTTATCTCAACAGAAATGGTCTTACAAGGTCTGTCATTTATCCCCCCCCCCCCCTCAACAACAGCAGCAAAAATCTGTTATATAATTCATGAAAAGTGTTGTTGATGAAATTTGCATGTGAGTAACAAGAAAAAATTTTAAGCATAAATAGTTCACCAGCTTTTGATGCAGGCTTTTCCAAAGTTTGGTAAACAAAAGAGTATTTCTTTTAATGATCATCATTATGTCAAAGTTACTTTCAGCCAGGAAGTGGTGGTTTCAACTGCAGAGAATTTATAATTGTTGCATGTTTCTGAGCAGGTTGGGCTTAAAGGTGAAGCCTTAAGCCTTTACACTGCAAGTGGGAGTGACTCTGTTGAATGGGCAAAGGGATCCTTGTTGGCTAAGAAACAGCCCTTAACATGGTACAAGGTAAAAATTTCTGCTACAAAATGCTTCATGTCATTTTCCGTTACAGGTGATCACCAACATCTACATTTATCCTAAGTTGCTTTATACTCTGGTGTTACCAGACAACCTTTAACACACCGGAAGGCGATGATCCGTTGGCACTTGATATGATTAGCATGGGAAAGGGTCAAGTCTGGGTAAATGGGCAGAGCATTGGACGCCATTGGCCAGGATATATTGCAAGTGGTCGTTGTAATGACTGTAATTATGCTGGAAACTACACTGAATATAAATGTCAGACATATTGCGGAGATCCCTCCCAGAGATGGTAAGTCTGCTCTCAACTTATTTCAAAACAGTATATGGTCTAGCTTTCAACACAAACCTGAGATTATATAAAAATAAGGATTAATACCAACTTTTTGGTCCTTAACACCTTATTTCAGGGACAAAAACATTGTCTTATGAACCAAAAATCTTTAGGTGGGCCAAAATGAGATTAAATTTCAGGAATCAAAACAAAAACGAAATCAAATTTCAGAAAATAAAGATAGTACAACCCCAGAAAAAAAGCTATTGAAGGTCCTTCACTTCAATTAATTCTTGACATTGCATCAGAACCTCTGTGAACAAATGGTCAACAGAAGCTTTTGGTTAAACGGAGCTTATGACTTAAAAATGTGAACTTTTTGAGCTGAAATGGTGGTTTACAATGATAATAACAACATATTATCATCATCGTTTTTCAGGTACCATGTTCCTCGATCATGGCTGAACCCAAGTGGGAATTTTCTGGTCGTGTTAGAAGAATGGGGAGGTGACCCTACTTGGATCTCTTTGGTGAAAAGAGCCGCGAAAACTGTGTCTGTGTATGCATAATGAGAGAGATTTGGTTTTATATTTAAAGCTCTATCGACAATTATCCCCGGGTGTGCTTTATGTTTTGCCATAAATAAAAAGGGCATTGGAAATGGTTTCCATGTTGTCTGATGCCGATATATGGCTGAGTGAAATATTGTATTAATATGCTCTTCATTACACTTTACACAAATATAAAAGCTCTATTTATTTATTTACTTATTTTTGAATCTCAAGGTTATTTTTGTCTTTTTACTCTGTTATGCTTCCTTCCCATAAATTGATATTAACTTTATCTGATTTACCATATATCATATGGTTAATAGCATAAAAGGAAATTAATATCTCTTAAATGAGTCAAATTCAATTTTTATGAACAAAAGTTATAATAGGAAAGTTAATTTTTATTTAAATCTTGGGAATATTTGAACAAGGTTAATTAATAGCGTCAAATGCCAATTATTTTTTTAGCCAAAAAATGCCAATTATAGTAGTTGTGACTTGTAAGTTGTGACAATTAAATATTTGCGCACAGTGATGGAACCTTAATTGCCCCTACAAAATTTTTAAATAACAATATAAATCATAGAAAAATTTAATTAGTATTTTATTAAAATGTTTTCAGTTAACTTAATAGTTAATACTCTCTTAGGACTTAGATGCTAATGAAAGATAACATTCTAATTGCCACATCTAAAAGTTTTATTTGGTCTTAATGAAGCATTTACAAATTATTTTAAAAAATATCCACACATTTAATTGTTTCATTTGTGTGACATGTTTAATTTTACGGTTGAAACGTATAAAGTAGCAAGTCTAATTAAGGATAATTTGTGAACGTTATAGTAAAATTTTAATTAATATTTTAACTAATTTTTACTTTTTTTGACCTCACATGAATTACTAGCAATTCAATAAGTCCAACATTGATTCTTTTCTGCATGTCAACTGGGCAAATGCGTCCATAATAACTGAGATGGATATCTCATACCTAAAAGTTAGCAAAAGTTAAAAGTATCTTATAAAAGGAACTAAAGGGATTAATTATAAAATTAGAGAAAAAGAAAAGTTTACAATTATATTTACTAATTAATAAGCTTCTTCAAAGACAATATATATAGTTTTCATGCTATGAGCTTCCGTAGCTAGTGCAAAGCGATAGCTTCTGGTCTAATTTTACGTTAATCAAATACTATTACCTTTTTTCATATATAATATAGCTCCTCCTATTTAAAATATAAGCATCAAATAACTAAATTAAAAATTGATTAAAATTTATTAAAGACAATAAATATATAAAAAAATGTAATTTATTTTTCTTAAACACCCTTATTTCTGAAGAGGGTAAGTAGGGGAGAGAATAAGTGAAAAATCAAACGAGAGAGAACAAGCAAAAAAAAAACATATAATTAATTAAAAATAAAAATAAAAAAGTGTATTAAACAATCACACAAATCTAAATTGATGCTCGGATATAAACAAGAAAAATCAAATCCCTTCAAGAATTTGATGCTTATATTTTCATGTGGACATTGTTTATTGCAATCCCACCTCATTAGATTGAAAAAGCTTGAAAGAACCAATGAATAGAGCCACTTTATGGTATCAAATTCCCAGCAAAGTATGTCTCGTCATATATGTTTGGTTAAGAGGAATCCTTTGTATATATGACGGCATATGAAATAAACAAATCCTGTCTTGATACGTTCCTTCAAGCCTCTAAAACTAAGCACATTAGAAATGAAAATACCACTACACAGAAAGGACATGGGAAAGAAATCTTGAAATTAGCTCCTCTATATATATATATATATATATATATATATATGTAGATAGATGCTACTCTTAATATTTGTATAACATCTCATATCCTTTCTGTGTAGTGAAGCTTACAAAGACGGAAAATGGGGAAACACGTACGATGATAATGATTATTGGAGAGGAGAAAAACGACTGAGGAACTCAGAAGAAACCTAAAGGATCGGAGAAGAAAGAAGGAATGAAAATATGAGAAAAAGAGAAGCAAAAATGGATGAAGAAGAAGAAGAAGACGTACGACCACGAAGATGATCTCAAATACATCAATGGAGAGTGTACTGTGGTGGGAGAACCAAACGACGACGTGAATAGCCACCTGATTGAGATTAACAGATACTTAAGCATACAAAGGCTCTTTCAAATTCCAATCTCTCTCTTTCCTCTTTCTTTCTGCCATTCTCTGCAAAACCCTAACCCTTCAATGTCAATATTATGCATGATTTTACCTTCCACCCGCTAAGCTTCTTAATTAGATCTCCAGTAGTTAAGCACAACCTGCTACA
Organism: Neltuma alba; assembly: GCF_004799145.2. Taxonomy (NCBI): domain Eukaryota; kingdom Viridiplantae; phylum Streptophyta; class Magnoliopsida; order Fabales; family Fabaceae; genus Neltuma; species Neltuma alba. The sequence continues at coordinate 34,947 of NW_021637205.1, forward strand.
AGTAATTGCAACCGACATGATTGGTCTCTAACTTTTAAAGGGAGAATTACTTTGAGGTGATAAAGAAGAGATTTAAGTATAAGTACCTATTTGAATTAGCGATGAACAACTGTGATTTTAGATAATTGTGAATTTTATAAGTAACACTGGCTATAAGTAATACTAGTTAATTGTGATTTCTGTTTGGATTTTTTTTTATAAGTGATTTTAAGAATTGTAATTATGTTTGGTTTTCATTTATTAAAATCACTTATGAATATATAATTACTAAAAAGGACATAAAGTTAATATTTGAGGAGAGATTTTTGGAAGAGTGTGGGAGGGTAGATCGGAGAAAATTTAGTTGCTGAAAATTGATCGAAATTTTTCAAACACACAAGCTACTCCTTGTTGCTTATTTTAAAAGTACGGTATAAGAGTAAAATTATGATTTATCAGGATTTTGCAAAAATTACCCAAACAAGACAAGCATGCTTCATAATCACTTATTTGGATTTAAACGAGCTTATTTAAAATACTACCACTTATCCAAACAGGCTCTGGACAAAACTCATTAACAAATGAATAGTGAAAATTCCTTGTCATCTCCCGTAATAGAACTCATCATTATATGTTCTTCCATTGTTGTTGATTTCTAAGTGATTAAATTCCTTCCTTACTATACCTTGTAGTAATTCTTTTGTTTTCCAAATTATCCTAAATTGACTAAATTCTTTTACTTATGCACATGCTTTTCTTCTCTTTTTTATTTTCTATTTCTTACTCAGTTTTTTTTTGTTTGAAATTTATGTTTTATATTTGTTGTTATTTTTTATCTACATAATATAAAGTTACAAATTATATTAATTTAATAAAAATACATTGATGAGTTTTATTTAACTTAATTCTATCATTATGATTAATCATGGACTAAAAATATATTAATTTAATTACAATCAATTCTAACTTAATTCTACTTCATATTTTTTTAACTGTAGTTGAAATCTAGCAGTTTCAAACCAACTAACATTGTTGTGTTCCTATTCCAATATCCATTAATTTATTTTTAACAAAATAAATTTATGATTAGAAAAATATTTATCTTTACTAATCTCTCTTTTGCAAGAAAAATATAGTATTTTTCTCTTTATGAAATTAAACAAGGCCTAAAAGAAAAGCAAAATAATTATGATTTTGAATTTTAGAAATGTATGTTGAAAATTATTATTATTTTTAAAAAAAACTAGTATAAATGACAAGAATGCAAGGCAAATGATAAACACATTCTTATTATGCTTATTACATACATAAATCTTGATATAATTGAATCCTTAATTACTTGCTTGCAGCTAAAAGTCGAACTAATGCTCTTCATCCAACATAAATGTATTGTTACTTGCTTTATTTTGAAATGCACATATTTTATTTATTTACTTATTTATTATTTCCTTACATATGTGCATGTGAGTGTGTACACACACTTCTTTTTTTTTTTTTTTTTGCCTCCCCTCTTTTCGGCTAGGTGGAGCATTACATTAAAAGAAGAGTAATTTTGCATTGGGGAAACGGTGTGAAAGTTACCCAACAATGGAGGCTTTGTAAAGTACCCAAACTCCATCGTTGTCTTGAAATTGAAAGCATACTCAATTATACTTCTCTACATATTCATTACATCAATTATTCAATTAATAAAAAGTTTAAATCTTCACTATTTAAATAATTTTCTAAATAATATACGTTAAGCAAAGATTTCTTATATTTGAAAGAGAAGCGAATTCTCCAATAATAATGTTACTGACTTCAACTGAGGTTTTTTGACTTTCTTTTCATTGATATGTACTGGCAAAAATCATAAGTATTATATCTACATACATGAAATCTTTAAAGAAGACACACAAAATCAGATTAATGAAACGCAATATAGAGATTGCTTAATTTACAACAGCAAGTGAACTACGCGTCAATTCATGTCCCCATACAAGAAACAAAAGGAAAGTGGCCTGGCCAACTTGCGTTCTTCAAATGTGCGTGTATATAATCCGCCAATATTAATGCAGTTGCAGCCCTCTCACTGATCACCCGCCTCTCTTAAGCTCTCTAGTGACCTCCTTTGTGCCAAAAACAAAATTTTAACTCTTTTGTCTCTTTGAGTGTTCAAAGGGGAGTGAAACGAAGCAAGAAAGGTCGTTCCTTTGAGAAACCCAGAAGGTTATGAGTCCCAGAGGTTTGATGGGGAATTTAACCAGAGGAAAATTTGTTTTGCTTCTGTGTTTTTGCTACTGGGCTCTTGCTGTTACAGCTTCTTTGACTTACGATCGCAAAGCTGTTATTATTGATGGAAAGAGAAGGATTCTGATCTCTGGGTCCATTCACTACCCAAGAAGCACACCTGAGGTGGCTTCTTAGTCCTAACTTTTTGCTTAGCTTCTAGTTTTCTCACACTTTTTCTCGCATCTTTTCATTGTTCCGGTGTGAATGCAGATGTGGCCTGAACTCATACGAAAGGCCAAAGATGGAGGCTTAGATGTTATACAGACCTATGTGTTTTGGAATGGTCATGAACCTTCGCCTGGAAAAGTAATGACACTGCAAATGCTTCCTTAAAAATTTATCTCTTCATAGTTCGTTGTTTATTTCTTTTCCAAGAACCAGATATGAAGCTGAAAAGGAAGCTCACGGAATTTTTTTATGAAATTGTGAATTTCCAGTATTATTTCGAGGATAGGTTCGACTTAGTGAAGTTCATCAAGCTGGTTCAGCAAACTGGCCTTTACGTTCATCTCCGCATTGGTCCCTACGTCTGTGCAGAATGGAACTTTGGGTAATGATTTTGATATTTCATAGCTTCTCTTCATGATTTTAGTTACGTAACTATAGAATGGAAAATTGCTAACAGAAGTTATAAATAATCCTTGGAGAAAACTTGAAAAGATCACATGCTCTGTTTGAATTTCAGGGGATTTCCTGTTTGGCTGAAGTTTGTTCCGGGTATTACCTTCAGAACTGACAATGAGCCTTTCAAGGTAAGATTGTTTTCAACTTGGATCATCATTATATTATATAGTGATGAATCTCATGTTATATTCTTTAATCGAGAAAAAAATGATACATCCGTGTGATTTTGATGCCATGAAGGCCGCAATGCAAAAGTTTACTGAGAAGATTGTCAGCATGATGAAGGAAGAGAAGTTGTTTCAAGCTCAGGGGGGTCCAATAATTCTGTCCCAGGTATAGTAATAAGATTTAAAATATATTTACGTTGGAAAAATTCATTGTTGATTTGTCTTGACTCGGAATTCAAATTTGAATTCTTTGGATAGTACTACACTACGTACCTTTAACTCAAAGCTTAGTGGAGAAAAGTTCTTGACTTATTGAAGATAAACTCTGTCACTTGAATTTGACAGATAGAAAACGAGTTTGGACCTATTGAGGGGAGACTTGGTGCTGCTGGAAAAGCTTACACGCAATGGGCAGCTAAAATGGCAGTAGGTCTTGACACTGAGGTGCCCTGGGTTATGTGTAAGCAACCGGATGCTCCTGATCCAGTGGTAAGTTTAAGCTATTTTGTTTCCTTAAAGAAACATTTTTCTCTGCTCTTGGGACTGTCATTTTCCACGAAATGATTGTTTTTTTTCCCCCCATATTAAATGTATTTGATCCATAGATCCTGGTGGGCTTTTCATATCAAAAGCGCGTTGCTTAGTTAGGTGGACTAGTTGCTTTTACTATTTGATATTTTCCTGTTCACCCTTTTGCTTTTTTCCACTATCTTTATTTGCTTTTAAGTATGTACTGGGAGTGCCACGTAACTTGTGCTCTGACTAATAGAAATCCTCCAAATCACACAGTGGGACCCATGCTTGTTGCAGTCTTTTATGGATCTTTTTTCCTTCTGCACGCGCGCTTTTTCTCCCTTGTCTCTCAACTTTCCCTCTTTCTTTTTTAATTTAATTTTCTCTCTCTTCCTGGTAAAACTTTTTCTACCCACTTAAGTTTTATCTCTATATCTTATTTTTGCATACACTCACCTTCTTTCTTTATTTTTAATTTTATTTACTCTATAATTTAAGTAATAGCACGTCATTTTAAGCTTTAAATGGAGTTATAAAGTAGCATTACTAAAAACATTGAAATGGTTCGTTTACCTTTTATCAAAATATAATTGTTTCAGTAATTTAATCAAAAAAAAAAGAAAAAAGAAAATACTTATATAAACAAAAGCTATCATCCGTAAATATCAATAAAGCAGCAAAACAGGTTTGACAATTCACTTTTTTGGTACAAGAAGGATTATTTTGTTTGATTAATACATTAATGCACCAACAATCTCACGAAAAAAATGAAGAAAAACAAAACTACTTTTATAAACACAAGTTATTATAAGCAAATGTTTGTCATTGAAGTTAAAAAAGGCCTAACTGGATATTTTATTTAGTTTGATTCCTTTTATCAAAGTCTGCTTCTAATTTTCACATGTCTTTTTTAGTCAAATAGTTTTCACATGTCAACATAAAATAAACCATGAAAAAGAAGGGAATTTTAAAAAGTTGAGAAAGAAGTTAAAGGTTGAGTTGTAAAATACTACTCCAATCCTTAATATAAGAGCTAGTTAACCAATTTAAATAGATTAAAAAAACTAGTTAAGTTAACTATTTGTAATAAAAGTCAAACGAGCTTTTATATTAAACACCAGAAGTAGTATGAATTATGTAACCAAAATATTTTAAATTTTAAATTTTTATATAATTATTTTAGAATTTTTGATTTGGGAAAGCAACACTATTATTTACATGAGAGATTAAATAAAATTTAAAAAAGAAGAGATAGAGAGAGGGACGGGGGGAGAATGTGTGAGGGCATACGAAAATAAAATAAAGAGACAAAATTTAAAGTGGGGGGAAGAAGTTTTATTAGAAAGAGAGGGAAAATTAAATCAATAGACAAAAAGAGAGGGGGAAAGCCGACGGCTGGAAGAAAGAGGGCGGGTGTAGAAGCAAAGAGATGTATAAAAGACTGCAACAAACATGGGTCCCACCATGTGATTTGGAGGATTTCTATTAGTCACAGCGCAAGTTACGTGGCACTCCCAGTGCATGTAAGAATTCCTCGCAAATAGCTAAGCAGTTTTAGCTTGTCTTCTTTAATCTGGTTCTTGGTTGTTGTGTAATTGCAGCCATGGGAGCCTATATTTTCAGTTCAACTTTGTCTATGGGGTCTAATTTGAGACTATATTTTGGCTCTTTAACGTAGTAATAAACGTGACATTTCGGGGAAATTTTTTTCCAAAGGGAAAATTCTTCTAGAAGATATATATAATAATTACTCTAAATGACCTCAAAAGTCAAAATTCTTCCGAAGGATCAAAGTTACCATTGGTTTTTCCTAATGTCAACTTGATTTGTCTGATTCATTAGGGAGCGTGAGTGATAATTTTTAAATATACCGGTGGTGGCTTAAATAGTATTTTTAGTGTTTCAAGAGAATTTTAATTAAGTTTCTTTAGGGTAATTATTATTCCTTATGGGTCCTTAAGTAGAAGTTTACCCTATCTGAAGGTCCAATTATGCAGTGCTGAACTGAAAAATATACGATTCTACTGTGTTTTATTAGAGAAACAATAAGGAAGCTCTCAAAAGTTGTGCGTAGCTTTGTCCCCTAACCTTCTTCCTTTTTATAACTTAATTGTTTAGTTTCGAAATTTGTCACTTATATGTATTGTTGAAGGAAGATTCTACTCCTTTCTGATATGTTTCTCTTTCTGATCACTGTGTGATAGATTGACACCTGTAATGGGTACTACTGTGATAGCTTCAAATCCAACACGAAGTACAAGCCCAAAATGTGGACAGAGAACTGGACTGGCTGGTAACTCATGCAAATGATGATTTATAGATGAAAAACTATTTATCATAATCCTATTTTTAATCTGAATCTACTGTTTAGGTATACTGAGTTTGGTGGCGCAACACCACTGAGACCAGCTGAAGACCTGGCATTGTCAGTTGCAAGATTCATACAGAATGGTGGTTCATTTGTCAATTACTACATGGTGGGTTGATTGTCCCCCTGCTATCAATATCTACTGTGAATATTCAATCCTCTAGTATAATATTATAATTCATGTCTTTAAGTTGTAGAAACTCTAAATATAATATCTCTGCTTTTTTTTTTTTTTTTTGGGTTCAGTATCATGGAGGAACAAACTTTGGTCGAACATCTAGTGGCCTCTTCATCACCACAAGCTACGACTATGATGCTCCTGTTGATGAATATGGTATCCATATTCATATATTGTTCAAATTGTATTCATGCTTCTGATTTTGATAATTATACTCTTTTAGAGTAACTGGGGAAATATAGATCAGCAAAGTGCATGTATTCAAGTTTAACATCATGCGGGCAAAGCATATATATATATATATATATATCCACGTTAATGAGAAGATTTGGTCAATTATTTCAGGACTTCTGAATGAACCCAAATGGGGGCATTTGAGAGATTTGCATAAAGCAATAAAGCTATGCGAGCCAGCTTTAGTGTCTGCAGATCCTACGGTGACGCAGCTTGGGATGAACCTGGAGGTGAAATATTTCTGCTGATTAAAATAAACAAAGCTGACTCATATTTGTAATTAATTTGCTATTTCTTTAATATTATTCCAGGCTCATGTGTTCAAGACAGATTCTGGTACTTGTGCTGCATTTCTTGCAAATTATGACACCAAATCTGCTGCAAAAGCTACATTTGGAAGTGGCCAATATGACCTACCACCTTGGTCTATCAGCATTCTCCCTGACTGCAAAACTGCAGTTTTCAACACCGCAAGCGTACGACATTGTCATGCACGGAACTTATTACTTTTCTAATTTTGTTTCATTATGAAATGCACGGCCAAAATCATGCATCCGGAAATGAGTAGATCACTTTCATATAGCTGATAGAAACACTTCTTAGTTGAGTTGTTCCTGAAGGACACACACATTATAAAGATATGTACATATTTGAGCCGAAAACCTTTGCCTTCGCTCTACTGGGACATTTTCTTGGGTGACCGTTTATGTCTGTTGCCAATTTTGTGAAGGTTGGTGCCCAGAGCACTGTGATGGAGATGACACCGGTGGATGGTCAATTCACTTGGCAGTCATACAATGAAGAACCCGCGTCTTCCAGTGAAGACGATTCCTTTACTGAATATGCACTCTGGGAGCAGCTTAATGTCACCTGGGATTCTTCAGATTATTTGTGGTACACGACAGAGTAAGTATCTCTTAATTGATGAGTCTTCGCCTCCCCAAGTGCAAATAATTAGAACACTCATCCTCTTACTACTTAACTCCTCTCTCCATCTAATCAATATTGAGGATATCTTTGTCAGTGTCAATATTGATCCTGATGAAGCTTTCATAAAGAGTGGGGAATCTCCCTTCCTCACCGTAATGTCAGCAGGCCATGCTCTACATGTTTTCATAAATGGCCAACTTTCAGGTAACTAATTGGCATATATTGGTTTTTAATCAGTGTTTTGCTTTGGTTAACATTATCAATTAACCATCTTCTCATCAATGTAGGAACTGTGTATGGGAGTTTAAAGAATCCTAAATTAACATTTAGTGACAATGTTAAGCTGAACGTTGGCAACAACAAACTCTCTTTACTTAGCGTTGCTGTGGGTCTCCCGGTTGGTTCTCTCACTTTTCTAATCTGTGTCTTCTTTTTCAGTTTTTAAGACTGATTCTAATTTTATAATGAAATAAATCCAGAATGTAGGCTTGCACTTTGAGACGTGGAATGCTGGGGTGTTAGGCCCAGCCACACTAAAGGGTCTAAATGAGGGGACCAGAGATTTATCTCAACAGAAATGGTCTTACAAGGTCTGTCATCTATATCTTTTTCTTCAATAACAACAGCAAAAATTTGTCATCTAACTGATGATGAAAAGTGTATTTGGTGAGATGTGCGTGCATTGGTAACAATAAAAAGTTTAAGCATCAATAGTTCACTTGCTTTTGATGCAAACTTTCAAAAATAAGGTAAAGAGAATGTTTTTTCATGATCATCATTGTCATATTTGTAATTTTAGCTAGTTAGTGGAAGTTTCAACTGCAGAGAATTTATATTGTTGAATGTTGTTGAGCAGGTGGGGCTGAAAGGTGAAGCCTTAAGCCTTCATACTGTAAGTGGGAGTAATTCTGTTGAATGGGCAAAGGGATCCTTGCTGGCTAAGAGGCAACCCTTGACATGGTACAAGGTAAAAATTTATGCTACAAAATGCTTCGTGTCCTTTTCTGTCACTGGTGATCCCGAGTTGATTTATTCTTTGTTGTTATCAGACAACTTTTAGTACACCGGCAGGCGATGATCCGTTGGCCTTTGATATGAGTAGCATGGGAAAGGGTCAAGTCTGGGTAAATGGTCAGAGCATTGGGCGCCATTGGCCTGGATACATTGCAAGTGGTCGTTGTAATGATTGTAGTTATGCTGGAAACTACACTGAATATAAATGTCAGACAAATTGTGGGGAACCCTCCCAAAGATGGTAAGTCTGCTCACAACTGATTTCGAAACAGTATGTGATCTAGCTTTCAACAAAATCTGAGATTACATAAACAAAGCTATTCAAGGTCGTTCACTTCAAGTGATTCTTGAGAATTGTCTCAGAACTTCTGTGACCAAATGGTCAACAGAAGCTTTTGTTTAAACGAACATATTGGAGCTTATGACTTAAAAATGTAAACTTTTTCGGTTGAAGTAGTTCTTGGGAATGATAACAACATATTATCATCATTTTTTAGGTATCATGCTCCTCGGTCATGGCTGAACCCAAGTGGGAACTTTTTGGTTGTGTTTGAAGAATGGGGAGGTGACCCTACTGGGATTTCTTTGGTGAAAAGAACCACAAGAACTGTTTGTGCTGATATATCTGAAGGGCAGGCAACACTTAAAAGTTGGCACATGTTTAAATCTGGAAAAATTTATAGGCCTAAAGCTCATTTACGGTGTTCACCGGGGCAAAAAATCTCTCAGATTAAATTTGCTAGCTATGGACAACCACAGGGGGTGTGTGGAAACTTTCTAGAGGGGAGCTGTCATGCCAACAGGTCATATGATGCTGCTAAGAGGGTAATCCAACATTTCCTCTTTTATATCCTATTTGTTTCCTTCATCTTAATGAATAGCTCCATTCCAACATTAAGTCCTATCAAACCATTGTAGAACTCTTGAAGGTTGAGGTTGTTATGGAGATTTCTTCAATTTCCCGGGAAACCAGAGTTTCGAAGTTAAGAATACCATATTTGGTGTCATCTGAAACAAATAGATATCAAATAGGCAAAACAGGAAAGAGTGCATAGAAGTCCTAACAAAGAAAAGGAAAGTGGCCAGATTGTCAAGTTTTGAGTAGCATAAAAAGGATTGTTATGGTGTTGTGTTGTGTTGTGTGGGCTGTGGTTCCCAGTAGAACATAGGATTTGCTGCGTTAGATAGTTCAGTTTTTTGATATTTAGGTGTTGCAGAGCTTCAGGATCTGTGTCATGACACTGAAAACGTCGAGATGTTGACTCATTTGGGAGGTTTTTTAGATATCCATTTGCTATAGTTATGGACCTTAGTACATGGAAGTTGGGAGTCTCCCAAACAATGACGAGTCTCTAAAATTTTGACAAACTTTACTCCAGTTCTCTAAAATTTTGCCATGCAGGTGTTTGACAATTTTTCCAACTCGAAAGTATAGCACTGACCCCATTAGGAATAACTCTGGCTCATATCATAAGAATCTAAGACGTTCTTTTTTTTTCCCTCCTTGGCCAGCAACACTTGATTACTTAAATTACTGTATCTAAATTGTGAGGAAGGAATGTTTCTGAGATTATATTTTGCCTTTATTTGTGCAGAACTGCATTGGCAAGCAATCTTGCTTTGTAACTGTAGCTCCTGAAGTGTTTGGAGGAGATCCATGTCCAGGACTTGCAAAGAAGTTCTCAATTGAGGCCTTGTGCAGCTCGTCCACCCAAGCACCATTTTACCAGTAGAAGAGAATTTTTTACGAGTCCTATACAAATACTCCATGGCTTCTATTACTACACATATACTTTCTTCACCTGACGACCAAAGGCACCTATGGAAGGGAAATTTGGCTGCAAAAGGTGCTACGTGCACAGGCACAGGAAAAATATACTATATTCTGATTAATTATATATTTGCTCCATACACTTCTTGGTTTGTAGCAATGAAGAATTCTGCTTTACACATTTCTGTGATAGCAATGTAACGTGCAGATTGTTACGTATGAACACATTGAAAGGAATATAGTGTCTCTTCTGAGTGGCCTCAAGGACTTGTTTGGAGCTTTATATATTAAGTGCTTATAAACACGTTTATATAAGCTGAGATAAAACTCATCTCTCATGCTTACATTATATTCTGTAAAAGTGAAAAATGAAAAATGTCTAATTGTCCATTTTGATATGTCATATGTGAACATGCCATCTATTGCACTAAGTGAAATGTTATTGTTTTGGAGACTAGGTTAGATGACACGGCATGCCAACAAATAAACATCATCTTTCACTCCTTCTTCCTTCTCCTTTAGTTTTATTTCGAGTTCCTTAGTCTTTTTTCATTCAATATGAACAGTAGTTTTCTCTTCTTCTCTCACAAGGATTGAATTGAAAATATATAGGTTGCATTGAACCCAAATCAAGAAATATTGTACGAGTTTAGTGTATTTTGTGTGTTTTTACTTCAATGCTGTCAAACAAATATGTCAATATCAGGCTTGAACCTAGATCTCATCTAAGTCTGGCATGTGGCATTATCATTGAAATACCTTGATGTTGAACTAGGGGCCTGTTTGGCAATATGATGAAATCATGGTTTTTGGGTTCCAAGTTTGCCAAACAAGAAGGAAAATTAACAAATCGCGGTTTTGGGCTCAAAATCATGGTTTTTAAAAAAATGAATCTATTTGCTTCTGACTCAAATTAGAAAGTATGATTATGCCTATCAGAATAGATTTCAACAATAATATGACTTTAACACCCCTCAATTATTTTTTATAAACATATTTAATCTTATATTTTATAAATATATATACACATATTAATTAATTATTAATTATATTATCTTATATATTATTAATTATGTTGGTAAAAAATATATTATAACAATTTTATTCCTTCAAATTAAAATATATTATAAAATCTATCTTTTATGTAATTATCATATTAACTTATATCTTTTTTTATAATTTGCACATGTAAAAAGTGTTCCTGATAACAACTATCCAAACATTTTCACTTTATCATAATTACTTTTTCACAAATCTTATTCTCCCAAGAATCTATTCTCTAGAAGCTATTTTCCAAACCATAATTTGGTTTCATCCAAACACTCTCTAGATGATTCTTTTTTTTTTTTTTTGTCACTTGTGGGAAATATCTTTTTTCCCCCATAGATTAAGTTAGATGACGCAGTGCAGGAACAAATAACAGTTCAAAAACATCATGGCAAAAAAGAAAAGTTCAAATAAGCGCGGTAGGAATCTTCCTCGAAGGATTTATTTGAAAATCTATGGACTAAATTGAATTTCAATCTTCTGAAAAATTGATATGAAGAGCATTATTTCAACTTCATATTTGCTTTAGTCTCAATGATTCAGATTTAATATTTTATAAAATTATATTAAAATTTTGACGCAACGATGATAAAAGAAAAAAGGGGGGGAAGGAAGGAAGACGCCAAATTTCCTTTGTGTTTCATGCAATCCATCTCTCATATATATGTCCATATCTTATTTTGGTACATCAAGACAATAATTTAAGACAAGATTTTAGGTGAAAAATATTCAAACGGATTAAAAGTTGTGTAAATTTGGATTGAATGTTAATGCCCAAATAGATGGATCCAAAGCATAAATTCAATTCATCAATGAAAGCATCCGTAATATCTTAAGATGTGACACTCAAAATTGGAGTATTTATGCCTCTGCTTCTGCCACAATTTTTTTTTTGTTATTGTTTTTTCAAATTAGAAAAAACCCTATGCATTATTTTAATCTCTACTATTTTATAAGCGTTAACATAGGATCTTACTGAATAATTGTAGATTGATTGCATTTTAACTCTTTGATCGATCCAGGATTTGGATTTGGACAGTTCATCTTACTTTTTTTTTTAATTTATGGTTGAAAAATTATTTATTTATGTCCCACTTGTTTAAGATAAAAATAGCCAATTTTTTCACTAAAAAAGCTAATTTTTTATAGCAAAAAAGATATAAATTTGGGACCTTTTAAATGAAATTGGACAATTATAGGAAATGTCAATAAAAGAAATATATGTACATGAAATAGCATCACCTCCTACTGTTCCAACACCATTAGCAATAAAATAATATATTAATTTCAGTCCCTCTTAATATTGCCGAACAAAACCACTTTCATTTCTAGTCTATTTGACAAGTCGACAAAATTGACTAGAAAATTCAAAAGTACATAAAGTTTAAAACCCCCAAAAAAAAATCAGCCTGATATATTTTCTTTAATTGAAGGAAAATCCATTTAACAATTGATAGTGATTAATGAACCATCAATCCTCAAACCTCACTTCCCATTTTTTTACCGAGAAAAGGGAAGAAAATAGGATTTAAAATGTATGATCATAAAATCCAAGAGCTTTACATGGTGTGGCAACACAGTTAAAAAGAAAAGAAGGAAAAAAAAAAAAAGATGATAGAAAATCTATAAGAAACAAACAACAACGGGTTTGTGATTTTTAGTCTTTTTCTCTTAATTATAATATTTTATGAATAAATATTTCTCAAGGCAACAATTTTAGTAATATGACTATCTCTCTCCAACCACTGCCACAAGACATATTTTGTCTATCTAAAATGTTTCTCTATGCTCCCTTTGCTTCTAACATTATGAAAGTGATTTCAAGAAATTGACAAATTAATAAGATTTTGGTATTTCACCTCATGAACTTACGTTGTTTGTCTCTTCCTAAATATTTCTCCATATGATTAAAATAGAATAAAATAAAAACAGAGACGTAAATGAATTTAAGATGACTCATTTTATCCGATGTACTTTTCTCTTTCTCACTAGATTCTCTCTTTAATAAGAAAAGTTTCTATTTTCATGTCTCATTTTTACCTTTTGATTTGAGCCATGGAACCTGCCCCAAAACCACAAGTCACTATTATATTACTCCCTCAAGTTATAGATGATTTGATAACCAGTTTATAAAGGTTAAAAAAATTAGTTAAATTAATTATTAATAAAAATATGTTAATTTTTTTAAAAAATACCCTAGCAATTATTTACTATATCTTATTCTTAATATAACAGTTAGTTTGGGTGTTTGACATTCAATTTGGTCTTAAATATAAAACTCTAATATATTTTGTATCTCATTTATTCATTTTTTTTTCAATGTAGTCCTTTCATTAGTTACATATATTAAATGTTTCATGCAATAGTAGTTCTAACAAATACACATGATTAATAAAAGTATTTTTTTAAAAATAACACATATTTATTATAAATAACTAACTAATCTAATTTTTTTAATTTATTAAAATTAACCAACTAGTTTTTATATTAAGTTCTAGAGGTAGTAACTGAAGTTATCTTAAGAATTTTCTTTTATACATACACGCAATTTGTAAGGATAATTTGAAAAAAAGGAATTATAAATTTCGGGATAAGGTAACAAGTCTCTAACCAACTCTTATAATTAAAAAAAATGAAATATTTTATTTGAATTTGATATAATTTGGGCTATTGGTAAAATTTCTATTTTCCCTCTGGATTCATCACTTGATGGTCATGTAATGCGGCTTTCAAATGACATCATTCCATTTGGTGTGATATACGATATGATATAATAAGAAAAAGATAAAGGAAACACAAATGTTCTTAATGAGATTAGACACTCCATAAATTTAAAACTCTTAACTTTACCATTATGCAGAAAATTAACAAGAGCATGATGTTTCAAAAAAAAAAAAAAGCTTCAAGTTGATCTAAAAGATTTTGGAAGCCTTAAAGGATCATTGTAGTTAGCCTACAAAGCCAGATAACTACAGCTTTAGATTCCATTAACTCTAATGCTTTTTCTTTTTTGCTTTCTTTTTTTTTAAAATAAAGTTAAGACCCAACCCAACTAATTAAAACTCAATAATTATTTGAATGAATACTCTATATATTGACACCTCCATGATATTTGACTGAAGGATTGATGCCACCATTATATTAATCATTTAGTCCCTATCCAGGAGAGAAATTTAAGTAACATAGTGCTTACAAAAATTTTGATAATCAAATTAAAGAAAAAGTGACACTTATGTATGTATCTTATGCTTGATTATCTACCATCCAATTTTGATTTAAATAGTTCAATTTCTTAAAGATTTTAAAGTCTCTCAGTTTAACTATTAACAATAAAAAAAAAATTTATCAGAAAAGATCACCTATAAACCACTTTAAGAAGAACTAGAATATAGGGTTTTGTTTTTTTTTGACCAGCGAATGTAGGTTTGTACTTTCCACTAAATCTAAAGTAAATCACACTATTTATTATCTATACATAGTTTAACTTCCTATTCTTTTCCTACGCGAATTCCCAAAAATACAAAGGATCTATGTGTCAACCTCAATCTTAATTTTTGTGCTTTAGACCTTTTTATTTTTTTAATCTTCTTGTATAGCTATTTAATTAATTTATTTAGATTAAAAAATTTAAATAAATTAGTTAATTATAATAAATATTGAGATGATTTTTATTTTATATGTACTATTATGTTCCTATTTATAAGTTACTTATAAGAAAAATATTTGTTATTAAATATAAATCACTTTGTCTAGTTTTATCATGATGAACTTGAATAAATGCAGATACATGAAGTAAATAGATAAAAGAAAATATAAAACATATTTTAAAAATATTTCTTTAATAAGGGTAAATATGAAAAAAATTATCTATGTATCTCTTAATTTGTAAGCTTAAGATATAAGTGACTTATAAATAGTAACAGAGTAGTGATGCTTGTGTATATATATTTCTGACATTAGATTATACTCTATATATCTCTCCTTTATTATAAAGCACCAACTAGAACATGTTCTCGATCTTTTTCATAAGGCAACTGTTATTTTCAAGGAGCACTAAATATTTTTTGATGTTTGCCCATTTTTAATGTGTAGTGGAATGGAAGAGAGTAAAAATTGGTCGAGTTTAATGTAATTAATAATAGTAACATTTTTTTGCCAACAATAATAGTAATATTATAAATCATTTGAAGTTTATGACAAATACGTTTAAATTAATTAAAAGTGATTTACAATAAGAACCAGTGGTAACGTATTAGTTTTAAGTTAGGTAAATTAGTTTTAAAAAATAATAAATATGATAAATAGAATAAATTAAAATCTTATATTTAGGATTAAGTTGCACTGTTAACTTTCTACAAGTACACTTTAGAAAAAGAAGTTTGAATAAACCACTTCAAGTTGTGCGTACTAAACAAAAGAATTTGAGCACCCAAATTAGCCAAACACACTACACCTTTAGATTCCATTAATCTAAATACCATTTAAGTAAGATGCTACTTGTTCATTGTTTATTATTAACTAAAGCTATAATCGATAACCTTTTAAAGCAAAATCCACACTCCCAAATCACCAATGTGATAACTTAATTTAATTGAACATTTCATCTTCTTCTTGATCTTGGCCATCATCATAATCATTGGCCCTGCCCAAGAATGATAAAAGAGGGAAGCTAAATTATCATATAGATAATAAGAGAGTAAATTAAGGGGATGCGTATAGCTAGAGAGAGACCTCTTAATCATGCAAATCATCAAACTTTTAATCTAAGATTTGCAAAAAAGGAAAAGCAATATTGAAAGATCATTATGATAAAGAAGTTGGACACGTAAAGTTAAAGAAATGTTTGTCCAAAGTTGAATAAGGCGATAATGGGGACCATCTTTTTTAAGGGAAGAGAATGATTAAAGTACATCCAACTGAATCAACAGAAAGAGTAATATATATATATATATATATCAGCAATGGCTTTCACTAGTGCTACAATATATATATGTATGTATATATAAATATATCATGATAAATATAAATATAAGTTTATCATAAGTTTCTCAGTAAAGACATCACTCGTGAGGGCTTTCCTTTATCATCCTCAAAGGGGAAAAGTAATATCCATTATGGAGTTTTTATTCTTTGTTTAGCTTCATTTGGTTAATAAATAAGTGCCATTGGCTACTTCCTGAATTCTTAGTGTAAATTTCAACCAACAAACAAGGAGAACGCCTTTTTTTTAACTAATTATTTTGTTTTCGATAGTATGCCTAACTTTATTTAAGAAGTATCCAAATTTTACTTTCACTGGATCAAATATTTGTCAATAATTAATGTGAGTTTCAATATATAGAATAGTTGAACGAGTTTTAATTGGGATTATATGTTTGTTGTGAGCAAGCCAATATGCATATCTGTTGTTTTCTTTTTTCTTTTTTTTAATATATATACATAGATATCTTTTTATTAAAGATAATGATGTGAATATTTCTTTTAGCGAGGATTTTTACTTAATTAACTTGATACTTAAGAGTTTATAATTTCCCTAGACATATAGGATCGATTTAATGACATCCACTACACCATGAGGTACTTACAAAGTCTTTCCCCAGACACAAGCTCATAAATTTTGGTTTGCTGTCTCTAAGAATACTTCTCGTCTTTTGGAAATAAATGTTCCTGGGACCCATATACATGTCCCTTCGGATGTAAAATGATTTTAGCGTTTGATGTATTAGGCTCAAATCTCTCATATCATCCCCTCGCCCCAAAAAAAAAAACTGTTAACTCCCTTCTCACTCACAATTTTTGTCGCTTAATAAAAAAGAGAAAAGAGATAAGTATGCACTCAATATTAAAATCACAATTATATTACAAATCAAATCAAGATAGAGTAAAACTTTTTCTAACCCCTACAAAATCTAAAATTCTACTAAATAAATTGTGATATGTGCTCCGCATAAAATCCAACACTAGTTATTTATGAATCTTGAATAGTTTAACTTCTCGTAAATTTTATAATTTGCACTTCATCATGTCAATTCAATGGTCCTATAAGTCAAGTGCAAGAAGCCATAATCAAAGGACAATTCAAAAGGCCTAAAGCAAAGAGTAAGATTGAGTGCTGTTAATGACCCCTATATAATTGAAGGATTATCTCATTAATTAGTATAATTAAAGCTTTTAAGAATTGAAAAGGATAATTAAAACATCAAGTTGATTTAATCAGCACAAGAGTCCACGGATTTAAGCACAATAATGATGAGTGTTAATTAGAGGGTAAGAAGTGTCATGTTTGAGTAATTAGTAGCGAGTAAGTGGGACATAGCAAAGCTGATTCTCATTTGTTAGTTTGTGTATGAGACAGAGAATTGGTGACGGAATGGTGTGTCATATGCAATCATCAAAAGGCAATTGAACCAAACATATATATATTAGGTGGGCTCCCCTTTTATTTCTTATATTGTATATTTACCCAAAGAAACAATTACAGTAGTGAAACAATCTTAATTTTAAACATAATCATGTTAAGTTATCTTAAATTTCAAATGACAAATGAAGATGTGGGATATGATATTGCAAGAAACATAGGATGATATATAATAAACAATATGAGTGTGTAAGTAGCTGAATTCTTTAGTGAACAGCATGTACACTATAAAAAATACTATCTGTGATATTTGATATAAGAGTTAATTGACTAATTTGAATATATTAAGAAAATTAGTTAAGTTAGTTATTTATAATGAATAAATATTGTTTTTCCTAAAATATCCTTATTAATCATCTGTATTAGCTAAAACTACTATGTGATAGAATCTCTAATATATATAATTACTATAAGAACTATCTTTAAAAAAATAGATAAATATGAAAAACAAGATGAATTAAAATATTATATTTAGAATCAAATTAAAAATAAAACTAAGGCCTAGAGATAGTATTGACGTGAGGTAGTGATAATTACTCGTCATCAGGTTATCATACCGGTGGTTGTTGTTGATATTATTGGCAGCGACCTTTTTACATTGTTGCTGAAAATGAAATCCATGACTTAAAATATTTGAGTCCTTGTCGAAGATGAATCATCGCCGCCAGATCTGTACATGTCAACAGTGACAAAACATGAAAGCACTTGAATTTTTCAATGAACAATAGTATGCACCTCTTAATTTTCCTTTTTAGGTGAAACAAAGTATTTCTAAGTCACATTAAATTTGAAACTAATTCTTTTTGGGTCTAAAACACTTAAGAAATAACTATCTCAACAAGTGTATTTTTTAATATTCAAACTTATATTCTCCTTTTTACGAGACGATGAGGCCGTTATCATCTCAATTAATAGCTTGTTGGTTTCTTAATTTTCTTATCTGGCAATGAAATCATGAAAGAAAAAGGTAGAAAGAAGGAAATGTGAGGTATAAAGAAAGATGTGAAAATTACTAGAGTCTTGCCTTTGTCGTGTAATCTTTTTCTAATAAAGATAAAAAGATATAGATTCGGAACAAGATCAACTCAAACAAAAGTCAGTAGTATTTTTAGGGATGATTAAAGATGGCAAGACAGTTGTTCCAAGTGATTGGACGACTCTTTGTTGTTGGTAAGAAAAAATTGAATAATGAGAGGAAGGTGAATAGAGTCAAGGCAATAGGCATCAACGTGCATGGACCCATCTTAAGGCCATTAATAATCATAACCATCAAATTATATATACAAACACATATTTTCAATTAGTGAAATGGTGCAATTTATTGAGCCTTTCACTGGAGCTTTGTGACTGGTTAGTGACAATATTTTACTTTCACTCTGACATGCTGCAAAACTAGCAGATATGTGGATTGGCTTGAGGAGGAAAGGAAGAAGATAACAAGGAAGTTTATTTAATTTATTGAGTAAAACTCAGGTAAGTTCTACTATTTTAATTATTTTTTGAAAATTTTTTCTAGATTTTACTAAATCTCCTGGAAAGGGTATTTATGCTTTTAAAATTAAACCATAGCGTATTTATTTGAAAAATAACTTCAACACTCTGTGTAATAAAAAGTTTAAACAAGAAAGCCAGTTGAGATTAACTTATATATTCGGATAAATATTTGAGTTATTATCTCTTTTCCTACATTTTTTTTAATTTTCTCAATGTTCATTGTTAACTAAGACTACTTAATGTTTGTCTTTTTGTTAATATTATTTATTTTTTTATAAAACAAATTAACTTATATGTTAAGAATGAAATGGAGTGTGAGTAGTGGTTGAGAATTCAAATTTGTTTGGATGTCTTGGGGCAAAAAAAAAAGGTTAAACAAGCAAATCATACATTAACCCATTTAAAAAGTTAACTTTCTAGAAAGCATGGTTCATGAAATAACTTTCCAATGGGTACTTCATAATGAGTATGATTATTTGAATAAGTGAACGAGATGATCCTTCATCTTCAACATTCTTATTCCATCTCTTTTAAGATTATGACTTATGAGTATTACCACATGATATCAAGACTTCGGTTGACCAATTTGCTTGTTTTGTTTTGTATAAAATTAGGTGAATTTCATATATTTGTATAAAATTCAAGATAAATTATATTATTCATGACTTGCAAACACTATACCACACCAAGTTTCTAATATACTCCTCTGGTTTTATTTACAGGGAAGAGAGAGAAAATATTTTTTAGTCCTCTTTAAAGGACACCGAGAGAAATTTTTTATATGAATGTACAATTTTATCTCTCATTTATTATTGTATTGATTTTGTTTACATGAGGTGTAATGTTATTAATGTATACTAAATAAAGATAAAGCTGAAAAGTTATTAAATTTTAAATGAAAGCTAATGAAATTTAGGGTTTTTCTTAGTCTGTGTGAAACATGTTGATAGTGACTTATAAATAGGATCAGAGGAGTAAGAGCTAATTGGAAATTAAATTTAATCCTAAATGTAAGATCTCATATTATTTTGTCCCTCATATTTATCATTTTTTTTCAAATTATTCCTATTAATCATATATGTTAGGAAAGTTTGTATCAATGGTAATTTCAATACAAATGACTTAAGAAGGTATTTTAGGAAAACAAATATATATTTTTAGCAAATAAATAATTTAACTAATTTTTTTTAATCTATTTAAATTACTTTAATAAATACTGCACTACCTCTGATGTTAATTACAAGATATCATTTGTAGACTACAAGCGATATCTTATAGTATCAAAGGTCGTATTAAACCAGAGGCAGCAGTTTTTAACTTTAAATTTATAAATATATGGATACCACTGCATATTATGAATGCGAAACAAAGTAAATCACAATGATGGATTGTTCCTATTTAATTTAACACTATGTCGGATATGATTGGAATGTTACAGCTACAGGGACCAATTTTGTTTGTTTGTTTGGGTGGTTGGTTTGTTAGTTTAGAGCTAACTATCAGGAGGGTTTGCTTGGCCAATAACTCATCCACGTATGGGTATATGGACAGAATCTCCCCAGCCATTGTTTGGTGGAAGACGAGAGACAGCACGATATTTTCTTGCGTAAATGAGCAATTTTATTTCTAATATTATTTTTCCTCTGATATTTTGCTCTTAATTTTTTTTAACGGTATAGTTTTATCACTAATTTTTTAAAGTAAAATTTTAGATAAAATTACACTCAAATATTAGGGATAAAATTGTAACAAAATTAAGAGTAAAATTGTACTATTAAAAAAATTAAGAGTAAAATTACACTTGAAAACTTAGGTGCATTAGACTGAGGAACTCATTAGAATTTAGTTGAGTTTTATGACTCGAATAATATTTATCAAGATACTTACATATCTGTAGGAAAAATTCTTTTGTTGAAAGAGGAAAAATTAATTCATAGATTTTTTTTTTATAGTTTATCTTCATTTTAAATCAGATTCACGTAGTTTATTTCCTTATAATTTGATTGGTTACAATCATTCATCCTCACCTGAAAACACATAATTTTAATTTATAGAATTTCTTTGCTTTCATTTTTTTTGGCCAAATATTTCCTTTCATTTTAAAGCTCACGTATGCTTACAAATAAAATTATATAAAATATACTACCTCCGGTCTTTAATATAAGATCCTGTTTGACTTTTATTTTGATCCTAAATATAAGATCCCAATCCACTGTCTCTCATATTTATACATTTTTTTTCAAAGTAGCCTTTCTAACAATAATAGTTCTAGTCAATACACTTGATTAGTAAGGATATTTTAGAAAAGACAATACCTATTTAGGACAAATAACTAACTCAATTTACTTCCTTAATCTCCTCAAATTAGTCAACTAGCTCTTATAATTAAGACCTGAGGTAGTATAAATTAAAACTATCGGATGAATAATGAAAACCTAGTTCAGAAAAAAAAAATTATAAGGTTGTATAAAAAAAAATTATAAGAGCCTAAATCAAAATTGAGGCAAACTAAGTAAAGATGTGAGAATTAATGTTTTTTTATAAAAAAAAATTGTATGAGTTTTGATATATGATGGATGATGACGGTAGTACTTGCCCTAATATAAAGGACAGATACACAATGCCTGTCCACCCCAAAAAGACCCCATTGATAAGGAGGCAGCATGTCCCATTGTTCAGGACAACTTGGTTTTTGGTGTCTTGACACCTACACTTCATGGGTCTACTTGAGGTGCTCCATATCTGCTCCCATTCTCTTCTCCTCTCCCTTCCCCTCCTCTCTTCTCCCATCCTATTCCCATTCTCCTTTATACACACATTACCTTAGTATTTAATATAAAAACTAATTAACTTAATCTTATATATAAAATTCTAATTTATTTTGTTTTTAGTATTTATTTATTTTTAAAATAATTCTTGTAATAGTTATGCATATTAAAATTTTTATTAAATGATAATTTTAGTTAATGCATATAATTAGTAAAAATATCCTAAAAAAGACAATACTCCTCCAGTCCTATATATAAAAATCTTATATTTAGAATCAGAAAATACCTATTTATTATAAATAACTAACTTAATAAACTTTTTTAATTAACTCAACTTGTTGTTAACTTGCTATTATATTAAGAAATCATCAGTATATCTAGTCTAGTATCTACTATCATAAAGAAATCAACTGGGATGGTCTTCTTCTATTCATTTTTTTTTTTTTACCAGAGCATTTATTTTGTTTATGAACTTCAGTTCTGAAATTTTAATTTACTCCTTACTGAAAAGAGCCGGGTTAAGTGGATCCTGTCCATTGAAAGAATGAAAGAACAAAGAGAAGTAGGATCCAAAGCTTTCAAAGTTGCAGATCTATATCAGTAAATATTTCATCTGATGATTATGATGAAGTTTTCTCTGTTCATCTTTTTGCCTTTTTTACTTTCTATGTCGCCCAGTTACTCTCCACTTTCCTTAAAAGAGAAACACAGACATTTGAGATAATGATGGGAATAATATGATAAAGATTAATCAATGATAAAAATAAAATAAAATTTAAAGTGGGTAAAATCCTAAAGTAAAATAAAATAGAACCCAAAAAAAATTACTGATCATTAAAAATCCCAACACAGTGATAATGTTGAAGAAGCCTATTGGCTTCCCTAAGACCACTAAAGTAAGCTCCATGAGTAGTAGAATAGTGAGTTCTGTGAGTAGCTTCGCCTGCAAACAAAATTTGCAGAGGAGGTGAGGATGATGAAGATGAAGATGAAGATGAAGGTGAAGGTGATGATGTTGATGAAGAAGAAGAAGAACACTTGAAATCGCTATTGCTTTCTCTCTTCGGTAATGGCTCTGCCATTGTGTCCAAATCTTCACCACTTGATCCTACTGCAACATAACTGTATGACCCCAAGAACAAAGGATCAGAACCCCATTTGCTCTTCAGAATTTTACTGAATCTCACTTCACTTCCATGAGAGTTCTCAGAATCTACATTCCCATTATGGCACAACTTCAAATCGCATAGAAGGCTCGAAATTGTGGCTGAAACCCCAGTCTTAATCTCTTCATCTTTCAGTGATTCAAGTGCTAGTGCTTCATCCCCAGCAAACCAAGCTTGAAGAACATTAGAATTGCTGTAAATAGGAGAAACTGAGGCTGTTCTTCTCATCCACCAAGGGATCTTCTTGTTCCTAAGCCCAGAGTCATGAGGATGAAACACCATTTGCAGTAAAGGGAAGCAGCCATTCTTGTTATTGTAGTGCCCGTTTTTACTTTCTTGTTGCAGAAACAGTTTATTAACAACAC
The DNA here is from genome assembly GCF_004799145.2 of Neltuma alba. Lineage (NCBI taxonomy): Eukaryota > Viridiplantae > Streptophyta > Magnoliopsida > Fabales > Fabaceae > Neltuma > Neltuma alba. The sequence goes on from NW_021637205.1 coordinate 58,254, forward strand.
CAAAACCAAGCCTTGAGATTGCCTCTGCTTTGAAAAGAGGCAGAGGAGGATAGAACATACCTGAATCTTCTTGAATCGCAGCTTTTAACACTCCCAATGAAACCGTAATGATGACATGATCTGCAGAAATTGCAGACCCATCATAGAAATGAATCTTGACAGGCCTTTGTGATTTTTCCATGGACCCCTGGGGTTTCCAGTCGATCTTTGTCACTTTTCGACCCAATTGAACAACCCCAGGTGGAAGAACAGAGGCTAGTGATTCCACTACCCTGATGTAACCTTTAGCTATGGTGATTTCTTCACCTGGGAACATCGTGTACTCACTCTCTGCACTGTAATCCAGATTCATGAGGTCATTCGCTGAAGTATAAGTCCTCTGGGTATTTTCATACATTTTAAAAATTCCTTCTTGAAGCAGCTTCCTGCTCCATTTTCCATACCCTTTAAGCTCCTCCTTCGATTCCTCTTTACCCCAGTAAGCTTCAAGTCCTTTCCTCAGAAACGAGCCTACACTCAGATAAAGTTCACTCCTTTGGCTGTCTTGTTCGTTCAACATCGTAGCATTCCTGGTCTTCCCTTGGGCTTGATCCATGAGGGTTTTGAAGAGCTTGGCGATGGGGTCGACAATGGCTGGACTGAGCTTGAAGCCGCCTTCGGCAATGGTGATGGTGTCGGGGGAGCCGCCATCCATGTACTCCCACGGCTGATCGGAGTGTAAAGAGTGTGTTTCTTGGGCGATTTTGTGAATTGGGCTGTTCCCGATTCCGTGGATCCAAGTGGCACCGAGCTCAATCCGGTCACCACAGAACTCCGACGTGCATATTCTTCCGCCGATTCTGGTCCCGGCTTCGACGACGCAGAGCTCAAACGAATCTTTGAAGCCGGAGGAGGTGTAGAGCTTGTGGGCTGCAGTGAGGCCAGCTATTCCGGCTCCGATAATCACAATCCGAGGCTTCTTCACCACCATTATCGAGCTCTAAGGTATGGCTAATTAATTATTGGCAGGGGCGAAAGGGAGAGATATACTGATATTTAGAGAAAGAGAGAGAACAGAGAGGTTGAAAGTGAAAAGGAAGGTTAGCGAGGGTGAGATATTTGGGGTGTGGGAGAGAAGGGATCTCAATGAAAGAAAAGAGAGAAGAAGAGGAGGGAAGGGTTTTAACGAGGAAGAAGGGACATGGCAAAGAGTGAATTTTTATAGAGAAAACTTTATTTTTGTTTAGATTTTAATTTAAATAGATTGAAGAAGTTAAATTAGTTATTTTTAATATATAAATATTGTCTTTTCTAATCAAATGTATTAGTTACAACTATTATTATTATAAGTACTACTTTAAAGAGAAAAATATAAATATGAGAGACAAAATAAATTATATATTATATTTAGTATCAAAATAAAATTCAAACTAGTTTTTATATTAAAAACCAGAAGTAATATATGTTAAAGGTATTTTTATATACATTTTAAATGATAATTTTATTAATATTAGCATGTTATTCATCTAGTCATATTTATACAACAAAGAAAAGAGAATTTTTTAATTCTGTTTACAGGACAGAGAGAGAAATTTTTGACATCAATATATAATTATGTTGACTTTATTTTTATAGTGTATATTAAATAAGCATAAAATTAAAAAGTTATTAAATTTTAAATGAGAATTAATAAAAATTTTTTTTTTTAATTTTTATGAAATATGTTTAGAAAGATCATTAAAAAAAATGAAACAAATTTACTTAATTAAAAAACATTGCAGAAAACCTGAAGAAACCTTATTGGCATTGGCATGGCAGCTTATAATTTTATACACCTCCGGTCCTTAATAAAAATCTATTTAACTAATTTGATTAGATTGAGAAAGTTAGGTAAGTTAGTTAATTATAAGAAATATGACATGTTTTTCCTAAAATACTATAATCATCTTTCTAAATATCTTCTCTTCCTTGCTTACTTGATTATGGTTGAGAAAGTATCTATAAGGATAATTTTAAAAAATTAAAAAAAAGAAATATATTTTTTATTTAGAATCAAAATTAACTTAATAATTAAATCATATATTAATAAGCGACAAGTATATTAATATTTGTAATTGATTTTTTTTTTTTTTGATGAACCCCAAGAGCCCAAGACCCATATTAAACTTAATCATCGTACCATCTCCCATCCCCAGCCTGCCACATCTTCAACCTCGACGACAGCGCCTTCACTTCCTAGCAGCAGTAGTATCTTGACTTCTCCGCACATGGGTATATCGGGGACATTAGAAAATAATATGGCTGTTTACTCAGGACGGGGTAAGTTACTTCGCTTTACAGCAAAAATCCCCTAATTTGGGAGGACAGAGGAAAAGGACAGATTTTTGGGAGAATTATCTCAAAAAAAAAATATATAATTACAAAAATTTCTAATAACATATGAGATATCAACCTATTATTTCTTATTTTTAATATAAAAATTCATTTAATTTTTATTTTGATTTTAAATATAAATTTTTAATTCATTTTGTCTCTCATATTTATCTACTTTTTTTAAGTAGTCTTTATAATAATGGTAGTTTTAACTAATATACTTAATTAGTAATGATATTTTAAAAAAGATAGCACCTACTTATTACAAATAACTGACTTAACTAATTTTCTTAATCTATTCAAATTAGTTAATTAGCTGTTATATTAAGGATATGATGAAATATTATTATTCTCTGGCTTAAAATTTGTTATGGTTTTTTTTTATCTCGAAGCTTATTATTATGCGCTACTTAATTGTAATTGTTATAAGATATTTTAGTGATTACATTCATTTCTTAAAATCTTACCATAATTCTCTTTAAAAAAAACCAACCAAACACTAATCATATGTGTGTGTATGTACCGCTCATATATAAATCACTTGTATCTTATTTTTCATACTAAAAAATGCATTGAATTTTTTTATTCACAAAAATGCATTGCATCAATAAAAGTTTTCACATTTACCTTTATTAAAAAGAAAAAGTATTAAAAAATCATGCCGTACATTTTTATCTATTTTTTATTATATTTACTAAGGATAAAATTAAAAAATAATCATTAAGTATCCCGCAAGTAACTTATATCTAGAAACCAAATTTTCTTCTATATATACTCTTTCGATTTTAAATATAAGACTCTTATACACATTATATTTAAAAGCAGATAAGTAAGAACATAGGAAGATATATACATATGTATATATGTGATTCCTGTCAACATCATCTCGGGATTTGGATTTTGCGTAGAGTCAATATATGAGGCATCAAAACTGCGGTCAACTTGAGCTAATGTCTCTATGCTTTCTTTAACTATGAGATTAGTTCACGAAATTTGAGCCAACTTGGTCAAAGCTTATTGAAAAAGAAAAATTGTTTTATATTAGGATATGTCATTTTTGAGGCTATGCCTGGTAAAGCAGGATGAAATAATTATAAGGAAATGCGAATGAAATCGAAAATGGAAGTGAAAAATGCGAAACGACTTTACAAAAAAACTTGATATAATTAAATTATTATTATTATTATTTTCTAGTATAATATCTTTATCAATAAATATGAAAAAAATTAGAAGATATAAAAAGGTCCATCGGATGCCGCTAACCATCACTAGGAATCAGGATTCATAAATGCTAAAAATCAACTTTATACGATATATCGTATGATGAGTCTTTGAATAACCTTCTCTCTCGGCTGAATTTTTTAATAAATATTTTAAAACTTATAATAGATAGGAAATTTTCTTATGACCAAATGAGTGATTTAGTTTGTACTAAATCTTGCATATTTTCTTATGGAATATTAAGTTGCAAGATGTGGAATATTCTTAAAAATGAAGTAAAAAAATATGTCTCAAAATCAGCCAAAAAAAAAAAGTAAAATTGTAAAATAAGCAACACTTCTTACAAGAGTTTTAAGAGTCCTTGATACAAAATAGGCATTTTTAGGACTCTTGATGTCCTTTTTCTTTTTTGATTTCGTGTAATTTTACTATTTGCATGAAAATTAAACTAGTTGAGGAAGTGAAATTAGGATCATTTATAGTCTATAAAAATTATTATAAATGATCTCCAATTTTTAACTAAATTATTTAAAGTCTCCTCAAGATCTCAAATTACCTTAATTATTATACAACTTATTCTTAAGAGAATTTTATCATGGCTATTAGATTATTTTATTTTCAAACGCGATTAATTATTAGATTCTTAAGGTCAAAGGATTAAGTGGTCACTTGCATGTACAAGTCACATTTCAAAGTTATCCCTAATTTTTTTAATTACGAGGAATAATCAAAGTTAGGCTAATAAATATATATATATGCTTTTAATATTTCAACAGCTGCATCCGTATAATTATTTCCATCTCTTACCCTCACATGGTTTCACTTTCCTCCCTCATTTTTTTAACCTTCAAATTATTATCGTCAAAGTTATCATGATAAGAGAAGAAGATAAGAAAATAAGTTGAATTCAACAAGTTGAGTCGAAAGTCAATTCAACGTCTAATTAAAATATAAGAGAGAGTCGGCAGACTTGAGAATCAATTGAAACCGGCTAATATTTGTAGAAACCTATGGTTCGTGTATTTTCATTTTCATTTTTATCTTAAATTTTAAATTTTTCATGGTAGTGTTATCCTTACTATGGCCCCAGGTTTCAACATCAAACTTTCAGATTCAACTTTGACGGATAGACTAAAAATCCAAGTCCAGATAGTTGGAGCAGAGCAAGATCCTAGAACTATCGCAGCAGCTCTTCATCATCAAGTCATTTATAGACTTCAAAACCATGCTCTTGATCTTTATTTTCCAAATTCTACTAAAAATACTCTTTATGTGGTTTCTGATAGAGCTGATGATATATTCTAATATTTACATATTATAATTATAAATTATGAAATAAATATATAAATTTTGAAAGGAAATTTCAATAAAAAAAACTTAAAAGTGTAGAAAACAATCATGATTCAAGATTTAATAATTTGCAGATTTTTTTCTGTGGGATTTTTCTAAATTTAAATGAAGATGATGAAGTATTGATAAATGTTACTCCTCCGATCCTTAATATAAAACCTATTTAACTAATTTAATTAAATTAAGAAAGTTAGGTAAGTTAGTTAATTATAAAAAATATAACATATTTTTTCTAAAATACCATAATTATCTTTCTTAATACCTCCTATTCCTCTACTACTTGATTATGGTTGAGGGAGTATCCATAAGGGTAATTTAGAGAAAATTGATAAATATGAGAAATGGGTCTTACATTTATGATCAAAACCAACTCAACAATTGGGTCCTATATTAAAGACCGGAAGAGTATCATTTTATTGTATGTTATATTTCCTTGAATTTAAATATTTATTTTTATTATATAAGGTTATTTTAAGATTATTCTCATATTTATAATAAAATTTAAACTCAGGAACTTGTTATAAATTATGAGCGAATTTATTATGGACCAGATCAAATCTTATCTTGTGAGTATGAGAGGTACAATTTTCCTGACATTGATATAGTTCAACCCCACACACATAAAGAAGCATATGATACGAGTCTCTCATAATTGAAACACTATTTACTCATCACCCACCTACCTCCCTAGGCCTGCCACAGCTACCTTGCTACCGCCTTCAAAAGTAAATAAATGATTTTGTTACAATTATTTGCCATTTTATTTTGTAAATTCATCTATATTTGAGTTCCTGAATAATTTTCTATGATTTTTTACCCACAAATTCAACCCTCTTCCAGTGTCTAATATAAAATCTTATTTAATTTTTTTAAATATAAGATTTAAATTCATTTTATCTGTTATATTTATATTTTTTTTCTAAGATAATCTTTTCACTAATGATATTTTTAACTGATAAATTTAATTAGCAAGGATATTTTAAGAAAGACAACATCTATTTATTATACATAACTAACTTAACTTATTTTCTTAATCTATTCAGATTAATCAATTAGCTCTTATATTTAAAGCTGGAGATAGTATTAATTTTTGGGTAAAAAATTTATTAAAATTTCTATCCTTAACATTCTATATTTATGTTTCCATCTAATGTTTGCAATTATAAATTCATTTTTTTATTTATTAAGGAATTTTTTTGGCCATAATGGAAAATATTTTTTAAAATCAATTGTATCACACAGCTAATAGTAGTACTTTTCGTTTGTAGGAAAATTATTCTCATAAAATTTAGTTTTGAAATTTGAAATTGATTTAACTAAATAAAACTGGAAGAAGCAGGGTGAATATACAAGAAAAATTAAAATTAAAAAAGAAAAGCAAATGAAAATTACCTTTAAAAGGGGGAACAAAAAAAAAGTTGCAACAAAAGTTTGATTAATGCCTTTCACCTAACGCACATGTAAATCGAGTAAGAGAGGGCCCCACCACCTGAGCAAGTCAACGGTCTGGATCAGCTCCTTGATGTCACAGTTTAAGAAATTGTAAAATCGTGAAAAACGACCGAATCAGAATAACGCTCGCAGAAGAGGACCACATTAATTAATGGGAAAATTTCACTGTAGGACCGCAGAAGACAATTAATCTCAAAGAGCCTCCAAAACTTTCTGAAACCTCACTACAGGACCAAGAGGCCAATCTGATATTAATTCCACAAACGAAATGACGCTACTACTGCCCCTAGTAGAAACTTATTTCCTTGAGGGAACAAGTGCGGGAGAGCGCATTTGCAAGGGGAACTAGCCAATTTGCAGAATAAATACATATATTCACACGTGGAATCAGTCCGTTCACATGTGAACTGGTTCATCTAAAGCATGTGTCCGTGAGGGAACAAGTGCGGGAGATCGCATTTGCACGGGGAACTAGCCAATTTGCAGAAGAAATACATATATTCACACGTGGAATCAGTCCGTTCACATGTGGACTGGTTCACCTGATTAGTGGCGTCATTTCATTTGTGGAATTAATATCAGATTGGCCCCTTGGTCCTGCAGTGAGGTTTCAGAAAGTTTTGAGGGCTTTTTGAGATTAATTGTCTTGTGCGGTTCTACAGTGAAATTTTCCCTTAATTAATTTGGAAGGGTAAAAGCAACACTTTCAGACTATGTAATAAAATTTTGAATTTAATTCTTCAAATTTAATCTCATTTTAATTTTAATTCTTACAATTTGAAATGATTTTGGTTCTTATTTTAGATATTAAAAATATTACTATCTCTATTCTTTATTATAGCTTGTTTGACTTTTAATTTAATTATAAGTATAACACCCCAATTTTTTTTAATATTTATTTATTTTAAATAATTTTTATAGTAGTTGTACTTATTAAATATTTTAAATTATAAATATTGAGAAATTGTTTTGAAATTTACATATTTTAATAATACTTATATGTCATTCTCTCTTGAGGTCCCAAAAAAATCTTTTTTTTGCGTAGTTGATTAGGGAGTGTTTGGTTTGCCGAATGATAAAAGGTAGGCACGTGGATCGCACGTGTTAGGTTGCCTGTTATGGTAACCTCCTTTTCGTCGTTTTATGAGAAAACGACAAGACACGAATTAATATTTAACTGGTGGGGGGGAAAAAAAAACCAGTCTTCTGCATTACGTAATGGAGAACTTATCTGCGTTTTGCAGTTTCAGATCATTGCTGCAAACACTAGGGGATTCATTGCATGTGTCTCAAAGTACGTCCAAGGGCAGATTCTACATGCTTCCAGTTAAAATTTTATTTAATCAATTTTTATTCGGTTTTAATTTTTATTCCTCAAATTTGAAATTAGTAATTTTGATATTAAAATTTGACGCTTAAATATTTTTATCCCTACAATCGTGTTTGTTATCCTTTAAACAAGGTTAGTTCTAAATCTTGAAATAGGAGTCCACCCTAACAAAATGGGTTAATATTTCGTAACGTGGGGGATCAATATTTGAACTTTTGTTGAGAATATGCGGTGTTTATGTTTAATGTCTAATAGTACTTCGAATAAGATTTCTTCTAGTAGTAGGATACTTGTATCTAATAAAAGTTGAACCTTGAAAAGGGTGTTGAACCTGGTGAAAGAGATTAGTTCCTCACAAGATGACGAATTAATGTCTAAATTCTTATTAGGAGAGGTGCAGTGCTTAGATTCAGTACCTAACAGTATTTTGAATTACTTCCAGTAGTAGAATATACGTGCCTAGCAAAAAAAAAAAAAATCCTCGGGTGTTTATAGAAGTACTTACAGGTCATCTACTAATAAGATCCTCATATCGATAATGAGATTCAAACTAACGATCTTGTGAGTTATAAATTGATTTCTTACCAACAAAACTAACTCTTATCGGCAACATTTGTTTATTTTGCACATTTGTTTATTTCTTGGAGGGAAAAGACTCAGACACCCAGTCACCGAAAAAAGGATAAGGAGTATGATATTATGGGACGTTGTAAAGAAACTAAATTATATTGCCTGTTTGAATTCACTTTAGAATTAATCATAAGAGAAAAAATTTATGGTTTCCTTTAAAAGTACCCGAACACAGCTATAATGATCCAAAATTAATTATAAAACTAAAACCATGAGCATCTAGTAAGCTATTATTACCTACTTTTCAATTCTGTTTTTCAAATTATACTCAAAATTAATCATTAAATCAATTACAATCAGCCTCAATGATTCCAATTCAAATCTAAAATTAAAGGAAAAATCTAAACACGCCCTCATCAAAGTTAAGTACAATTTCCAACAGAACTCCTATAATTTCCAACTAAAATTCCGCTATTTCCAACGAAAGTTCAATATCTTTTGAATCAGCATTTTTTAATTAGGGACAATATAACTTTTAATCTCTTAAATTTGTCTTCGTTTTAATTTTGGTCTCTTTAGAGACCAATATTTTAAAAGAAAACAAAAATTGAGGGACCAAAATCAAAATACAAGCAAATTTTCCCCTTTAATTATACTTATTATTCTTCTCCCAAAGTGTCAATCTCCCTAAAGGTTATGTGATAACCAATTGATATTAGTGAATGTATGAAACAATTCATTTAATTTCTTCACCCCAAAATTATCCTTATTCTTATAAAATTATTATTGAGAAATAACAAAAGGAGATTTATAGCTTTTTTATAAGTACATTTATCATTGTATCAAAGACAATTCAATTCAAAATATTACTCCCTCCGTTCCTTATTATAAGAGACAAATAACTAAATTACGTTGATAAAAAAAACAGTTAAAATTAGTTGAGGACAATTAATATGTAAAAAGTATAATATTTTTTCCAACAATACCCCCATTAATAAGGAGAGAGAGTATGAGAGAGAACAATTAAATTATTAAAAGAAAGAGAAGTGGGAGGGAGAGAGAGTATGAGTTGGAGACAAAATAAATAGGGGTAAAATAGGAAATCAATACAAAAAAATAAAGACAACTTTTAAGTGTCTCTTATATATGGGAACATGCCATAAGCATCAAATGTCTCTTATAATAAGGAACGGAGAGAGTATTAGATATTATATATATATATATATATATATATATGTAGTGCTAGCATCTAATAATATCTCGAATTCCCTCTTCCCAGCGGATTCTTCGGGGAAATTGAAAAAAAAAAGGTTATAACTGCAATGGTAGTCTTGACGGAGCCCAGGCCTGAGGTATAGCTGATGTCTAGTACTTGTGATTCCAAGGCCTGGCCCAAACCTATCTTCAGGTTCTTCACTTATTTTCATTCCTCATTTGAGGTTTCAAAACACAAAAATGTTATAGATTTTCTTTTTCATACTTGACATAACAATAGACAGGGTAACTCCAAACACACTTTTCAGAAGTATTTTTCTGTAAATTGAGACAAACTTCTCTATATATTTACTTTGTATACTGTAAAAGTACTTTTAAAACTATGGTTTTGTTTCTACCCAAATACCCCCTAAAAATATATATGTACATGGATACATATATATTACTCCTCACTTTTAATATGTTTCACAGAAATTAAAAAAAAATATTACACTTTATTAACTATGTATTCAAATTTAATAACTTTTCAATTTTATTTCTACTTAATATATATACGCACACATATACTTTCGGAGAAAATAACATACTTCTAACAATGAATAATGGGTAAAATCATATCACATAATAAATTTGATGAGGTGACTTATATTAGGAATAAAAAATACTACTCCTTTTTATGTGTTCCATAAATAAAACTAGAGACATATGAAATTAAAAAAAATCAGTTCGATCTTATAAAAAAAATTGCACAAGCGCATTGTTCTCATAAGTCATGAGAAAATAAAACATAACTCTAATCCTTTTCAAATAAAGAAAAAACATTTGGATGGCTGAAATTCTCGGATCAGAATTAATTAGTAATGCACAAAAGTTTGAGAACTCCTAGTAATATGAATTGAACCTAATTCATTACGATCTAAGAAGAAAGGTTTAAGTCTTCAATAAAGTAGATGTAATAAGAGATGTCTATGTTAAATATCCATCGTTACCTTAAATATGATTATCAATAATAATAATAATAATAATAATACAATAATAAGAGGATACGTCTACTTATATATAAAGTTTGAGACCTCCTACTATTATAATCCCTTCTATTAGAATGGTAATTGGTTGCAATTATTTTCCATATCAATATCTTGAAAATAAAATAAGGAAATGGGTGGGTAGCACATGCCTCTTTACCGAGAAATTTTACCATTCATTTGATTGGACGTTTGAATTTTAATCTTGTATAGATTACTCAAATGTTACAATCGGCAACTTTTCATCGTTAAATCAAATAAATCAATTTTCTTAAAACATGAAATATATGAAAAAATTTGTGCTGTTTATAAATTATAAATAATTTAATCTAATTTTAAAATTGGCAAAAAAAAATTCTGTTTTTTTCAATCTTTATTTCTCGAACTAGACTATCATTCGCTAGTTTATGTCATATATCATTGGCTAATAAAGGGCTAAAGGCTTACCTTTCTTGATGTCCAGAAGATAAAGGAATGGGCTCTTCTCAATCTCAGTTAGGCTTGTTGTACATGTAGGTGCCGGAAATCAATTATTCTTTCCACCTTTATCATCTAATTTTATTAATTTCAAGATGATTATTCACATTTTAACAAGATATAAATATTAAAAAAAATTGTTAAAAAGTACTCCTCCGGTTATAGGACCCAATTGTTGAGTTAGTTTTGATCCTAAATATAAGACCCATCTCTTATATTTATTAATTAATTTTCACTAAATTACCTTATAGATACTTTCTCAGTTATAGTCAAGTAAAAGAAGAAGGTGAGATATTAAGAAAGATGATTATAGTGTTTTAGGAAAAACATGTTACATTTCTTATAATTAACTAACTTACCTAACTTTCTTAATCTAATCAAATTAGTTAAATGAGTCTTATATTAAAAACCGGAAAAGTATCTCATTAAAATACTTACTACTAATTAGTACTTGAAATATGTTTAAAAACATAAACACAACTCATCTTCAGACTTCAGTACAACTCTTGTTTGATCGCAACCTATTTTCAGCTATGAAAAAAAGAAGACATTTACATATAACTAAAAATATATTGCGCATAACTAATTACAGAATTCAAGTCCTTTCAAATTGGGGGAAAAAAAAAATTCCTTTCAAAAAAAACCTCGAAGGAAGAAGAAGAAAGAAGAATGGGAAGGATAAGAGAGAAAGAGAAGCACGTGAAACATGATAACAAAAAAGGAATGACCTTATCCGCACATTATTCATATTAGGATTTGCCATTCCTCATTATTGTGTCCTCCACTCCCACCTCTCTGCAACTTTCACTTTCTGAAAATACCTGAATTTTTATCAAGTTTTGATGGTTTGGATTTTTTGAAAACCATTTTAATTAAATCCATATTACTCTTTCTAACTCTCATTATAACGTGTTTCATAATATAACATATTCTATGTCTAAAATATCAACTTTTTTCCAAATAATATCCCTAACTGATTATAAAATTTCCCAACTAATTAACTAAACTCTTCTAATTAATAACTTATGTTATCATAAATAACTAATTTTTGAACTTATGCAAAGGATCTGTGCATACTCATGCTCCATTTTTATGTTAATGACTTCATTCAATTTCGTGAGCTTTTTATAACATAAAAATTTGCTCAGGTAACAAAAGAAAACATAAAATTCATAAATAAATCTTCATGATTTATGAGTTTTTTTTTTAAAATGTGATCCTAATTAGTATAATTGTATAAAAATAAAGTAGATTTTCCGAATAAAGATGCATGATTTATGACAAGGAAAAAATATGCATCATGAAACAAGTTCAACTAGCCCATCATGTTAATAAATTAAATTTTGTGGAATGAAATCATAAGCAATTGATTTTTATTATTTCTAGATACCCGGAAGTGTTTGGAAAACACGGAGTGTTTTGATCCAAAATCCCCATTGAGTACCTTATAATATATGAATAAATAAATAATTAAAAAAAGAACCCAGCAAATAAATAAATATATACATTAAAACAGATGTTGGCAATTCAAGCAAAAGCAAAAGATGCTTTTACGACAAGACACGAATTAATATTTACCTGGTGGGGTAAAAAAAAACCAGTCTTCTGCATTACGTAATGGAGAGCTTATCTGCGTTTTGCAGTTTCAGATCATTGCTGCAATTCATTGCATGTGTCTCAAAGTACGTCAAAGGGCAGATTCTACATGCTTCCAATTAACATTTTATTTAATCAATTTTTATTTGTTTTTAATTTTTATTCCTCAAATTTGAAATTAGTAATTTTGATATTAAAATTTGACGCTTAAATATTTTTATCCCTACAATCGTGTTTGTTATCCTTTAAACAAGGTTAGTTCTAAATCTTGAAATAGGAGTCCAACCTAACAAAATGGGTTAGTATTTCGTAACCTGGAGGATCAATATTTGAACTTTTGCTGAGAATATGCGGTGTTTATATTTAATGTCTAATAGTACTTCGAATAAGATTGCTTCTAATAGCAGGATACCTGTGTCTAATAAAAGCTGAACCTTGAAAAGGGTGTTGAACCTAGTGAAAGAGATTAGTTCCTCACAATATGACGAATTAATGTCTAAATTCTTATTAGGAGAGGTGCAGTGCTTAGATTCAGTACCTAACAGTATTTTGAATTACTTCCAGTAGCAGAATATACGTGCCTAGCAAAAAAAAAAAAAAAATCCTCGGGTGTTTATAGAAGTACTTACAGGTCATCTACTAATAAGATCCTTATATTGATAATGAGATTCAAACTAACGATCTTGTGAGTTATAAACTGATTTCTTACTAACAAAACTAACTCTTATTGGCAACATTTGTTTATTTTGCACATTTATTTATTTCTTGGAGGGAAAAGACTCAGAGACCCAGTCACCGAATAAAGTTTAAGGAGTATGATATTATGGGACGTTGTAAAGAAACTAAATTATATTGCCTGTTTGAATTCACTTTAGAATTAATCATAAGAGAAAAAATTTATGGTTTCCTTTAAAAGTGCCCGAACACAGCTATAATGATCCAAAATTAATTATAGAACTAAAACCATGAGCATCTAGTAAGCTATTATTACCTACTTTTCAATTCTGTTTTTCAAATTATACTCAAAATTAATCATTAAATCAATTACAATCAACCTCAATGATTCCAATTCAAATCTAAAATTAAAGGAAAAATCTAAACACGCCCTCATCAAAGTTAAGTACAATTTCTAACAGAACTCCTATAATTTCCAACTAAAATTCCGCTATTTCCAACGAAAGTTCAATATCTTTTGAATCAGCATTTTTTAATTAGGGACAATATAACTTTTAATCTCTTAAATTTGTCTTCGTTTTAATTTTGGTCTCTTTAGAGACCAATATTTTAAAAGAAAACAAAAATTGAGGGACCAAAATCAAAATACAAGCAAATTTACCCCTTTAATTATAATTATTCTTCTCCCAAAGTGTCAATCTCCCTAAAGGTTATGTGATAACCAATCGATATTAGTGAATGTATGAAAAAATTCATTTAATTTCTTCACCCCAAAATTATCCTTATTCTTATAAAATTATTATTGAGAAATAACAAAAGGAGATTTATAGCTTTTTTATAAGTACATTTATCATTGTATGAGAGACAATTCCATTCAAAATATTACTCCCTCCGTTCCTTATTATAAGAGACAAATAACTAAATTACGTTGATAAAAAAAATAGTTAAAATTAGTTAAGGACAATTAATATGTAAAAAGTATAATATTTTTTCCAACAATACCCCCATTAATAAGGAGAGAAAGTATGAGAAAGAACAATTAAATTATTAAAAGAAAGAGAAGTGGGAGGGAGAGAGAGTATGAGTTGGAGACAAAATAAATAGGGTAAAATAGGAAATCAATACAAAAAAATAAAAACAACTTTTAAGTATCTCTTATACATGAAAACATGCTATAAGCATCAAATGTCTCTTATAATAAGGAACGGAGGGAGTATTAGATATTATATATATATATATGTGTGTGTGTGTGTGTGTGTGTGTGTAGTGCTAGCATCTAATAATATCTCGGGGAAATTGAAAAAAAACAAAAGGGTTATGACTGCAATGGTAGTCTTGACGGAGCCCAGGCCTGAGGTATAGCTGATGTCTAGTACTTGTGATTACAAGGCCTGGCCCAAACCTATCTTCAGGTTCCTCACTTATTTTCAGTCCCCATTTGAAGTTTCAAAACACAAAAATGTTATAGATTTTCTTTTTCATACTTGACATAACAATAGACAGGGTAACCTCAAAAACACTTCTCAGAAGTATTTTTTTGTAAATCGAGTAAATTTTTTCATATATTTACTTCGTATACCGTAAAACACTTTTAAAACTATGGTTTTGTTTTTACCTAAACACTCCCTAAAAATATATATCTACACACATACAAATATATTGCTCCTCACTTTTAATATGTTTCACAGAAATTAAAAAAAATATTACACTTTATTAACTATGTATTCAAATTTAATAACTTTTTAATTTTATTTCTACTTAATATATACACACACACATATACTTTCGGAGAAAATAACATACTTCTAACAATGAATAATGGGTAAAATTATATCACATAATAAATTTGATGAGGTGACTTATATTAGGAATAAAAAATACTACTCTATTTTTATGTGTTCCATAAATAAAACTAGAGAAATATGAAATTAAAAAAAAATCAGTTCGATCTTATAAAAAAAAATTGCACAAGCGCATTGTTCTCATAAGTCATGAGAAAATAAAACATAACTCTAATCCTTTTCAAATGAAGAAAAAACATTTGGATGGGTAAAATTCTGAGATCAGAATTAATTAGTGATGCCCAAAAGTTTGAGAACTCCTGGTAATATGAATTGAATCTAATTCATTACAATCTAAGAAGTAAGGTTTAAGTCTTCAATAAAGTAGATGTAACAAGAGATGTCTATGTTAAATATCCATCGTTACCTTAAATATGATTATCAATAATAATAATAATAATAATAATACAATAATAAGAGGATACGTCTACTTATATATAAAGTTTGAGACCTCCTACTATTATAATCCCTTCTATTAGAATAGTAATTGGTTGCAATTAATTTTCCATATCAATATCTTGAAAATAAAATAAGGAAATGGGTGGTTAGCACATGCCTCTTTACCGAGAAATTTTACCATTCATTTGATTAGACATTTGAATTTTAATTCTTGTGTATTTATTAATATTATTATGATAACTCATATACCTTTTTAGTAGTAACTAAATAAATATATTTAATTAAATGTTACAATCAGCAACCTTTCATTTTTAAATCAAATAAATCAATTTTCTTAAAATATGAAATATATAAAAAATTTGTGCTGTTTATAAATTATGAATAATTCAATCTAATTTAAAAATCGGTAAAAATAAATTTGTTTTTTCAATCTTTATTTCTCCAACTAGACTATCATTCGCTAGTTTATATTATACTATTTCTGGTCTTAATTATAAGATTTCGTTTATAAACTTCAAAGTTAGTATATAATTGGCTAGTAAGGGGCTAAAGGCTAACCTTTCTTGATGTTTAGAAGATAAGGAATAGACTCTTCTCAAATCTCAGTTAGCTTTGTTGGAAATACAGGTGTTGGAAATCAGTTATTCTTTCCATCTTTATTATCCAATTTTATTAATTTCAAGATGATTATTCACATTTTAACAAGATGTAAATATTAAAAAATAACAAAAATTGTTAAAAAGCATCTCCTTAAAATACTTACTACTCAAGTCCTTTCAAATTTCTTTAAAAAAATATATCTCGAAGGAAGAAGAAGAAAGAAGAATGGGAAGGATAAGAGAGAGAGAGAAGCACGTGAAACATGATAACAAAAAAGGAATGACCTTATTCGCACATTATTCATATTAGGATTTGCCATTCCTCATTATTGTGTCCTCCACTCCCACCTCTCTGCAACTTTCACTTTCTGAAAATACCTGAATTTTTATCAAGTTTTGATGGTTTGGATTTTTTGAAAACCATTTTAATTAAATCCATATTACTCTTTCTAACTCTCATTATAACGTGTTTCATAATATAACATATTCTATGTCTAAAATATCAACTTTTTTCCAAATAATATCCCTAACTGATTATAAAATTTCCCAACTAATTAACTAAACTCTTCTAATTAATAACTTATGTTATCATAAATAACTAATTTTTGAACTTATGCAAAGGATCTGTGCATACTCATGCTCCATTTTTATGTTAATGACTTCGTTCAATTTCGTGAGCTTTTTATAACATAAAAATTTGCTCAGGTAACAAAAAAAAAACATAAAATTCATAAATAAATCTTCATGATTTATGAGTTTTTTTTTTTAAAATGTGATCCTAATTAGTATAATTGTATAAAAATAAAGTAGATTTTCCGAATAAAGATGCATGATTTATGACAAGGAAAAAATATGCATCACGAAACAAGTTCAACTAGCCCATCATGTTAATAAATTAAATTTTGTGGAATGAAATCATACGCAATTGATTTTTATTATTTCTAGATACCCGGAAGTGTTTGGAAAACACGGAGTGTTTTGATCCAAAATCCCCATTGAGTACCTTATAATATATGAATAAATAAATAATTAAAAAAAGAACCCAGCAAATAAATAAATATATACATTAAAACAGATGTTGGCAATTCAAGCAAAAGATGTTTTTGGTCATTATTACTCCCTGTAATACTAAATATAAGAATTAAATGATTAATTTATAAATATAAAAATTAATTATGTTAATTATATGTAAAAAAATGTGTTAATTTTTTTAAAATCCTCTCTTTAACCATTATTTGCATCGAAAAATGAAACTAAACGTTTATAAAGGCTCCTTTATTATACACATTATTATTTAAAATTAAAATAAAATCCTAAGGCTGCGCATCCCCATTTGGACTTATCAGAAGACCTTCCCCTTTCAAGCTGTCTAGCTACCCAGAGAACCAGAGTCACCAGAAATCATATCCCCAGAAGCCAGAATCATAACATTTAATGTATTGTGGGTTTCAAAACCCTGAATAAATCTTCAATAGTTCGCATGCAGACTGGAAGAAGGGAAAATAAGAGACAATATACTCCTTGCATACCTGGATCCTCCTAGTTATTTCTGATTTGTTTAACTCGTTTTTTGTTCCTGATTTTCTTGGTTAGAAAGTTGAATATTGAATATTTTTTTTGGGGGGGGGGGGGGAGTAATGTGAAGGACAGAGAAAGGCGAACCTGTAAAAGGTTAAAGATGACCCCAGAAACAAACAACACGCGATTTCCAAAACAAGACAAGCAGCTTTCCTTCCTTCCATTGTTTTTTTTCTGTATATTCTATTCAGTATTCACAGTGTCATGACAAAACCCCTCACTTCATGCTCTTCTTCACAAAATGCACACCCACCGACATATTTTCTATTTCCTACTTCCCATTTTCCCTTCTGAGGATCAAAAAATTTAACAAAAATGAAAATGAGAAGATCGAAGAAGAAGAAGACGACAAAACCTCGGTCGTATCTTCAGTGGTTTTCTGAGAAGACGCCCTCTTCTCCTTCTCCTTCCCCGAGGAACCTCGCCAGAACTCCATCATCCCACTCGCAATCAAACTCGTTACACCCAATCACTGCACCCTCCTCACGCGTTGTGTCATTGCGCGAAGCCGACGCGCTTTTCTCCTTGCTCAGCGCTTCCACCGAATCCACCAGCTTCCTCCTCAACCCATTCGTGTCGACGCTGGCCATCACGGACGTGCCGGAATCGGAGAACGAAGACCCACAGCTCTCTTCATTGCCGTTTATGGTGATGTACGACGAAGAGGATTGAAAAACCAAAAGCGACGAGTACGGGTCGTCGATGAACCTCACTCTACCCACTGCGCTTTCTGGTTCCGCCACCGCATCTTCCACTTGCTCCAACAGGTTCATAAGCTCTCCGCCGGACCCATCGTCGTCCATCAACAACCAAGCCAAAACGTCCTCCGCGACGGCGCCGTCATCAGCCGACAAGCCCTGAGCGTCGGTGTGAGCTTCCATAGGTCAGAATCGGAAGAGAACGGAGAATAGGAAGGGTTGTACCGTGCGATAGGGTTTAGAAGTAAGGTTGAGGAGAGGGATTAGAGGGATCTCAGGAAACGGGAGGGAGGGAGGGAGGGAGGAGGAAGAGGGAGGGAAGTATCTGGAAGGGACCCACAAGGAAGGAGGGAGAAGATAAACGATATGATGAGAGATTTTGAAAAGATCGATGGTGGCCGTTGATTCGAGGATGACACGTGGCAGGAGGAAGGGGTTGACGTGGCGACGCGTTGAGAAAGATACTACTAGAGACCAAAAATTGGCGGGAAAGAGAGAGAGAGAGAGAGAGAGGGAGAGAGATAGAGGAACGTACGCAGTGGGCATTTGCGGAGTTCGGAGAGTGACTTGGACTGGACTGTTACAGGACGTGCGGCGTCACGTTTATTGCATTTGCTGCGGCTTTGCCTTTTTCCTAATTTTATATTATTTTTTTCTACTTTTTTGTTGTTGCGGTAATTAAAAATGTTCATAAAAATTTATCGGTTTTTTTAATCAAAATACTATAAAATATTGCCTGCAACAAATGCTAATATCATACGAAACTCCAAAAACAAATTGTATTATAATTAATATATAATTTGATTTATTTTATACATATAAAATTTTAATTCACTTTATCTCATTTTTTTAAAACTAAATTACTAAAAGCTATATAGGATTGTTTTAGAGAAATCATGATATTTATTATAATTAACTAATCTATTTAATTTCACTAATATAACAAATTAATTATTTCTTATATTAAAAGTCAGAAAGTACCAATTACCAAGTTTAAAATTTAGCTTTACGTAAATCATATTAGCGAAGATTCTTGCGAAGGTCTAATGCCGGGTGATAGTGTCAAGTAATTTGAGAAGATTTGTAGTCTTAACTCTTGAGCTATACTGCGTTTGTATTTACTATCTTCAGTTCTTAATATAAAATCTTATTTAATTTGAATTTGATCTTAAATATAAGATTTCAATATATTTTTTCTCTCATATTTATACATTTTTTCTCAACTGAAATCTTCTACTAATAATAATAGCTCTAACCAATACACTTGATGAGTAAAGATATTTTTAAAAAAACATCTATTCATTATAAATAACTTATTTAACTTATTTTTTTAATCTCCTCAAATTAATAAGCTAGCTTTTATAATTAAGACTGGAAATAATATAATTCAATCTGATTCTGAAAATTTTTGCTGAACAATAAATTGAATATTCACACGTTACGCTTGTGCATGAAAGACAAATAACATTTAAGCCTCAGAATTTACAACTAAAATTCTCATATTTACATTTCTCTCAAATGTTGTTCACTCATTTGTAACTCGACAAAATTTAAAAACCCGAGCGTAAAATTTATGACCCAAAAAAAGGTATCCCATTCAAAATTCATGCACAGAATAAACTGATCTTGTGTTTTTGTGCCACACATAAGGACCCACATCAAGGCATTATTATTGTGATCATTGCCCTTTTTCTGGTCATTGTCACCATTACTACCATCTTCATTGCAAACATTATTTCCATTATCATCACCAACAACATGCATGCCTGCCAACATCACTTTCTTCATCATTGTCCCAAAAACCAAAATATCATGGTCACCAAGTCCCCATCTTTAAAAGATTAGCTTTTTATACTCTCCCTCTCCATTCAAGGGGTTGAAAGGGACTGTAACCTGAACAATTCATTTTACCAGCCACACCAACAATTGAAACAGCTACAGGCATAAGCCAAGGGTTCAACTTCATAATCTCTAAAATGATCATCCAAATTAAATTAAACGCTATCAAATCCCTCACTGTTCTGCGCTTCAACCTAAGATTCCCCCAATTGGGTTTTCTATCTGGGTGTCTTCTAGAACCAAAGAAACATCACAACAAATGTAATAGTAATTGATGAACATGAGTTACATGGTGGCTACAAATGATTATACATTCAGACCACAGACCAGTCAGAGACAACTCACTGCCTGCAACATTTGTATCACTTTTCAGATTTGGAGGCGCATTCCACAACATGGGCCTTGAATTTCTCAAGCTCTGCCAAAACCTCCTCCTCTGGTCGGTAGATCAAGTCGCTCATGCGCCATATCTGCACAAATCATTTAACATTTCACATAAAATCTTAGCTGACGAAATAATTTTACTCTTTTACAACGATCTTAGAACATCTTCCAGATAATATGTCAGCAAACGTACAAGAAACATACAGGTTACACAAATTATCAAGGGAAGCCATTTTCTACATTTCCTGATATGATGATATACCAGCAGAAAGAATTCCAAGTTAACTCAAAGTTTAACCCTAAAACAGAATTTTGTAAAGCATACCATCCTACGGAGTTCTACAACAGCTCAGACTACTATGTGACCACAAATGAAGATAAGAACAAACATACATAGTTGATCTTGGAAACTTTCTGCAAATTACTTGATCAATCACATGGTTAAAAAGAAAATAATGGCTTCCAGACTACACTGAAGGATGAGGAAAATTTCATACCTGCAATGTTCCACCTCCACCAGTACTATCACAGTCGTCGGACACACTAACAATTGTCCATGGATCATATGCGTTCCAGTGGAAGTCAACAACCTTGTCTCTGCACAGGAATACAAACTTCATTAAATGGAACGAGACAAAAAAATGTGGTACAGAACAAGGACTCGCAAATATTTCAACAAAACAAAGTTAGCACAATTAAAATTTTTGCTAATTGTATTCTTGAAAAAACATCCAATAGCATTTACCGGGCAGTCTTTAACATGAGAATAAAAATTCATATGGAAAAAAAAAAAAAAACAAAACTAACTACATATGACTTAAAAATACACAGAATACAAACTAGCTCGGTGCGTTCAATAAGTTGAATTTGGAAAGAACACTTCAGGAGTTAACATAACAAATTTGCAGCAATCCAAATGAGTATTATTATGAATCAGTATTCAGTCCTATAGAGTCTGTGGACAGCAAAATGAAATGATGCAGAGTTTGTAGATAGCATGAAAATTTTATTATGAAATTGACGCCAATATACAAAAGACTGACCTCATAAGCACATTAAAAATGTCTATAAAAATGGAAATCTTAAAGATAAATATTAAGTCCTAGTAATAAAATAACAAAATATCAAGGAAAAACAAGTAAGAAGCTACACGAGATTAATGAAAAATAATGACAACATAAGGAGATTAAAGAAATTTATTTTCTCTGTCCTACTTTAGTTCGCCTTTCTAATTGAGGTGAATGAAAGGCTAACTAAAGTAAATTCAGGTTGACAAGGAACAGAGGAAGATGCACTCTCATACCTGTGGCCAGCATGTTGAAATAACAAACCAGGAGAACCTTGTGCTTTTCCTGTTCGTTCTGTCTTTTTCCCAATCTGAATTACAGAACAAAAGCAAAAGATGTTGAAATAACCACCATCTTCATCTCAGGCAATCCACCTGAAGGTAATGAGACTCAACCAGATTGGAAACGCACCTTATCATAATCCCAAATATTTAAGAGGCCATCTTCTGCAGAACTTCCAAATACAGATGATTTGTCTGGAGACCACTGAAAAAACACATTGAAAATAGAAACTAGTCAACATATTTTGCAGCAGAATCAGAACTAGCCCCAACACATGCCAAACGAATAAATGCCACCATATCCACAGTCACCTGAACACAGAGAACAGCAGCTTTGTGACCCTCAAATTTATGGATAGGTGACCCAACTCCATTAGAGGTAAGATTACGCCGGTCAAACATGCGGACAGAATTATCTGCTGACCTGGAGAGATATCATGACAAGGTCAAATGAGGACATGATACTCTATCAACTTGCTTATAATGCTGAAACACAGAAAGCGATTCTACTGAATTGCAAGTTTGTACTAAATAAATTGATGAACTAGGGATAATGGGGAACATGCAGCAGCAGAACATACCCAGTGAGAATAAGATTAACATCATTGGGATTCCAGTCAACACAGTGAAGATCAGCATTATGAGCTTTTTCAACCTGCCACCAAGTCAGAAAGGAAGAAAATGAAAACAAAAGATAAGGGAAAAGAAAAGTGTCAATATGATGAGCATTCAAAAGAGAAAGGTTCAGTAAACCAACATCTTAACAAAAATTTTCAAAGTTACAAAAAGCACAGGATAGATAGACCCATTGTAATTCACTTTGTATGATTTTGTTTTGGAAAAAAATTGACTTTATCACTCACCAAGAAATACACCTCATCCTGAAAACAAAACAATTAGATGATTTAAGTGAAGAGCACACAACCTTCACCACAGGACTGGTGCCAACACGTGCATCCCACAATATGAGACATGAGTCATCTCCAACACTACAGAACTCCTGTGCACTTCAACATGATTATAAAGATGTCAGGATGACACGGCAAACTAATAAACCTCAATTATAGTTCCTGCTGCCAATAAAGTGCAAAAAACACATGGCCCAATCAGAGAGCGCGTGCATGCAAGAGATTTTATATATTCAAGAGATTTAAAGGGAATTTGGTCCAACTCTCTCCCTCCCAGTTTTTCTCAACTTAGTCTAAAAATGGGAATAGATAGCACATTCAGAACAGAAGTTTTCGCTCTAAGGTATACTTACAAAAATTCAACTGGAAGAACTAGCTTATTGAAGGTGAAGGTTTAAGATTTCCACATAAGGATAACCACTTCACGGAGTGAAATCAAAAGAAGAAGAGTCCCTAAAGGAGAATATGATAGTCACTTGAGGATTAGTACAAAAATTACCTAAAAGGACAGAAAGTCACATCTTCAACAGTATCCTCATGCCCTTGAAAGATGCCTCGGGGTCCAACAGACGGCCCATCAGCAGTTTTGTCATTGCCTTCCCCAGATTTAGAGTTCTGTTTTGACTCACTAGATTTTGGGTCCATGGCACCTGATGATATATGGTCCTGAATACTCCACAAAACCACTGACTTGTCTTTTCCTGAAATGGCACTTATTTCTTTCAGAAAGAGTATTCACAAAGATCAAATTCAGTTCATTTTAGAAACAATTCATGACTAACTAGAAAAATGTCAGTAACGGCAACATTTGCTACTCCTTTTAGAATAGAATAAGAGTAACCGAAAGACAAGAAAGGTAATTCAGCCTGCTGAAACCATACAGTTCATCAAATCACATTGCAAGATCAATGTTGATATACAGCAAAAGTTGATAATGATTTTTCCTCATAGAAAGGTTCCCAGGATAACTATATACAATTATCTCAAGAAACGAGCAGTTTCAGAACCAAATTATTTAGCAGAAATATTAAAATCTATGCCAACCTCCAGAAAGCACATAGGGTTCAGTTGGGCACATTGCAAGAGCAAATTCAGCATTATCTTGATGTCCAGTCAATATCTGCAAGAAGAAGACTCTGATATATCATTAAGTATAAAAAATGCCTGCTGACAAAATAAAAACAGAAACGACAAAATTGTTTCCATTGGAGTTTCTTTGAAAATAAATGATTCATTGGAAGCAGGGACAAATGAAATCCGTCATTTGTTTCAGGGTGAAGAGGCCAATTTCTACTAGCCATTTCCAAGTATGTCAACTGCATCCCATGTTTCAGCCCTGACATTGATTCCCCACTGCTATATCAATAGCCTCAAATTTCAGATATTACAAGAAAGGATCAGAAAATTTATCCCAAAAGCCATTAACTAAAGCCAGCATCTGACAATAGTCAACAACACATAAGGAAATGTCCTACTTTAAAGGGTGAGTAAAGCATACGCATGAGCATAATCTGCTTCATTCTTCCATAAGATAATAAAAATGGACAGAATTCAAATAGCCAAAAGAGTTTGTATATAGGAGTAATAGTAGTCCATACCAGATCTGGACGAGAGCTTGAAGCTCCAAGGACAGCATGGCGGTTAGGCTGAGTTTCAACGTCCCAAATGAGGACCTGATGATCGTTCATTACTTGTTATGATACCGTACAACAAGGAAATCGCTTATAATAATCAGTTTCAATAAATACACATGAGCAAACAATGGATTTTTACATCAGGGCCATCCGTATGAGTAGCTACTATTTTAGAATTTGTTGGCAATTCCCGAATTCTGTTAACCTGCAAAGTAATGCCCAGAGGTCAGCGTCATAAACATCTACATCTATTAAATATCAAAAGAAATCAAGCTTGCTGTTATAGGATCCATAGGCACAAAGTGTATGCATCAAAGTAATATAGTCACGGATAAAATTTTGCCAAAACCTTCAAACAAGGACAAATGTCAGGTAAATTTCCTTCCCTTAGATATTTGCTTTTAGGTTCTCTGAATTTTTTTTTTTTAATTTGAAAAAACATTCGGAAACTAATAGGGGACTCATAGCAAATACGTTTAGAATTTATATTGGACAAACTAATAACAAATTCATTAAAAAAAACTGCATCTCAGTTTTGTCTTTAAAACAAATCCACAGGAAACTAATGGTCTCAAATATGGTTTTGGGCAAGGACAAGGACTGGGGAGCCAAAAGAGTTCCAATCCATCATTTATATTAATATATAGTATTTAAGTAGGGTTTTAACTCATCTGCCAGTATGAATAAGATTAATACATACCTCTCCCGGATGTATGATGGTCTTATACTTCTTCACAAATGGTGAACGTGTCTCCTCATTAAACTGAAAGAGAAAAAAAGCCATCAATTTGTTGCAGCTTAATTGATTCCTAAACATAATTGTGAAAGCAAAGATGAGAACGATCATCTAATAATAAATCACCTGTGAGATGTGCTCTGCAGCTGCAACCCTAGGCTTCACAACCTCACAGTTTGCGATGACAAGAGTGTTTGGAACGCTGCCATCAGTCTGGAAACAGAATGGGAAATTTTCATTTCAATAAAGGGGATAAAATAAACGAATATGTATAAAAGGGGATTATTCAATCCAACTCAAAGGAGGCCGAGGCTGCAACAGCATCAGCACACACATTGTAATTGTGTGGAAATATAAATGCGCAAACTTTACTCAATTCTACTAGCTTTTGAGGAGGAAAAATTTATAAGACTGAAACTGGCCTGCTCAGAAAGGTAGAGCCGCTGGCGATTCTTGTATGTAGCTTGCTCCAGCTGAGGACCCCACCTATGGGTTTTAAGAATAGTTCAATAGCAGCACATAAAGTGCCAGATAGACATTAACGAGTAAAAACATGGAATTAAGGCTCCCTCAAAATTAGCCCAGAGAAAATCAGAAAACAAATAAATTCGCATAAAAAAACGATATCGCAACGAAGAAGAAAAACCCCAGAATGAGGTTGCACAGAAGAGCAAAACCCTAGAGATAGAGAGAGGAGGGAGAGGGGGAGAGAGACCGGCAAGAGAGAGAGGGCCAAACGAGGTTGTGATTAGCAAGCCAGTCGTAGAGGACAGGAACGAGGGACTTCCACTGGGTGTACTTGTCATCGACAGAGGGAGGAGGGTGAGATTTCTTGTGTTCTTTAGGGGTCTTGGAATGTTGGTGCTGGTCGTCCTTCTTGTCGTCCTTGGGCTTGGGTTTGCGACCCCTTGTCTCCTTCTTCTTCACTACTCCTTGCTGTGGAGTCTCCATGACTCTGATCCCTTCTTCTTCTTCTTCTTCTGCTCTCTCTTTCCCTGCGAGCTACCTCCTAGTGCTTATTCAATGTACTGATACAGTGATATACCACTGCCCCTTTGTTTCGCGCTACTCACACGACCCCCCAAATTCCTCTATTTTCCTTCTGAAGACTTTTGTTTTGGGGACAAATCACAACAGTCCAAATTATTTATCTAAAAATGTTTAATACTTATTTCTAATTTATAATTAATTGGGAAATTATCTCTAATGATGTAGCTTTTAGAATGTGTGTCATATATTTCTTTCCAACTTAAAAGGCAGGTTCATTAGTGATATGAGATTTATTTGGACAAATTTAAAGACAAAAATATAACCAAAGTTTAGAAATTAAGTAAATTATTAATTATTAATTATTAATTACTAATATTAATATCAATATATATTATTAATTATAATATAAAATATATAACGAATTAGATTATTCGCAGCCATAAATAACGTGACTTGCATTTAAAAAACATGAGCTGCATCATTAATATACCTTTGATATTAACTATAAGAGCTAGTCAATAAGTATATTTTAGTCTTAAAGCATAACATTTTAATCCTCTTTTTTAAAAAAAGATTTATAATTTTTCTTTAAACCATCATATTAAAGGGTTTTATCATGAGTTGATTCTAATGCACCTGATTAAAGAAAGTTGTTTTCAAAGAACAACAAACATATATCATTGATAAATAACTAAACTAATTTTTTTAACATCTTTTAAATAAGTTATATAATTATACTGTTCATCAAATGTTTAAAACTCCTTAATTAATATTTGTCTGAATCACCTTAATTTTAATAATTTTACATTATATGAAATAAATATACAAATGAATTTTTATTTTGAAAGGTATAAAACACTTGTTTCAAGCATGTGCCATAACATGATCAAAGCAATACCAGAGGATCACCGTAACATGATCAGTGCAATACCAGAGGATCAAAGGATGTTCAAGAATCGATAAGCTGTGATTAATGATTATGGGTAATTTCAAACGAGAACCATGCGTGGGATGTGCTTTGTAGTTTCTTACCCTACATCTGACCCTTTTTTTTTGTTGGGAAAAGACAAAATCCTCACCGCGAGTTCTAAAAGAAACATAAAAGAAGACTCGCATTAAATATCCTGCCTTTGACTTCATTTTTTGGCCTGAAAATATCTGCCTTTGACTTCAGGGTGTTTGACAATCTCTAAATTATGGTTTCAAAAGCACTTTTTTCTAAAACGAGGTAAATTCTTTCACATATTTACTTTGTAAACCGTAAAAGCACTTCTGAAATTATGATTTGGTTTCTATCCAAACATTTCTTACATCCTACTTTGCAGCGACATTGAAGGGGCAATTGTACCTTTAACTAACTAAGAAGTGTGGCACCGCTCCCGCGTGTTTTAAAAAAAATGATAGAATTAATAATAAATTATTCTATTTCTATTTATTAGTTACTTTCAACATGTTTTACACAGATCAAGAAAAATTTTAAATTTTTGAAATGACATTTAACATTGGGAGAATGATAAAAAAAAAAGGTTAAAAATTTACTAAATTCCCAATCAGGTTTGATAACAACATTTTATTTGATATTGATAATATTGAATATGCAAATGACAAGAAATTTTTATTGACATTCTTTATTTGACATTTACAAATTTTTATCTTATTTTTTGTTATTTTCCCTTTAACGTTTTTATAATTTAGAATGTTGGATGTATTTAAAAAACAATATTAGATATTAGATGTTCACCTAATTAAAGAAAAAGTAACATCCCATCTTACCTTCTAATTTTCTTTATAAAATATTAACCCCAATGCTATATTTAATATATATTAACTAGCATATCCGACCTTCAGTCATTGTTTCCGTAACATCCATCACACAACTTTCTCATGAAAACCTATTCCTACTCCAAATTTCCCATTCACATTTTCTTTCATCCTCCCCCTTTTCAAACAAGCTTTAAGTTAGGCTAAATACCAGATTTGCTATCGATGTATTAAATGTTGATATTGACTGATATTTACCCTGTTAATGTTGATTATGAACATGACAAGCGGGGATCACACCGTTGATTTGTTTGGATTACAGCTTTTGAAAACGAGTTTACGTTGAATGAATGTCAGATAAATTTTGTTTTGAATTATATAAAAACACTCCTGAAAAATTGATACGAACACTTTTGAATTAATTTTTTAGAAACAATTTTACAATACGTACGATATATGTTTAAAAAATTCTCTTTAAATCTCAATAAACTAATCCAAACAAGCTCTACATGTAATTTAAAATCAAATGAAGGTCATACCGCAGTTGTTTTGTTTTCTTGGTAGACTTAAGGATTGTTCTTAGATGTATCATGCTAATTATCTTGTGTATTACTCTTAGTAAAAATTGATAAAAAAATCCTTGATTAAAAATTTAATTAGTTAAAAAACATGAATTTGAACAAATACAACTATGATCTTTGAATAAATCCTCCGTTATGTGCAAAGATATGTTACACTCACAAATTATACTTACACGTGCTCAAATTCAAGTCTTTTTAGTCAATTAAATTTTCAAAAAAAGATTTTTTTACCAATTTTCCCTTATTATTATCAAATTACGCTAATAATAAAGACACAAAAAAAGGTGTCTTTTTTTTTGACGCGCGAAAAAAAGGGTGTAATTTAGGGGAAGCGCACAGCTGACAGCTGCAAAGACTAAAACAATAAATAATATCTTTCTGAAGCATCCCAGATACAAATTCCAGTATATAGCAGATGACATCCCTAACTATGTATATATTACCACAATTCTCTCCATGGGGATAGGGGCAAAAAGTGAAATGAACTCTCAAAGCCATTCAGACATAAATATTTAGGAAAAATGAATAGAAGTACCATCAAAATCCGCTCGACACCCACATTTTCAGCACCACCAGCATCAGATCCACATGGCAAATCTCAGCTGACAAAAAATAACCTCTACTGCTGTTTGCATTCTGGAGGTTGCTCACCTTGCTGTCCTCCAGCCTGTGGTCTTCCACTCTTCTGAGATGATAGAGCCAAAATTTAAGTAATTCCATAATGCCATGGAATATTTGAATGCATAATCCACATACAGCATTATGACAACAAGAAGCTTATTCAGCTATATAGATCGCATTAGATACAGCGTTATGAGAATACATATCGATGAAAACTGAAACAAACTACTTTGCGCAGCTACCAAACACGAATAGATTTTTTTTTTTTTGGTAAGGATTTTCTTTTCATAAATCAAATTTTCTGCTCCAGCATGGCCAGATGAACACAAAGCTATTTCACGTGAACAACACAAAACCAAAATATCATACCTTGTGGCTTGATGGCTGTATTGACATCCCGAACAAAGTTGACACGACAAAGCAGTTGGGAGAAGAAAAAATCAATTAAGATTCTGAAAGAAAAATACTGAAAGATTTTAAAGCAAAAAAGAAAATTAAAAATAATTAGTGCATCGCACCTTCTTTTTGCTCTTGGTTTGTTCTTCTTCTTCTTCATCGTCATCATCTTCGTCGTCTTCATCATCCTCTTCCTCTTCATCATCATCTTCTTCAATGTCTTCATCTTCATCATCCTCTAGGTCTCCAAACTCCTCTCCTTGAATAGCTTCCCCAGTAAACCATGATACAGCATGGGGAATAATCTTGTCTCTTATTGTTGACCTGAACAAATCATGATAAAGAGTCAGGAAAGCGAACTACCAAAAAAGAAAGAAAATGGACCAAAAAAAACCAGTAATAGCAACATAAAGGGAGGAATTGTTTGCCAATAAAGTTTGTTAAAACATCAGTAAGAGCAACATAATGGTCCAAAACAATGTGACAGCTCAAAAACAAGTACAAGGCAATTAAGCTCACCCAATATCATAGTCTTGTTCCATCTGGTTCTGAAGTTCCTCGGCCTGTTCATAAAAATTTATGGTTATAAGAAAACCAAAAAAAATCAAATTTATTAGCCTAGGTTACCTAGAAGGACAATCATACCAAATCTTCGTCAATGTCTTCATCGTCTTCAGGGACCTGTGGTGGGCTGAAAAAATTGAAGAAGCTTTCACAATTTTCAGTTTTAGTAATTGGTTTAGCATTCTTTGAACCCTTCTTGGGCTTTTTCTTCAGCAGCTTCTGGGTCAAGCACTTGCCAGGGTACCATTCAATTTCCGTGCTACATGAAAAGGACAACAAACCATCCTTAGCTCGACCTTCTCACATGACTGTCATTGAGGGTTAGAATATAGGGTGACAGCATCAATCAATTTGTGTGTGCATGCATGTCGTGCCCCCGTGCGTGTGTTTGAGAGAGAGAGAGAGAGAGAAACTTACCCAATTGCTTTCTCCAGAATAGGCTCATCTTCATCAATCATATGATATGTTTTTGTCAAGACAGAATTCTTAAAATAAGGATTAGTATCAAAGTAAAACTCAAGCTTAAATCCTTTGGGACTTTCTATTCTGCTCCATTTAATATCTTTGAGATACTTGAGAGCACCTTCATCTCGCTCAGAAATCTGATTCAAAGCAGTGAAAGAACAGTTGTAACTGTATCTTGACAGGGAAACTCAAATGGGAGGTTTGAATAACTAATGAATAATAAAGAAAATGACTAACCTCCTCAGCTAATACTTCATTATTTTTCATCGCAGTGAGCCAGAAAGCAGGCACGCCTTTTTCTAAACAGCATAATAACTTATATCAAGGAAATGTAATACTTCAAGAAGAAAAAGGTATAGCATTTATACGGTACCTTTATCCTCCTCTTCTGTATCAGCCGCAGTTTCATTTGCTACTCCTTCCACATCAGCAACACCATTTACAATATCATAGCGCTGCATCCATTCATTCAAGTTAACATTTGAAAATGTCAATGTCAGATATTCCGTTACAATTCAGAACAAAGATTTTTCCCCATTAAACTCAGAATCATCATATTGATAAGATAATGTTACTAGTGGAGAAAATAGCAGTTGCATACAATATAGCCTTATAACATTGCATGCAGCTTATTAATTCCATCTTCTACAAGTACAGTGTACCTTTGTATACAATGGTTGATACAATTTTTGGTATTTGGCTTCGAGAGCTGCTCTCTCCTCAAAAAATTTCGCCTCTAACTCATCATGTTGACCCTGCAGGATGAGATTTTTATAAGATGAAGTCATGGAACTACAAGTTCACTCTTCATCGTTCCTTAACAGATAGTTGTCACAGTCTGGCCAAAAAACAATTAAGAAAAGAAAAAAGAAAGTTGCTCTTTGCCCCATCAACTCCACTGTCACCAGATTTAAAGTGCAAATGGATGTGATGAATTCAGTCTATAATGACTTCTGTAGATTTCTTATTCAGCTTTTATTCAACAATACACTTAGGTAACAATCAATCAAACGTAATGTTTAAAATCAAGTTATTTTTCCACGATCTATTTTACACCACGCGAATGCTTCTTATTTATAATAAACACGTATTAATCAAATCTACCAACAACAAAACGGTTTACATCTGTTACTCCCAAACACTATAAAATGAGGTGGGACATGCCTGGATCTCTCTAAGAACCTCAACACGCTTCCTGACATTAGGCGCCAGACTCTCGAGAATATCTGTGTGCTGCCCAGCCAGACTCTGGATCTTATTCTGCATAAGAAAATAACCATGCGAGCCAAATCAACACCAACCCAGTATATAAAATTTGATTTTACGGTGCTAACTCCACATGATTCAAGTAACCAATCCAACTCTCTGGAGCTCACAAATCAAGCAATTAATGTTCAGAAATAGAATATAGCATGAATAACTAAAAAAGAGCAGTTTCCCAAATACAGCAATGGTAAGCACGATGAATAATTGAAACTAAAACAAACTGACCTTGAGAGCATTGACCAGGTCCGCTCGATTCTCCTCATTAAGAGCTTCACAAATTAACAACAAAACAATAGCATGAGGATAACAGAAAGAAAGGTCAAAACACAAAGAAGCAGCGAAATTGAGAGTTGAACAAATAAGAAATCGTAAGCTACCAGAGCTGAGATCTGCCATGCTGAAGTTATCCTTGTCGGTGCCCATTGAAGCTGGAGAGCGGGGAAGGAGAAAGGTGAGGGAGGCAACAAGGAAGGTTTAGCCCAAAACCCTAGGGGAGATGAGAGAAGAGAAGCTAAGAGGGTTTCAAAACGAGGCCTCCCTCAAATTTATCTTCTTCCTTCCCTTCTTTTGAAAACCTAACACCTGGTTTATTTATCGCATAAACTTTTTGCATTTTTCCTCATTTTTAAATTTTAAATGACAAATAATTTTTTTTTAAAAAAACTTTCAATTCAAATAATCACCTTTTTTGTTTTTCGGAGATCACGCAGAAAGGTGATTTATTCAGGGGACCCAGCTGTATTAGCCTGGTTGTAAAAGCCCAATTACGCATAATAATAAATCGAATGGGCCCAATTGAATAATTCTGAGCATTATAAATAAAAATATTTTTTATTACCTGAGTTTCCTGTTATTATGATTTACTTAATTAATACTTAGCATCCACTAAATATAATAAACCTAAAAGATTTTAAAATTTTGGAAAATTAATTATCCTTAGTAATTGGACCCCTTCTCGAAACGAATGAGATATTTATTCAAATCATCTATATAAAAAAGGGTTCTGTTGTTTCTGGTAATCATAGCTCATGTTGTGAGCTGGTTCCTTCTTCCTTGTTAGGCAAATACTCATAATCACTTTTCATTTAAGGGAAAAAAAAAAAAAGTAAAAGAAAACTCTTCCTTTTTATGAGATAAAACTCCTCACATACGTGTCATGTAACGACTATCTTGAAGCAAAAAACATTAACAAACCTTATTCTACAATGTGAAAATGCGAGAAATTTTGGAAGCAACCTTGGCAAGAAAAACTCTCGAAGAGATTAGTAGAAATTTTCAAACCCTCTCTAGATTTTTAGTTCGATTTGACCTCTTGTCCATGTATACTTGATAATGCCTGCTTCCGAATCCATCTAATCTCATTTCCTGTACTAATTGCCAGGCTAGAGTTCAGAAAACATTTACTTGCAAATATGCGTGAGAGAGAATATAGAGAATTACCATTACCTTTCCATTAGTGATATAATCAATTATTTACGAGACATAATAAGAAGTCGTTATTATTTATAAGTCTTGATTATTATGGTTTAAATCATGTTTAGTTGTAGCCCAAATTGATAACTATTTTCTCAAAGATAAACAATATAATCAGTTCATCATCCTCTTCAGCAATTACATAGTCCATAGCACTTAGAGATCAAACTAACAACAAAGGTGACTACTAATCCTTTGAAGAGATCCGCTTAACAAAATTTTGAATCCAATTCGTCTTCAAATGACAAGCTAGACGTAAACCCCAGAAGCAAGTAGGAGGAACAAGGACCCAAAACCCTGCATAGGAGATAAGACATAACTGAGCGGGAGTTTATAACATTAAGCTATCATGATGTCAGCCAATGATACGGAAGCAGTTGGCACATACCAAGAAGAACGATGCCACGGCTGCAGTTGTCAGCTCCTTGGCAAGAGAACGGCTTTTCCGAGAAGAAGTCGTTTCATATCTGTGCATGATGGATAAATTTATACAAAAAGAAGTTGAAACATGATGATAAATTGTTACCTTAAGATCATTAGTCCATGAAAGGCAAGCATGACAACTTATAGATCACAATTAATTGACAAAGAACCTATTTTGATCATTGTAAGACATTGCCATAATTTGAGTTTCTTTTCATACACGTCATGATTAATTTGATACCCCACAATTTTTTAAATGACTTCAGTCCTCAAGAATATGATGCTTCAAAAGGACAGGATATTTTGGACACTTGGAATAAAATCATACTTTTTGGTACTAGATTGATGAAAAAATCAGTGGAGTATCAAATCGATGATAAGCCGTCTTTTCAGAATCAGAAAGTGTTTTGTTATTAGAATTAACCCCACAGAGCAATTAACTTATTTGTGACCATGGAAAATTGGATATGATCTATTGTCTAGAATCTAAGTCTCCATATCACCAGATACTATTCCGAGAATGCGAACTACAGAGCAGAGTCAGGCCCCTTCAAGGTGATCCCAATTCATGGAAGGAAAAATTTAAAAGCTGGAAAAATTAATTCAAAATAGTCATGCAATTGGTATTTAAGCACTCCGAAAAAGATATCTACATTATTGAGCTTGGCATATGATGAAACTCAACTCAAACTGATGTTCAAATTAACAAACATCTAGCAGAAGTGAATCTAACCAGAAAACTAGAAAGAAAACAGACAAAAACGCATAGCAGACTAGCTTTTGGGAAGTTAACTCTCTCTGCAAAGTCACTCAGCAGTTGTTTAACCCCTTCCTGATTACATCATCTACAGTGTAAGCCTTACTCTCCCCCTCTCACCTCACAACTTACAAAGCCCTCAAAGTCTCCTGCCCCGTTGTTTGTGGGTCCAACATCATATAAGAATGTTCTCCTGTAATGAACTTAAGTAATTTTATGAAATACACCATTTGCCATGCTTGCTTCTACAACTGGGAAAAATCACACCAAGTAGGCATAACTAAAGCCTTTTCGGTTTTTCCTTTCTTGACCAATTACAATCAGTATAACATAAATCACAATTGGTTCTCAAATTTTTCGTCATTCCCATCCAAGTAGAGTCCACCAGCAATATTCACCCTTTCAAATTCAAACTTGATGGTAAATGCCAGTCACATACAAATCTTGCTTAAATTTCAGAGTCTAAGAAAAAACTAAAACTCTACCCCTATACAAGAAACCTGTGCAATTAATTGCAGCTCGATGACAAAGAAACTTCTGCATTCGAACAACTCCTCGTCCATCTCAATCCAATTTTCATCTCGAAATAGCTAGAGCTAGCAAATCTCCTAACTAATCAGATTTAACCTCCAGGACAAAGATGGCCATTACTTAGTAGTAACATTGTACTTGATATGGGCAAGCCTATGTCACCATTAACCTCCAACCAAGGTCTTTACTACATACTAGTGTTGCATCCTTAATAATCCAACCCAAGAACTATGAATCTAGGCTTTAAATAATTTCCAAGTTCTTAAATATTCAAAACTGAGCAGGCTAATTTCCTCGATTCACACAAATCCCTCTTATCTAGGGTGCCTACAAATTTCCCAGTAGGCAGGTCACCAAAAAAATGAGAATCACAGAACAAAAAACTAAAATTGAAAGCCTGGAACATTTTTTGAATCAATGTACGATCGGATAATGGGATCACAAAGGTTTTGGGATCAGATCGAACTTACATGAAGAAAGAGGCAGTCAGGACGAGGCCAATGGCCAGCATGAACACAGACAGGGTCGGGTACCACGAAACGGGTACCGGACTGGTAATGGGTTTCGCAGCCTTCCAGGAAACAGAGAAAAGAAAACGCAATTAAATGAAGATTTCTGGAAGAAGAAAAAACCTAGAAATGAAATGATCTGAGAATTTAGGATGAATTCCAGAGGATTACCATCAGAGAGACGGAGATAAAAAACGGATCTTGTTGTCGAACAGATGACTCTGAGTCTCGCCTAAAGTCGAAAGCAGCCAAGGAGAAGCTTATAGACGAACGCGACGCGCCAGCGTCCCCAAGAGCATTGACCTGTCCTAAAATGGAGTGTAAAATCAGTATCTTAATTAATTAATTGATTAGTTAGTTAGTTAATTAATTATCTTTTGAAAAAAGTTTCGTTTTGAGAATTTTTTAGCCAATGACATTTTAAGATTGAAATATATTAAAATTATTGTCCAACTTTTTTTGTAAATAAATGGGCGTAAAATATAAAATGCATAGGAATTATACTATTAATAAACAATAAGAAAAAAAAAAAGAGAGAACGCTTGATGAAATATAAAACTCATAGAATGGATTAAACAATAAGATAAATATAATAATCTAATTAAATCTACTCTAAAAAGTTAAGAAACTTGGGGCTGTTTGTTTTTGTTTTTATTTTCTTGTTTTTAAAATAATTTTATAAAATTATTTCTTAGAACAAGTTTTGGAAATAAAAAACAAAAAACTTGGTTTGGATAATAATTTTAAAAAATCATATTTGAAAAAAAAATCATAAAAAATTACACTTGGTAGGTAATAGTTATCATTAGTAATGATAAGTAATAAATAGTAAGTTAGAAGAGAAGAAGATTTTTCAAAACAAAAAATAAAAAATGCAAAAGAAAACAAAAAAATGCAAAAATTGTTGAGATTTTTTAGTTTTTAAAAACATATTACTGTTTTTTAGTTTTTAAAAACATGCTACTTTTTTTATTTTTTAAAAATTAATTAAAAACAAATTATCAAATAAGCTTTTTTTTGTTTTTTATTTAAAAATAAAAAATTGTTTTCAAAACAAAAAACCAAACAACCCCTACTCTCTTAAAATTCATAGACTAAGTATTTATTTTGCCCCTTTTGGCATTCCAAGAGGACCATTATTATTATTATTATTATTATTATTATTATTATTATTCATTATTCTTATTCTTAAATCTTCTGTTGTTGTTTTGCTAATTCTTAACATCTTTTTTACAAAATGCCATGCCATTGAGATGAGGATGATCAAGCAGATCAATGAGCAAATTCTTATAAAAGATAACATCAATGTAATTTAAGGATGCAAAGAAATTACTTGAGTAATACAACCCAACAACAGTCTCAAATAAGAGATGATAAAAGATGAGGATCTGAAGGTTGTAGTTTCACAAGAGAACCATTATTCAAAAGCCCCTATACACTTTGTACCAAAAAAACAAAAACAAAAAAGAAGACGCTTTAGCATTTTTAGCACTTCATTCATGAAATTGAACTAGCTTTTTTCTCTTTGGCAGTAAAAGACATTATTCTGAGGCGATATATCAACAAGAAGAATCTTGAAATCTTAATGAACTTCATGTTCTAAAATTCTTGCTGCACTTTAGTGAATTGAAGTACAAGCTAAAATATAAGCTAATGTCCTAATATTAACTCCCAAGTAAAGGTCACAACAACAGTTAAGACTACATTTTAGACAATAATGGCCAAAACAACATTGAAATTGGAGCACCACAAGACTATGAAGTCATAAAATTCTCTACTGGTAACTTGCCAATTACAAACACAAATTCTAGTTCACTGCAAGTGTAAATGTTTTAAGATCCATAAGAAGTTGCATATTCGACTGGGGAGACAACCACCTTCAAAAACTTAGCCCCCAATCTTTCCCAACAACAAACCGTTCTCAACTTCGTGCATAGAGCAATTGAACATGACGGTTGTGTCTATGCTCGATAAGCAGCTACTCAGCTGTGGTTAAAAGATCGTGGCGAAAGTTCCAAGACTGTGACGCTGCTCATTACCCACTATACGCAGGGAGAATGCTATGATATGAACTTCGGCACCATGGGCCAGTACCTTCTAACTTAATACTTAAAACAGCAAGAATGACAGTATAAACAGTGTGCAGAAGGTTGCACATCGAACTTCACCCCTGGTTGAGCCGAGCAAGTTACAAGCAGTCAGTCTAATGAAAGTGAAGATCACCACAGGACTGGTAATACAAAATAAGCAATCGAGGTCCAATGTGATCATGAAGTCACCTAAACACAAACCATAGAAAGCAGAAGTTCAAAAGTAGCTGATTGTGAGAGTCAAACATGCGGCATCACAAGCAATTAGACATATTACCAAGACTTGGAACCTCAATGAGCATGAAGTGGCGGCTGTATATGGAGAATTCGTTGAATGAATAATCAACAGTTTGGATCAAATTCTTGAAATCGACTCTTAAAATCTTCAACCATTTTTGTTTCTTCCTCCTTACTATATTTGCAATTCCTCCAATCTGCCTTATCCGCTATATTGAGCAAGCCTGCTACAACCTGATTCATCAATCATCATATTCAGAGATCACACCTCTAAATGATAAATACAATAATTATCAACCTTGCAACAAAAAATATGCGGTTATTGGACGTCCTCTCCTATAAAGATTGTGGAGAAAGTAAATTGATAAGAGCAAATCTCTTTCACAAGCCAACCTCACGACCAAATTGGGCAGGAAATTTCTCATTTTCTTCAACCCGATGCAACAATATTGTGCTTCCTGGTAGTTCAACATAGAACAAACTTGAATTCCCATCAAATTGTGTCCTCAAAAATTTTCTTCCATCAGAATCGCTATCAACTGAAAAGTAGTCATAAGGAACGACACAAAAATGCAGCATAAGCAAAAATAAATAAATAAATAAGAAGAACAAAAGTGTTGCGTTTTACAGATAGAGTGGATTCCAGTTGTTAATGATTTTTCAAGTCAAAAAAACGCATCAGTAAGCCAGGACATAGAGAAGGCATGACTCTAACAGACAAGAATGTAAAAGCGGGAAAAAGGTGCAGAGCTTAACTGATCCAGCTCAGAATAAGTAGACAGAACAAGAAATGAAATATGTAAACTTACACTTTTTAGATACAAATTTAAATCCCAGCTTTTCTGCTCCTAAATTGAATATTTTTTCAACCAGTGTTGTTTTGGAAGTTGGAATAGGAACGACCTACATGAACAAGGAGCATTATAGTTTGAACAAGAGAATCAAAACTACAATTTACACCTGTCATGTTAAAACTGCACAATAGCTAGCTTAAAAAACATGGTTTCACCAGATCACCAGAGTATACATCTAAACTGAAATTTATATATCTATATAATATAAATACTCTAAAAACACACTATTCATAAGTCACGAGCTATGATGCCCATTTCTCAAAATCCAAGCATCATACCCGCACTAATTACTCAAATTATACAATTTCTGGTGGGCAGGGGAAGCAAGCTCACTCGATTAATAGATTGAATCAATGAGCACAAAGCACAGACTCTTATCAGGATTTTACCAAAGTAAATGCAACAGAAACTAATTTTACCTGAAGATTTGCATGACTACTACGCTTTGAAACCCACTCAAAAAAGATTACTTGCTTTCCTTGATTCTTGTGATACATCCTTAGACTGTTCTGGAATTTACTAAGCTCAAGTTCAGATTCCGTTGACAGTGATAATGTACTTGACAAATGCTCAACTGGTATTAGCAGCACATGGTCTTCAACAAGTGGACCTTTAGGCAATGCACAGTAGTAATTTTCTCCAATGCTAGCGATCAAATGTGACTCCACATTGGGGCTTGACAAGCAAAACCAGCACTCGTTTGATCTACACTTGTAGTATAGCATAGAAGGTCAATGACCAAAGATGCCCAAGAGTTTGTGACAATGAAAGAAATAAGCTAACAGACATGAAATTCCTACATTAGTATAGGCACAACCAAATAATTCTCAAAACATGTTAAGCATTAATACCGATAAACCATTCATTATAGAAAATAATGTCAAAACTCAAAAGGCTTACCTGTTAGAGCTAGAATTTTGAGATCTTGGCCTCTTTTCAGCATAGCTGTCCCCCTCATCCTGCATGCTGTGCTTAAAGTTGCAATCTGGACCCCTTTCACATTTCCCCTTGTTCAAAAAATCAAAACAAACACCTCTAATATACTGTTCCCTTGCATCTAAATCATGTCGAAAATTGCACTTTTCTCCCCTTGGACAAGAACCAGAAGACAAAAATTTAAAACACAATTTATCACCATCTCCAGCTCCATGTTTCTGTCGCTTTTGAGAAACATCATATCTCCAATACTGAGAATCAGAGACACTATCACTGGATCTCTTTGCAGTGTCCTTTGGAGAAGCTCTTTTCTCCACAAATGCATATGGCGACTCAGTGGTATTAGTGGTCTTCACGGCAATCTCAGTTGAGGACATGGTGGATGCAGGCGTGGGAGAAATTGCATGAATAAATTTCTGGAAAGCAGACGAGAAGAAGATTTTACAGCAATGAAAAGCAACTAGTCCTTTAATAAGAAAATAAATTATTTCCCAACAAGTCTTATCCCACTAATTGAAAGATCTTAATATCTAGGAAAAGTAAATTACAATTACCACAAGAACCAGAGAATGATAAGTACTTTTTTAAGAAAACAAAATTTATTGATAGAGCATATAAGTATGCCGAAGCCTAAACCTGCTTATCTTTATTTCCAACAGTAGCAAGCCCTATGAAACGAGTCACATGCACTGCTTCAATATTAGAATAAGGCTCACGGGCATAGTATATACCTTTACTGCCTGCAATGTGATAACTAAAAACGAAAGTGTATAAGGCCACAAGAGAGTGCACAAAGGAACATTTGGCATAGTAAATTTCTACAGCAAAAGTGATATAGTTAGATTCTAAGCTAGTGGAAACACAAGAATAAATATCAAAAAATCAGATTTTCCTGAGGGAACCTCCAAGTTTATGAAACTTATGACTACCTATCCAACCAAATCCCTTTTTTTTTTTAACCGTTTGTGAGATCGTTATCTCCAGTTTCATATGGACTGCAAATATAAAAGCCAATATTTCTCTTTAATAACAAACTCATAAAAGCTGTGTGAGACGAAGTCAGCCGGTCAAACAAGGAACTAGCGATAAAAACCTGCCAAAAGCTAAAGTGCAAAATGTGAATAAAGAATTTGAAGTATATAAGTACTAAGAAAGCAATTGTACTGTATTCCAATTGTTCTTTTCAGGAAGTAGCATCCTCAAGTTCATAACAATTTAAAGAGTACCCATAAAAGTTTGTTTGAAAAACTATCAAATTCTCCTTTTTTTTTGGGTGGGGGGGGGGGGGGGAGGGGACGGGACATGGTACCAGATATCCATATAAACTCTGAATGTTGATAGAGATACAGACCGTGGTTTAATCTCTCCCACCAACTCTGCTATGATTGAATCACTCCCCATGGAATCTGATAGTCCAGCAGGAATGTCTGAAACATTTGCTCTATTTGTAACCCCACTGGGCCATTCATTAGTGATCACTAATTAAGGGAATCCAATGGCAAAAAAAAAAAAAAAGAACTAATTAAGGAAATCCTAAAGCCAGATAAATTTCTAAAAGGCAATCAAGTGGCATTAAGGCTATAACATAGACCGACAAGGATAGACTTCGGGCATACAAATTAAAGGATATGTCAAGAACAAGTCGACTATTCCAGGTTCCTCAGCTATTGCTCTCAAAGCATCAACATCATCTTGACTGTAAACGCCAAATTGTTGAACATCTAATGATTGTCTTCCCGATAAATAGACCACAGATAACCCTACATACAAAGTAACAAATAAGATAGAAGAAAAATCAAATTCTCAAAATGATTTCCATTCCCCAAAATGCCAGCAATTCAATCAATCTTTTACAACAGTGATCCCTAAATTAATCTCTTAATCGATTAATTGTAGTTGTACACTACTAGGTTCCCAAAAACAAACTCTGTTAAAAACGCAGAAAAAGATGTGCCGAGGCTTGGACAGATGTTCGACCCAAATAATATCCCACACAGAGCAGTCACTGCCTAAAATATAAAACCTCGTGGCCAAAAGGGAAGATATAAGAATTAACTAATGTTAGAAACTGATGGTTATCAGTCACATTCACAAAGAACAAAACAAAATCCAACGTTACCAGTGATTGAAATGCTGCCAAACAGAGTAGGACAGCTAAGCTCCTCAAGCCACTAATAATAACACTAGGCTTAAAGAACATGATTTACGCATAAAGCGGAAATTTCCTATTAGTCAATACACAACAAGCTAATTACAAGGTTCAAACGCAACAAACATACCCAAGATGGTGAATTTGCCACTGCCTTTCAACCAATACAAATTATCGCAAACCCTCAAGCCGTCCATTTTGAAGCCACGGTTCGAAGGGTCCTTAGAAGCTGCTAATAAAACTTTAGGGGCACCGACGCCATAGTCGCCGATGAAGTAAGTCGGAAGAGGAACCTGCGTTCGACCCTCAATGTAGTCCATGAACTCGTCCAGTTGGTCCGGAGACTCCGGGAAGAATTGACCAACGCAGAAAAGCGCATCGAACGGACCAGCCGATTTATTGACCTACATAGAATAAGTGAATCCAATGAAATACCCAAAGAACAAGGCAAGGAATCAAACCAACGAAAGGGTAAAAGAGAGAACGAACAGATGAGACACGCTTGAAGAGCTGGTTGACGCGGCCCATGACGTCGCCGCATAGGAGGATTCTCGGAGCCATTGTGGAGAAGAACAGAGAAGCAGCAGTGAAGCTCTGGCAGTGTGGGAGGAGAAGAAACTCGAGGACCAAAGGAAGAACCGTCCGGATTTTCACGATGGAATACTGTCGTTTACAACTAAAAACGGCATGCCGTTCTAGGATACTTCGGTCCCCTCATCTAGGGGAAATTACTATTGAATCTCGGATAAGCAATCTCTCAATGCATAAATAGCTTTCAAGTCCCAGGTATGTGTAATAAATTTTTATGGCACTTGCTTATCAAAATAATCTTATTTTATTTTTAAAAAATTAAATAGTATTTAAGCATACCCGAATTGTAATTTGCAAAAAATTAAGTTACTATTATATCCAAGTTTAAAATATTAACATTTAATAGCATTTAATTATAAATTCATATCAAACAAAAAATGACACATGACTATATGTAATCACTTATCTGATAACTTGAATGATGGGCGTAAGAAACTTAACTCAAGTTTTTATTTATGTATATTATAAACACCAATTATTAGTTATCTTAAAGTCAATGAGGGGCCGATAGTTACAAGTGTTCTTTACCGCGAGTGGAAGAATTTTTTTTTTTCTTTTCCATTTAATTACTCAAACTTTTTTTTTAAATAAATTATCACAAAATCTATCAATTACTCATTATAATTGAATGAATGAATTCAAAACATTATTAGCCCTTGACTTGAAAAATAAGATTTCAACAAGTTGAGAGATCTGATGTTCCTATAAAAGCCTAGTAAGCTAAACATTTCATCTAAAGGATGGATGAGTGACCCTGAAAAACTCATTTGACATTATGATCAAAAGTGAAATTATAATTAAGTATAATATT
This sequence comes from Neltuma alba, assembly GCF_004799145.2. Taxonomy (NCBI): domain Eukaryota; kingdom Viridiplantae; phylum Streptophyta; class Magnoliopsida; order Fabales; family Fabaceae; genus Neltuma; species Neltuma alba. The sequence continues at coordinate 101,486 of NW_021637205.1, forward strand.
ATAAATATTTTGATAGTCCTAAAAGCTTTATTAGAAAATTATATCAATGTCTCAATTAATTGGATGGTCAATTTGGTTTTAATCTGGTCTCAATACAACTGTCTCATGGAATGAAAAGAGGTGTTTATTCTTGCAGGCTAAAATATACCACCCCACAATAAAAATGTTCAATTTCAAGGCATTATGCAATTTCCACTCTAAGGAGTGGTATTTGTTCATGCTCTTACAAACAAAGAATTGAAAAGCAAGATCTGAAGACTAAATTAATGGGTTCTCAGCCACCCCCCCCCCCAAAAAAAACACTAAATTTTTGGGTTCAACTTCTCCAGCCTTTAATTTTATAGATTTTTTAATATAATTTATATCTCCAGCCTTATAATTCATGTAAGGCCCTATATTGACGGAGGATGCTGTGGATAGAGCCTGTGTGTGACTCACCCATCCCCATGTAGAAGGGTTAGGATAGGGAAAAATAATTTATGCTTTTTTCAAATATAAAATTAGAAAATTTGTCCAGCAGAAAATATCCTAAGCATCTTTCAATTGACCAAAAACCATGGTGCGGATACAAATATGAAGGAAACTAATCCCTGCTCATTTGCTTTTATACACACCCCTTCTATTCAAGATCACTATGATTCTGACAACAAGCATATACTCATTAGAGAATCATTCAAGATACACTAATAAGGGAAGGGACCTCATAGGCCACTGACATTGTTCAAATTCACCGATAAGTTCATCAGCCCATTCCTTCAAGATTACAGTTGTGAAAAGGAGCATATTTCAGATTTCAAAGTCAAACAGCTGGAACTTTTTTGCCATCTTCTATAAAGAAAATCGCAGTTTCTGGTACCTATATGAAAAAAGACATCATGCCAGTCAAATAAATGCTCCAAATTCGAGGGGTAAAAGGAACTAATGAATTTATGAAGAACAAGAGTACATCCATTGCCTTGAATAAAAACAAAGATTTTGTTAAATTTACAAGAATCAATTAGACAATGAACTATGAAAACCAGCTTCCTGCCTTTTTTATTGAGTTATAGATCCATATTTTCAATAGAGTTCAGCATAACATTCACTGGCATCTTTTCAACACGACATAAAGAATCACAGGTAATATATCATGCAGATTAAACAAAATCTCATCAAGCATTTACATCATTCATTTTGAAGAGCACGTTTTCCCCAGATTTTAGTTTCTATGGCTAAATCAAGACATGTGTTAGTTTCACATCCATAAATAACCAAGTGAATTTATAAACAATGATGATTTCACTGACATATGAGACCGCTTAACTTTTTCCACTTTTTCTCTTTGATTACATGAAATATAAACTCAGTCAGAATATAATATCAATCAAACAAGTGGTAATCAAAATGTCTCACATCAGGCCATGTTTCAGTAATGAACTCCACAATGTCATATGATATATCCCCTTGAACGTCAATTTGCTCTTTCTCCGTCGGTCCCTGAGACCAAACAATCCAAAACACTATAAGACATCACAAACTTCGATTAAACAACTAATTATGTGTCCATCATCTAAGAGTAAATAAACCTTCACAACAGAGGCTCCTGTTGCAAACTTTTTCCCAAGTTTCTTAGAAGCATCACTGAGTTTGACACCTGAAATGTAATAAGAAAGATTGAGAGTTCATAACAATGACATCAATGGTATAAAATCTTGTAATAAGGGAAAGCTTGATGGGCAAAGTATGGCTCACCAAAAAGGTCAAGTCCTTTCACAGTTGTGATGCATTTTCGTCTGTTTCGTATGATCTTTTCAATAACAACCTCTTGCTTATCCTGGAAAGGGGAAAAAAAGGCCACTTCTAATCATATCAACTGATTCAAATGATAGTGTTCAGTGTCAAAATGATGGGAATTTCTAGTTTGAAAGTGCGTAAGAATTTCAAGAAATACCTTTTTCTTCATCTTTCCACCTGGAAGACGTTTTGCTTCTTCTTGCTTGGGTGCTGGAACATCAAATGGTTCCCCGGGGGGGGGGGGGGGAGTTTATAATGTCATTTCTATAATCAATTGGCATGCAGTATATGAAGTTTCAGTCTATAACCAAATGACTGAAAGACATATAACTCAATTTATGAATATGATAGATCATTAGATATCAAACAGAACGTCTAAATTCAGAGAGATGCCATGACAGGTCAGATCTGAAATGCATGAGAGTCTTCATTTTCATCAATCCCATGAAAGAAAAAAAATACTAAGAAAAAAAACATTGGGGGTTTGTTAATTAAATGTACCGTATTATTAATAACCGCAAGCAGAACTACTTATCATTTACAATAATTCATAAATATATCCAAATTCTGAAACAGTTAGACAAGATTTAGCGAAGGAAAGCTATCAATTACAAGTAGAGTCTTTTAGAGACCAATCGTTGCCCTTGTATTGGAGAAGAAAAAGCAAAAAAGGTGCATCTCACAGCACCAACTGCTAACTTCACTCATCCTTGGTTAGGGTTGCCAAACCGCTTAATAATCCATTCCACCCTATGACTGTTAACTGAAGTAGTTTATCTACCCTCATCTAACATCATGCATATGAAAAGTTCAAGTTTTGACTGAGCGTTTTAAAGAGAAGAGGTCGGGTAAGTTTCCTCACTGGTTGGATGTTGCATTATTATCAATGCAATTGGGTGAGTTTGAAGGGTAAACGGCTAGTGGAGAGAGTTTAAAAAAGAAACTGAACTATTATAAGAGCCCAGACCATGCAATATCCTCCAATTTGGAAAGGTTTGTAGCTTGGGGGGGGGGGGGGGGTTAAAATGGATCCCAAATCATTCTAGCCCAATTAAGCCTATTAGCTTTTAACCATCCGATTGATGGTTTAGATGCTCAACCCATTTTCCCAGTCAAATTTAACTTCATCTTGTTCAATTTCCACATCAAAAGTCATTTTTACAATTACATTTAGCAAGGCATACTCGAAGGACATATTTATCAACGAAAAGTAAGGGCATAGCTAAAGGTTTTGCGCAAGTTATAACAAGTGACATGTGATCGGCAAATTATTTGCAAATGGCTCATTAATTTTTCTCGTAAGCTTAGGAGATAAAAGCAAGCTGCAAAGTCCTTAAGCATACCAAAAAGTTTAAACAAAATTCTGAGCAAAGCAGCAAGAGAGCCTACCTGAGGTGGCAGCTCCATCACTAGCCTCAGAAGCTATACTGCTATTTTGCAACTTCTCAGCAACTTTATCAGCTTCCTTTTCATTAAACTCTGAGGGAAGGGCGGGGGGCACGGTCAAAAAACCAAACAAAGAAAAGTAATAAAACTCCATTTGGGTCCTCTAACGACGGCTCACTATCAATTGGATTCTTCAAAAAGTTTTTAAGAATTGATTTTGTTTAAATCTCATAACTGAAATATCGTAGAGAGAAACTCTCTTGAAACAAAAATCGAACACTGAGCACTAAAGTGATAAAAAAATTATTTGAGAGCAAATGGGACTAGAATCGCGTTTCAGAGGATCAACAGTGAGTTTCACTGGGAAGGAAAAAAAATCAAGAAAAATGCATGAGACCTTTAAGAAGATCCGGGTAAAGGTCCGGTACGTTTTGGATCAACCAGGGCTTGCATTTGTTGAAATCAGGTCCGAATTCGCAGTACTCAGGGGGCAAACTGCACACAGAGCAGTATAGTACCCGAACCGGTTCAGGTTTCTCGGCCATGGCAGAACCAAGTCAAAGCTTCAGTTCTTCCTTTGCGGATGGGAGGAGGAAAAGGAAACGGAGTGTTCACAAGGCTGCGCCTAGGAAGAAGACCATGCTATATTGCCGGTCCCAGGAAATGCTTTATATGAATATGATCATCCAGAACCCGTATCAAAAGATGGCCCAGTTGGAGTCGCACAGCAAAGGAGAAAGAATAAAAAATGGACGGTTCAGATTAATTGCTAATCACACACGAGGTTTCTGTAAAATAAAATAGGGAAAATGACAAAAGTTGGAAATCATGATATTTCAATTCAATCACCTAGAAGATCAAAATCTCAAGGGAGGAAGTGATCGCTGATTTGATATTTTGCAAACATAATTAATAAAAAAAATATTATTATATCAAAAAGTTTATTAATAAGTTGTGAACTAGTAACACCCAGTGTTAAATAGTAAATGATAAGAAATATATTAGTAATAATAAGTCATTTATTACTAAGTTGTGAATTAATAATGACAAATGTTAAACAAGCAATAACAAAAAATATACTAATAATGACAAGTTTGATAACTTTTTTTATACCAAAAAATCTGATATAAAGATATTTTAGTCATTTGATTATATTTACAAAATACCAAATCAAGTACCACTCCTTCTTCTAGGATGTGTCTAAATTGAAATATTATAATTTTCAACTTATTTTTATATTATTTTCTCCGAAAAATAATTTCTCATCATTAATTCAATATTAATATTAATAACTTATTTTAAGCTGGCTAACATTATAATGGGCCGTCGGCAAAAGATTACACTATAATGGGCCTGGTTTCGGGCGATAATAATGGACCTTTTTAGATTGTTTTCCATAATGTAAGACCAGCCCAAAACATAATAGCCCCCACACCGCAATCCACAGCTCGTCTTTCTTGCTAAATGCTATGGAACTCGCCATAGAAGCAAGCTATGGCGTTTCCGCCAATTTCATTTGCTTCATCTTCGGCTTCTTCTGCATGCTCCTGCTCCTCTTCTCTGCATTTTCTTCATTTTCAACCTCAATTCTGCCCTTCCAGTAGTTCCGTGACTTTCAGATTCAGAGTTTCTTGTTCTAACCAGACAGCTCATTTTGACACTGAACAACCCCGACGAGTGAAGGTAACTTCAGAAGGAGCCGAGAAGAAAAAGAAGAATAGTGCTAGACCAAGTTTCTTTGACCAAATTCGAGATAAATGGACTCTCAAACTGAGCTCACCGAGAGAAAAATTCCCGTGGGAAGAACCAGAACAGCAAGAAGACGAAGAAGAAGACGGGGGAGGAAAGCCTGACCGGGAGTCTTCTGGGACTTATGTATCTGAATCCATGGTAGAAGTGAAAGCTTCAGTGATTCATCCTGTGAGTTCCCAGTCTCGAAATCATTTTTCCCCTTGGCATCAAGCCGTCCAGCCCCTCGATAGACAGGTTGACTCTGAACCTGACATTGCTGATAACGATGGAAAACTATTAGAAAATAATGTCACTGGATCTTTTACTGGGAAAAATGAGATTTTGGGAGAGAAAAGAAATGATGGCGAAGTTGATAGCGAACTCTACAATGGTCATGGAAGTCCGGTTGTGGCTAAGGCAACTAGGGAGACCATCCGCTCAATGGAAGGAAAGAGAATTTTTTCAAAGGACAGGTCAAATAGTCATGAGAGAGATCATAGCGATATTCGCTGGTTGAATGAAGAAAATAGGGATTCTGGTAATTTGCCATCCCAGAGAGTGAATGGAGAAGAAGGTCGGGAAAGAGATAGAAAAAGGAGAAGCAACACGGAGTTGGCAGATAAGTTGGTTCCCGAACATGAGTTGCGAAGGCTCAGAAACATTGCCTTGAGGATGGTCGAGAGAATCGACGTTGGGGTCGCGGGCATCACGCAAGAATTGGTGGATTCTATTCATGCCAAATGGATGGAGGATGAAGTAGTGAAGTTGAAGTTTGAAGGTCCTCTTGCGGCTAACATGAGACGGGCCCATGAGATTTTAGAGGTCAGTTCATTTGACCCTCCCTTCCTTGTTGAATTTATGGTTTCGAATCCTTTGTTGATTTAGCGTGTTGTCTGATTTGAAAACTTTGCTGACATATTCTTCTGTTGTAACCTATGCAATGGATCAACCTGGGGTTTCATGAATTGAGATGCAACCTTAATTTTCTAGGACCTCCTTTTGGTCATGTATCACTTCTATTTTTAGGTGGTGTTGTGTCATATACATCATAAGTGCTAGAATCTTATTCACTAAATTGCCTTTACACCTAATCAGAGAAAAACTGGAGGCTTAGTGGTATGGCGGTCAGGCAGTTCGATAGTGCTGTATAGACAATCGAACTACAACCTTCCCTGTGTACGAAAGCTTGCCAAACTAAACCAGGATAATGTGACTACTGTGCACCATTCAGAGGATGTTGAGAATCACACTCAAGTAAGAGTGAACGAACCAGTTAGAACTAAAGATCCAGCTATGCCAGACTCCACAAATTATTTGAAAAATCTATCTGAAGAAGAATACATGGAACTGATTGACCTCAACGATTTGTTAGATGAGTTAGGACCACGTTTCAAAGATTGGGCTGGCCGTGAACCATTACCTGTTGATGCGGACTTATTACCTGGTGTGGTTCCGGGATATAAAACTCCATACAGACTTCTTCCTCATGGGATAAGACCTGGTTTAAGAGACAAGGAGATGACAAATTTTCGAAGACTTGCAAGAACTATGGCTCCACACTTTGCCCTTGGTATGCAAGGAACAACATAATCTAATTCTATTCATGCCCCTGCTTTCAACATATAAATAACATTATTTCTTTAAAACTGTAGGTAGAAACAGGGAGCTGCAAGGTCTGGCTAAAGCTATGGTGAAGCTATGGGAAAGAAGTGCAATTGCAAAAATAGCCATTAAACGTGGTGTGCTCAATACAATGAATGAGAGGATGGCAGAACAACTCAAGGTATGCCTCTGTGCCTAATTGTCTGATTTAATGTTCTTAAAAATTTACCAAAAGTCTGTGAAGGCAGCCATGCTTTCACTTCGCATTGAATGAGACCTACCTATTTGCATGTGAGAATACAAGGGATGATATTTCAGTCTCTATAGCCATTGAATTTGTTTCTGTATGATTTATATGTAGAAAAAGAAAGAACACTTGGCAATAAATCATACCTCTGTCTTTAATTAATGTTTGTCCTCTTGGTTATTTTTAGCATTTCTCCGGCGGCTTGGAGTTTGCTGCTTTAATTTTTTAACTTTGCTGCCCAACTAAATGATTAATTTCACTCACAAGCAGTTGTGCAATCCATAACCAAGTTTTCATAACTGGATAAAAGATTTCCCCTACAACTGAATAACCACGTGTTGTACCAGAATAACAACTAAGAAAGGCAAAAGTTGAATGGTACTGCTATCCTCCATTGACTGGGAATGAAAACTTCAGAGTATTCTATGAAATCTGAAGACGCAAAAATCATGGGTACCTGCATGTCCTATTTATTGCCTAGGCATGTGTATTTGTATATTTTGTTTCTGACTTTTGAAGTGGCAGATGTTCCAGGTCAATGTAAACTTCGCACATGTGTGACTTCTATGGATTTTATTTTTAATTACGCAATGGTAGTAAAGCCATTGCGTTTTTTTCACCTGCATCAGTGTATATTATTTTCCTGAAATTTTTGGGTTCCAACATGCCTCACATGGATTTAATACCCCAAGGATTGCTTACACGCAGACCTTCTCGGTTTCTGACAAATTAGACTTTCTGGGTGCTGATTATAATATTTGTTTCATTCTTTCAAGCCTATGATGACCATTGGTGCTTGTAAAATCCCAACCCATGCGCCTTTTTAGTCGTATCCCACTTTAGCCCTCTTTTATTAATCCAAAAATAAAAAAGTCGTTCTATCACTGAGTCTATCACATCCGAGTGAAAAAAATGTGTTGATTCAGACTTATCACTGACAAATGCATTTCATGCATGCAGAAATTGACTGGGGGGACTCTACTTTCAAGAAATAAGGATTATATCGTATTTTATAGGGGCAATGACTTCTTGCCACCTGCTGTCACAGAGGCATTGACTGAGAGGCACAAACTAGCCCTGCTCAAGCAAGATGAGGAAGATCAAGTGCGACAAATTGCTTCATCATTGACTAGGTCTACTGGAAAAGCTTCTCAAATTCCATTTGTTGCTGGTACCCTTGCTGAAACTAAGGCAGCAACCACCCAATGGGGACATCAACCAAGTAGCCAAGAAGTTGAGAAAATGAGGAGAGATTCAGCTATAAGCAAACTGACTTCTATAGTTAAAAACCTGGAGAAAAAATTAGCTCATGTAAGTTACCAAGGGTCCAAGTCCCACAAAGTACAGAGAATTCTCAGCTTTAAGTCTTACATTTTACCATATCTATCTAACATTTGATTGTTTCTAGGCTAAAGCGAGGGTCAAGAAGGCTGAGAGGACTCTAGCAAAAATGCAAGATGGTTTTGAGCCAGCAGATCTTCCAAATGATTTGGAAACATTAACTAGTGAAGAGAGATTCTTGTTCAGGAAGATTGGTCTTAGTATGAAACCGTTTCTACTTCTGGGTAAGAATAGCAAATTCTTTTAAAATTCATGAAAAGCTTCTCGTCTGTAGAACATTTATTTAAATATCTAGTTGTCTGATGCATGGCATTTTTGTTTCAGGCAGGCGAGGTGTTTATTCTGGTACCATAGAAAACATGCATCTACATTGGAAGTACCGTGAGTTGGTAAAGATAATTGTGAGTGGGAAAAATTCTGCCCAAGTAAAGCATATTGCAATATCTTTGGAAGCTGAAAGTGGTGGGGTTCTAGTGTCTGTGGATAAAACTCCTAAAGGTTATATAATTATTGTTTATCGTGGAAAGAACTACCTCCGTCCACGTTCTCTGAAACCTCAGAATTTGTTATCACGAAGGCAGGCATTAGCTCGATCAATTGAGCTTCAAAGACGTGAGGTAATCATGCAATGACATGGGGATAAACGCTGAACTGAGACCTTATATGTATTTGTTCTTTAATCTTTTTTGCACATGTTTCCAGGCACTAAAACATCATATCATAGACGTAGAGGAGGAGATTGAGTTGCTGAAATCTGAGCTGGTAGTGCTTTTTATTGCTTCCTAAATATCTTTGACATGCTTATATTGTTAACTTTATTTTATTCTTTTTACATTTGCTTGCATATGTTTTGCTTATTTTAGGATGATTTGAGAAATGGAAAGAAGATTGCCGATGAGGAAACTGTTTATTCAAGACTGGCTGAGCCTAATTTTTCTGATGACGACTTGGAAGAGGTATTTTTATGAGTTTCTTTGTGTAAACTACAGATAAGGAGGAAAGAAACTTTACCTAGATTGAAAAGTATAAAACTTATTACAGCTTTTTTTTTTTTAATGGAAATGTTATTACATTTTTTAGATGGCTGCTATCAAATTGTTTTAATCATAATAGTTTTTCATGCAGTTTACTGAAAAAATGCTGGTAGCAAAGTCTTGCTCTTTTGAGGTTTTGTCCTAATTAAAAAAATAAAACTCTTCGAAAGTAATTTCAGGAGTTGACTCTTGTCGCATTTTGCTGTGTTTTGAATGCTTTGATACGTTTACCTCTTTGAAAACTCTAAACGCCGCGTGTCCAATGAAGTCAGATGCTTCTCCTTCTTCCCTTAAATCTGATCATTCCTCTGTTTTCATTGGTCAACCAGAACGAAGGATCAGAGACGTACTCTGACAAGTATTACAGCAGTAGTGAGGATGAGAATATTCAGGAGGAGGAGGAGGCTTGAATTGGTATAGTGCTGCATTGCATTGGTTAGCTGGGGAAGCTCAATTTTGGTAGCGTGCGTATCAGTCAATTATGTAGTTTAAACTACTGATCGATGAACGGGATGATGGCAGAAACTCTTGAGCTGTTATTTTCTTGAGGAAACTTTTTTATGATAATAAGGCAATTAGGTCTGCTGTCTGAACTGCTGTCATTCTATGTAAATATATTACTGTAAATATGTTTCGTTAATGATATGTGAAAAGTTTGTTTTTAAACAGAATGTAATTTTTTTTGGATTAATATAATTTTTAGCCCCTCATGTTTGTTCTCATTTTGGTTTTAGTCCCTCAAATTTTAAATCATAAGTTTTGGTCCCTCAAGAGGCAAAATGATTCAAATTTTTATTAGATTATAGGGAGTAATGTTTTAAATGAAAAGAAACTTGAGAAATCAAAACTATAGTTTAGAACTTGAGAGATTAAAGCCAAAATCAAAGTAAATTTGAAAGATCACAGTTTGAATTTTATTTTTTTGTTGGTAGGAAATGTGTGATGACCAAGGAACAAAAAATTGCATATTAAATCGGTTGAAGTAATGATTCAAAGATTAGTTGGTCGGACTAGGGTTAGTTCGGGATCAAACCGGTTATATTAAAATAATATAATTTAATTGAAAGTAACAAAATATAACAATATTAATAATCACTAATAAATAAAATTAATAATCATTGATAAAAAAATTATGATTAAAATTCATTCAAATTTATAATGACTAAATATTAGGAGTTAAATAAAAAAAAGATTAATAGCAACATAATCATTCAAATCTTTTTATTATTGTTTTTGACTGATTCACACCGGTTGATATCGGTTTAATTCCTAATCGATTCAATATCTAAATCAAATCAAAATCAAATCAGATTACTGGCTGATTCATTAGTTTTTTGTTTAAACCAGCCAATTCTGTTTTTTTCCCCCTTGTTAATGACACTAATATGTTCTTGGGCTTAAGCTTTCCCTCCTTATTGTCATACCACAATGAATTAAATTTGTATAATATACTAATAGTGGTTGGGTCTAACAAAAAAAATATTAGTCTTTACAATGTGGTATACTAAATATTGAATCCTCATTGCGAAAAGTATTAATATTTAGTATTTGATTGTCTCTAATATAGGATACTTATGCCTAGCCAAAAAAAAAGTTTGTAAAATACATAATTTACAAGTTGTAAAAAAAAAATACTATTCATTTTTTCAAGGAACAAAAAACCGGACTGAACACTAAATCGATTAAGGTAGTGGTTTAAAGGTCAGTGGGTCAGGATCAGAATCAACTTAGGATCCAACCGGTCATATTAAAATAATATAATTTAATTGAAAATAACAAAATATATTAAATTAATAATCACTAATAACGAAATATGAGGAAATATGACAATAGTTTGATCGTAACAATAACAAAGTATAACAATATTAAGAATTTTGATTTTTATGGTTCATCATTAACTAAAATTAGTAATTATTGGTATCAAAATCATTATTAAAATTCATTTAAATCTATAAGGGCTTAATACTAGGAGCTAAATAACAAAAAATAAGATTAATAACAACATAATCATCCAAACCAGTTTATTATTGGTTCACTATAGGTTCAACTCCTCCTAGTTTAATATCCAACCAAACCGAACTGGCTGGTTGGGTTTTCTTTTTTGTTCTCTGCATTTTTTAGCTGTATAATACAAGAGGCCCATATGATACAATTCACAAGTTGTTCTATGAGAAGGATGTTAATATGTTGCTTAAATCCTTTTCTACTCACCCTTTTTACCAAACATATTTTTTAAATACCAGACAGATAATTAATTCCCCATTCCCCTAAATTTACCATACCAATTTTAGTTGTATAAATTTTTTTCATTATATTTATAATTGATGTTGGAAATATTCACAAATTGTTGATACTGGGGCTCATTTCTCATGTATCATGGATTGCAGAGGGGTCCACCTAGTTAAAAAGCATTCATGAAAGATAAGTAAACTATACACACACGTTTTTTTTTCCCCTGGCCTTGCTGTAGCAGTTAGAGAAAATAAGAGAAGAATGAGTCGCATCTCTCTAGATATGTAGGTATTCATGTTGTATATTCTTACTTTACCCACTAAATTATATAGAATGGAAATTGGGAAAATGATGGGGGGGGTGTGGCAATAATCACAATATCCACTAGGATGTTAAGGGCAGCTTCATTCAGTAGCGGGGCAAATCAGCCAAGGCATAAAAGCAAGCAAGGCTCTGTCTGTTGCTTCTTTTTATTTTTATTTTTATTTTTTTGGGAGGCTAAGTACTGGTATTATTTTATTAGAGTCAATTTTGTTCGAAGCATTTTCGCATTTTCAGGCATTACATGTGGATATCTCTTCCAGTAAAAATTAGATTATGATTGATTACATTACGAGGAACTAACTCTTTTTATCGTTTGTATTTTTTTTTCTTTCCATGTTCTAGGTTGTAAATCGCATGTAGATCATGAATATTTTCCAGTTCTATGTTCATCTATGGGCCTAAATGATCCTCATATTCTGGGTTTTATGTCGTTTTGGAAATTTAAGAAGACAAAAATGCTGAGGCCCAGCCCACAAAATGTCACATTTCTTGCATTATTAAGGCCCACTTTATTTCATTTAAGACGTGTGAAAACTCCCAACGAATGTTTCAGATATAATAGGATTGTGCGTGTGTATGGTTGGTTTTACAACGTCAGTGGCCAAAAGTCAATTTGGTAAAAGCTCATTTGTGCCAATAACCTCATAGCTTAGTGGCACAAAGACTCTCTTGCTAATGGGAGGTCACGTGTTCCCTCTTGTTTGTAACTTGAAGCCAAGTTAATGAAAAAAATAATACTACCTCCGGTCCTAATTATAAGAGCCAGTTGACTAATTTGAAGAGATTAAGGAAGTAAGTTGAGTTAGTTACTTGTCCTAAATAAGTGTTGCCTTTTCTAAAATATCCTTATTAATCAAGTATATTGACTAGAACTATCATTGTTAGAAGGGCTACTTTGAAAAAAAAATGTATAAATATAAAAGACATAGTAGATTGGGGTCTTATATTTAGGACCAAAATAAAAGTCAAACAGGGTCTTATATTAGGACCGGAGGTAGTAATAGATTAAGGAAAACTCAAATATATGTGCTCTGCAAGAATTTTTTTCTTCTTCCATTTTTTCCTCCACTTAATGCCCTCCGGAGAAAATAAGCAGTAATAATTATATCTTGAAATTTGAAATATGACATATATATTTAAGGGAAAAATGAAATTTCAATTCAGCATAGGTCAAAGGGATGGAGAACATAACAATTAACAAGTTGAACTTTATTGCCCCTATAGTTAAGTAATCACAGAATTCAACAAAGATATAGATAGCTAAGTACAGTTAGTAGATATGGAGGGATATTGAATTGAAATGTAGTGGCAGTTTAAATTTCAATGATATAATTATAATCCATCAGAGAAAGGGAATGTGAAGTGGGGATGATTCTAAATTGGGGGCTGAACCTTTTTGGCATCATTCATGAAGGGATGATTACTGGTAGTTTACCCAAATACAAGAAAAGGCATAGAAGAAAGGTCAAGTGAGAGCACCAAACAAGTCGGAAACATTGAGCAACAAGGAAGCGTTGTGGTCCCTTAGAAGAGACAGAGAGCAATTAGAGAGATTTTTTGAACAAAGGCAACTTAGCCTTGGAATTGGAAGATACCAAAGAAACGTTCTTATGTTACGGCTCCTCCAACCCCACCATTGCCAAGTGGTCTCCTTGGACAATGACACGTTGGGATCTTGTGATTTCAAAAAAAAAAAAAAAAAGAGGTTGAAGACAATTATTTCTAATTAAAATTTAGATATTTCAAACCGATGCTTTCAATTATGAATAATTCTTTTGTAAGACTCGGAATCTTTTTTTGTTTGAAATATCAGAGCTAGTTGAAGAGTTTGTTTTGCTCTTAAATATAGAAGGCTAATCCATTCTGTTTTTTCAAATTTATAATTTTTTAAAATTATCTTTATTAATGACATATATTAAATGGGCTTTTTATTACTTATTCCGCTTTCAATTTCTTTTCTTATCACAAAATAATTAGGTTTATTTTGAACTTGACAATTATGTTGGAAGAGGTGGAGGAGGACATGAAAAGTTCCCTTGCCCACCCCTATATGGATATGAAATGGTTTTTAATTAGTATATGCTAATTGTCATTTGTTAAATTCTTTTTAACATCAGAAAGATTATCACATGGCCTCTCAATTTTTATCTATAATAAAAAAAATAAACTATTATTAAATCTGAACTGTTTAATTTTAATTTTAATGATCTAGATCTATGACTAGCATGCTATGCTCATCATCATTTATGACGAGCATGTTCTTTTCCCCCCTAAATTCTACATACTCATATACATTATATATGTAAAAGCAAAAAATACAAAATTATGAAATTATCTCAACGCAAACCTAAGTGATGCTGCATGTGCCAAGGAAATTCTAGAAAGGCATCTACTTGTAATCCTACTTTCAAACAAACACATGTGATGCTAACACTACTTTTCATTACCTGCCATCAAACAATCACATGGGAGAAGAACTATTCGCAAAAACTTTGTATATTTCCCTCTGGCGCATAATATATATATATATATATATATATATGCACACATTTTGTCCTGTCTTTAGTATAAGAATTAGTTTAACTTTTAATTTAATCTTAAATATAATAATTTAATCTATTTTGTCTCTCATATTTATCTATTTTTTTAAAATAGTTCTTGTAATAGTTACACATATTAAATATTGCATTAAATAATACACATGGCTAGCAGGGTATTTTTAAAAGAATAACTCTTATTTATTATAAATAACTAACTAAATAAATTTTTTAATCTACTTAAATTAGTCAACTGATTTTTATATTAAGGATTAGATATGGTGTATTCACAAATGCTATGACAGGACATTGTTTACCTTTTGAGTTTTCAAATTAGTGAAGGCCATTTCTAATAAATCCTTTTAGTAGGATTCTCTTGGTTCAGTGTGATTTAACAAAACAATTGTAAGAAAAGAATCATTTGTATTAAACTAATTAGATTATGTCATTCTTAATCTATCCATACTGACTTAAAAAATTAATACTAAAATTCATAATCATATTTACTTTCATGTATAATTAGGAGGAAAAAATGGCAAAGTGGGACCCACTCAAGTGGATTCCACGTCCGCATCTCTTCTCTAAAAGAAGTTGAAGAAAAAGAAGAAATATGCAATTAGGATTAATAGGTAAAGGGACAAAATTTGAACATCCAATAGAGCTTATAATTATTGGACTAATGCCTTATTAGCATGAACTTTCCCTGTGCACTTTTAGACTTTGATGCAAGGTACAGCTTGTGATTATGAGAGGGTTCATGAACATCATCATACCCTAAACAAGGACTAAGCATCTTTATGAGGAAATTAAATCATAATAGTCCTAATTACTGTAGTGAACTGTATTAATGAGGGCCATTAAGTACTATATATAGGTCCAACCAAATTCCATGCTTCATAATTGTCCATGTTTCACGCATAATTGACAATTAAGCTCTCACATTTTCTCTTTACTCTTCTGATTTTTCCTCTTTATTAATATGAGTCCGCACCTCAGCGATGCTCCTCTGTAATTAACACGACTTTCCTTCGGTTTTAAATGTAAGAGTTAGTGGATAAGTTTTTTTTATTCTAAATGTAAGATTTTATTTTATTTTGTCTCCTAAATTTATAATTTTTTTCTCTCAAAAATTCTTTCTATTAATTGCACTTTGCACATAATAATTTTTTTTTTATAATCAAGAGAGGAGGTTTTTCATGCAAATAGTTAGAAGCAATACTTAAAAAAACCAGCACATATTTTTTTAATAAATAATTGATTTTACTGATTTTTTTAATATCTGTAAATTAGTTATTTAGTTCCTATATTAAAACAAAACTATAAGATTACTTTGTTGTGGAATTTTATCATTCAATATATAAGTCAGTGTTACAGAAATTTGTCAACTCGTACTAATTGTTTTATTCCAAAAAATGCTATTGTCAATATCCAATTAGAAGATAGAAAAAGTACATGCTTTTCAAATTTATGGTATTTATTAGAGATAAATATGGGAACCAAAGTAATTTAAAGACTTATTTAATAGAACTCAGATCAAACTGATGACCACGTCAGTATTTGAACCCAATTGTGAATGCTGAATAGTATATATACTACCTGCTAGATTCATTCAACTTAATTCAAATATAAAATAATATAGCTATCAGTTAATTATAGTTTGAATTTCTAAGTGGAGTTATCAATTAGGAATACGAGCACGTGGGAAAGGTATTTATCACTTAAAATAAATGAAACTAGGGGGAAAAAAATAACCAGTTGAGTTTGGAGAAAGAAACAAATAATAAGAATAAAAGATAAGTTCACACCAAAAGTAAAATATAAATAAAGGATAAATTACGAAGATCACAGACTTTTCAGAGTTCAAGTGTATGATTATAGCCGTGTTGTAGAAATGAAAAGCCTATGCAAAATAAGATATACTCATCTGATCCTAAATATAAGACTTTTTTCGTGATATAATTTATATTACGAAAAGAGTCTTATATTTAAGACCAAAAGAGTAATTATACGCGGTTGAATCTATGTATCATATTAGTTGAGAAAAAACTCACCCATTAAAATTTCAATGACCTAGGTTCTTCTTTTTTTGGAATAAATTATTTAATAAAAATTTTCATCTATGTTTA
Source organism: Neltuma alba (assembly GCF_004799145.2). Taxonomy (NCBI): domain Eukaryota; kingdom Viridiplantae; phylum Streptophyta; class Magnoliopsida; order Fabales; family Fabaceae; genus Neltuma; species Neltuma alba. Next base: position 117,819 of record NW_021637205.1, read on the forward strand.
TATACTATATTATACCTAGGGAATAATACTCAGACTAAGTTTTTCTAGCTATGACATCAAGTTCTCTGATTATACATGACTATGTATCTTTTTTTTTGTCAGCCTATAGTAAAATGGCTCCTTGAAGAAATATAAAACACATAATAACACAAAATCTAATTGATTAATTTGGAGAGATTAGAAAAAATTAAGTTAGTTATAATAATAAATAGATATTGTATTTCTTAAAATATCTTTATTAATTATGTGTGTTTGAATTACCTATTGATAGTGACTCTTTCATATATACAACTATTATAGGGATTACTTGAGAAAAAAATAGATAAATATTAGAGACAAAATAGATTAAGTTTTATATTTAGGATCAAATTGAATATCAAAATTTGAGACTAATAGTTATAATAGGTAACTTGATTTTTGTTCATACATAAATATCGTAGAGCTTGATAGAATTTTTTCCTTTTTCTTAACTAAAATGTAACATTTTCGGAAAATAAATTTTGTGATAGAAAAGTATAGTTCTTGAAAAGAAACACTAATGTTTTTTTTTTTTTTGCTTTTATCTGCAAGAAAAAGTTGTTACTCATATACCTAGTAATATGATTCAGAAAAGGCGTCGGATATCAGATGACCAAAATAAAAAAAATTATATATATATATTTTTTTGCAAAATTAAGAATTAAGAATGCATGAAACTGTCAATTAATTTATTTTACGTTAGCCACAAAAATGAATTTATTTTACATCAAAATTTAAATCTCACAGAAATAATGAAGACTTCAATTTGAGAAATTGATTAAAAAAAGAAGTTATACCCGCGAGTATATCCATATCATGAGAATGCTCACGGTCCCACCAAAAGAAGTAATAAGCCATTAAAGAACTGCATAAATTCCTGTTAGATTCTTTCAATTTAAATCAATTATAAATTAATAAAGCTATCAGTTAATTTAATTACAGTTTGAACTCGGAAGAACTAGCAATACGAGCACGTGGGAAAGGTATTACCATTTTAAAAAAATAAAATTAAAAAAATGAGTTGGAGAAAGAAACAAATAATAAAAATAAAGGATCAATTCACACCAAAAAATAAAATAAAATAATGAACAAGTTACAAAGGACGCACGAAAATTTCAGAGTCCAAGTGTATAATTACTGATTATAGCCATCGAATGGTATTTTTTTAAAAAAATTTAGAGTACATAATAATAATAATAATAATGTAAATAAACCCATTCAACTGTGACAACTCTTCGTACAATCAAATTAATTATAATAATAATGTAAGTTGAGGATAAAATTAAATATGTCGAAATCGGAGGAATTTTAAAACCGAGGGAACGTTGGTTATAGCATGTCACAATCCACTCATGATTATTATATAATTTTGCATATATAGTCCGCGCATGTTAATTTAATTTTTTTATTTTGCTGGAATCCACATATATTTATATATAGACGAAAGTACTTTTCGTCTTTTGACTTCTTATACAAGACTTTGTTTTAATCTTTAAATTTTATAAAATATTTTTTAATTCCTCTAACTCTAATATTATTAACTTTATTAACACAATATGCTGTCATTAAAATTTTAAATAATGATAAAAAAATTTCGTGCTAACATATTATGTTTAATTTTAAAAAAAAAAATTGACACAAAAAAAAACATCATTTAAAACTAGTTAAACAACCAAAACTACATTTTATCTACATGAAAAATAAAATTTAGAATAAATATTTACAAGTTATAAATAATCTTATTAATTTCAAGTTAAACTAAATTTCATCTTATTGCCATAAGAGGAGGGAAGAGAATTTTTTTTAAAAAACAGAAGTAGTTGTATATCCAAAACTTAAATTTGAGATCACTAATTTTGGTCCAAAAAAAATTTGAGATCACTAATTAAGCTAATACATCTATTGCCAGATAATCCGAGTAAAATAGTTGTAAAAAAAAATCTTGAGATAATAAAAATTTTAATCCTTTAAATTTGGTACCTAAAATTTATTTTTTATCATTTAAATTTCCAATACAATTTTATATATTTTTATTTAGTTTCTTCAGACCAACAATGTTTTCTACAATCCATAGATAAGTTGTCATCTTTAAGCTAATGATTAGACCACATATGCCTTTAAAAATATGTTTTCAAACCACGAGGACTAATTTTGCATGATCATAAAACTATAGGGACTTGCGTTGATAGAAAACTAAATTTTAGTAACCAAGTTAATATTCAGGGTAAACTTGAGAAACCAACAGGGATTTTTGGCCATGACTTTTTTAAAAAAAGGGGGGCAAACTCCGAGAATTAAAAAAAGGGAAGCTTGCAAGTAGCTTCGTCCATTGACTAAAATTCAAACTTTTCAAGGCAGGAACGGATGGACCTTTGACTCTCTACTTTTCCAACCTTCTCCCCCCCTGGCGGACTGACTTCGCTCCTTCCCTCCCCCTCTCTCTCTCTACTTTTCTCTTATTTTCCAGCTCTCTCTCCTTTTCTCTGCTTCATTATATGTATAAGTTCACTGCTTCCTTCAACTTTTCAAGCTCTCTCTCTCACTTACCTACAACAACCAGACAATCCATCTCTCTTCTCTCTCTTCTCTCTCTCTCTCTCTCTCTCTCTCTCTGTGGCTGCTCTCTCATATCCAGGTGGGGCTTTCTTATGGCATCTGAGTTATGTAGTGTTCACATTTCATTTAAAAATCTCTTCTATTTTTCCCAATCCTATATACTTTTCAAAACCCTTTGTGATCTGATCCTGCTATTCACACACACACAACCACAAAACAATTAAGCACCTTGAATTTTTCTATACCTTGAGAATTTTCACTACTCCTCCATTTCCTCCCTCCTGCGGCCTGTCCCCCCAACCACAGCATACATATGTCTTCTGTTAAGTTGCTTCTTTCATTTTTCACCGAAGATTACATAAACCAAAGCATACTACAATGACAGACATCAGATTCCCAACATTTTCTGATCATCATCTTCCTATGATGACAATACAACCTATGTTTATTATTCCTTAGCATCAATCCATGGACGCTGTCTTCTCCCTCCCCGAGCCTGCCAGAGCTATTTTTCTGCAATCTATAGTGCAGTTCTCGGGCTGCTCATACATTTGTCTTTGGGCCTATGATTCCCCCTTGTCCAAGTATAACACACACACTTGTTGTTGTTGTATGGTAGAGTTTCTTCCTTGGTCATAGGTTTGTACTTACGTTTCTGAATTGCTTTTCTGAGCAGCCGTTTGCTGTGTTTGGATGGATTGTTCAATGTAAGAATCAACCAACCGAGCACTTCTTTGGGGATTAGTGTAGCTCAAAGGCTTTTTGACCAATATAGGAGTTTAACATTTGATGTCAATGAGTAATTCTCATTTTTTCCCTTCTCTGTGAATGAATATGAGTTTCAGTGTGTGTGTTTTATGTATTGTTTATTTGTAAAGTTATTTATGTCGGTTGTTTTTGTTTTATATAGCCGTATTCCAGGACTGGCTTTCAAGAACCGCAGCTACCTTGAGTTGCAGCAACCAGATCTTCTAAGACGGGCATGGACCCCAATACAGACACAATTCTATCAGGTAATTAATTATGAGCTGAATATAAGGATTTAATATGAAGCATTTGTTTGGGCTAATTAAGGTAACTAACCTTTTTATTTTTTATTTTTTTGCAGGAAGCAAGGATTAAGGTCTGCTGTGTGAAGAATAATGAACTGAATACATGAAAAAAATTGATTGCTGAAGTTAATTATGCAGAAAATTCAACCAACCTTCTAAAGCCATTGTTTTGTTGCGTTGTTCACAGACGGCTGTCTTTATGGGGTGCAACAATGGAGAAATGGAACTTGGATTCCCAGACATGTCTCAAGTAAGCAAACCATATCTGGTATTTCAGAATAAATGATTCATGTCTCTGATATGCTCATGAAGTTTTTGATTTTGCTGTGCAGGATGATATTCAAACAGCACTAAGGAATTGGTTCCCAGATGAATTTTCCAGATTACAGTCATCATCAAATCAGCAGGCAAACATTGATCAGAGTCAGAACCCACCTTCATCATCTTCATCTTCATTGAGATCACTCTCACTATCTGCAGGAAGCCCTGAATACTCATCCCTTCTGTTCAACATTCCTGGATCTTCTCCTCATTTTCCTCAAGATCATCAATCCCTCACAGCTTCTTCTTCTGGCTCACACCAGCAAGCCATCCAAGCATTAGCTCAAGCCACAGTACAGAGCCCATTTCCCACACCGGAGACTGAAAATGATGCTATAATGAGAGCAATCCTTCATGTTCTTTCTTCTTCTAATCCACCCTCTTCTTCTTCTTCAGCCCCACTTCATCATCATCAGAATTTGCCTAATTATATGGTTCATCCTCATGATGGGACTAGTGCCTTCAGGAGGTACAGCCCCATTATCCCCTCGCCTTCTTCCCAAAGGGGACCAGGAGGTCAATTGCGCAGGCAAGATTTGTTTAAGAGGTCATTGACATTCTTTAGAGGCTTGAATTTCATCAGAATGAGAGAACGTATTCAAACAACTCGCCCGGCCAGCAGTACACAGCTTCATCACATGATTTCAGAAAGAAGAAGGCGTGAAAAGCTCAACGAGAACTTCCAGGCTCTTAGATCTCTTCTTCCTCCAGGAACCAAGGTACAATAAACCCAATAGATAATTGTTAGATTAAGGAACTCAATATCATATGATTAACGCTCGTGAATCGTCAAACGTCACAGAAAATATATTAGTCCTCTCAGAAATAATATTCTCTTTTGAGCAAATCATCGAGCAGTTTCAAGAGCCTAATAAGAGAATGTGGATTTGGGTTTGTTTCAGAAAGACAAAGCTTCAATACTTACAACAGCAAAGGAAGTACTGAGCTCGTTAATGGCGGAGACAGAAAAGCTTAGAGAGAGAAACAAGTGGCTGGAGGCAGCAACATCATCATCATCAATGGCGGCTGTTCCACCAGCTGTGAAAGAAGCAAGTGGCGATGATCATGAAATCGTAAACGAAAGGTTAAATGTCAGAACAATTTCACGCGAACCAGCATCCAGCCCGTCGGAAGAGAGAATCGTGGACTTGGAAGTGACGGTGAGGGGACAAAGTTCTCAAGTCGATATTCTGATTCGATTACTGGGATTTCTGAAGCAAGATCAAAATCTGAGCTTGATTTCCATGGAAGCTAACACCCATTTAGCTCACGCCACTTCCTTCAACCGTATCACCGTTAGACTGAGGGTTGAGGTATGCTCCTTTCCACGTGAAAACTTCATGAAATTATACCAGAAAAATGGTAAAATAAATTAATTAATTAATACTAATATAAAATATAAATTAAAATTCGTCGTAAACGTTCCGTTAATGGGAATTATTTCTCAGTACATATAACACCTTAGCTCAACTAGTTAGTATATTAGTTTATCAATAATGCAATTTGATTAAAATTAGTAAAATAATTAATAGTTTAGATAAGGAGAGTTGCCAACATATTTAATTCAGTGTCTTGTCATTAATTAGTTTTTATTAGATGCTAGTTGATCGTGTACTTGATAATTGACCTAGTTTCTAAGACTTGTTCATGTTTGGCTCACATTTAGAAATTGTCAATATAATTTTTAACAACTACCCTTTTTCATAATACATGGTTCACAATTTTATGATTTATTAAAAGATCTTTTTTAAAAAATATATATATATAATGAGTTTTTTCCCTCATTCATTCGTAAATGATATTTTCTCAAATACATTACTATCTATCCGATAATGTTTGAATATGTGTGTGTATGTGAGTATATTTCCCACGATAGTACTCCTCCAGTTCTAAATATATAAAAACCCGTTTTGTAATGTAATTTACACTATAAAATGGATCTTATATTTAGGATCAGACGAGTGTCATGTCTTAGATAAATATATATAAAAAATAACATGATAATGATAATAAATTACACAACTAGACCCTTCATTAGTATTATCATACATTTATTTCAAAAACCAAGTTGTCAGAACTAGCCAGGACCCTAAAGGCAAATTGATATGATACATAGTCGCCATGTTTCTAGAATACTAAAAATATAGGCTATTAGATTTAGAATAGTCTAGCTTAATATTAGTCACGTATGCTTTTTGTTGGATCCTAGAATTCACTTTTGATTGGTACAACTAAAGGATGAAGTGATTGCAATAATAGTATATAGATATATAAATAATATGTATAGGGCATAGTAAAATTTAGGAAGGAGGTAAGAAAGTGCAAAAATGTTAGTTTGGTTTTGTTTTGGTTAGGTGGGCATGAAGAGTCACAATCAAGCTGATGAGATGTAAAACGCAAAATTATTCAAACATTCAAAAAGAGGATTCTATTTTTCTCAGCCGTCAAATAAGAATAACAACCACTTTGTTTATGTGTAATTTATTTGCATCATTAAAATGATTTCTTACAGATTTTGACATGTGACATGAGAATGACTAGGACTAAGAGGCTTTCTTAATTACTTCCATGAGAATGATGCTAGGACTTGTAGTTTTTTTTTAAATAACCAAAAGGGCCTTAAATATTACTTTTTTAAAAAAAAAAAATATGTTATATATTAAGTGATTTAGATTTTTAACTCAGGTCAAATTTTGCTTAAAAAATGTTCAATATCTTATTATTCAACTCCTTATCCATGTTATTCATAAATATTATGTTATTTACACTATTTGTGGTTATACTTATAATTAAGTACACTTTTTTTTTGTTTTTAGATTTTAAAAACTAAATGTAGGTTTACATTTCAATTATTGTCCTACGTTGATTGTGGTTTTTCATTTTCAATATGAACAATACATGTAGTTGCTATATACTATCTCCGGTCTTAATTATAAGACTTTATCTACAAACAAGATCTTATAATTATGACCGGAGTTAGCAGAACTTATAAATGTTTTCTTTTTATTATTTTTTTGCATTTTATGATTTATATTTGATATGAATTATTCAGATTAAATATCAATATGTTAAATTTCTTGAAATTATAGTACTACCTCCGGTCCTTAATATAAGATCCTATTTGATTTTTATTTTAGTCCTAAATATAAGATTTCAATCCATTTTGTCTCTTATATTTATACATTTTTTTCCAAAGTAGTCCTTCTAATAATAAGAGTTCTAGTTAATACACTTGATTAGCAATGATATTTTAGGAAAGACAATATCTATTTAGGACAAATAACTAACTTAACTTACTTCTTTAATCTCCTCAAATTAGTCAACTGAATCTTATAATTAGGACCAGAAATAATATAAAAATATGTATACAGTACACACTTGCTGTCCAAATTTGATTAGAACAATCTAAATATTTAAGAGTGATAATAATGTGGCGTTGGAATTTAAGCCATCCAACACCTTCCTTTGTCTTATCAAAGGAAAAAGCAGTATGCATATACGCTTATACAGGGGAATGCGAAAGGCCAAAAGTAGCAACTTTTTTTGTGGAGAATAATGATGTCAAGTGAGTCCTCTTTTATGCGTGCAGGGGAGTGAATGGGACGAGGCTGCCTTCCGGGAAGCTGTGAGGAGAGTGGCTGCTGACCTGGCACAGTGACTGACACCTGGACCAATAACCCTAGCCCACGTCATCAGCCGTCGTCTATAATTTATTCCACAAATTTTTACTTGCGCCCCCAACCAAATACACCCATGTATTTATTTTATATTATATACATATTATCTCATGTGTGTGCATGCCTAGCATTTCATTATGTACTCTGGATGCCTGGAGGCACTGCTTTGACTCAAGTGGATGGGACCCAGGGACCCACCACTCTTTTTGGGAATCAGATGTTGTATTAATTTCATATTTAATTAAATAGTTAATTTTTTAAAAAATTTGAACGGACGCATCATACCTTATTTTAGTTTCATGCTTATATATTATCCCGGTCTTAGTTATAAGATCTTATTTATAAACTATAAATAAAATTTTATAATTAAGATCAGAGATAGTATTAAATGGTGTTGGTTTTTCTCCCCTAAATTTTTATCCAATTTGAAAGATTTAGCATAATAAGAAAAAGTCATCATAAAATCCTAAAAAAAGGCATGTAACGATAAGTTTCAAATGTGAGAAAAATGAAAAAAAAAAAAACTTGACTATAATTTTTTTTAGCAAAGATTTTATTTTATTGGGACATGATAATAGTATAATTTTTTCAACTAATAATAATAATAATAATACAGGAGACTGTGATATAAATAATTAAAGGCGTCACGTTACCTGTTTTGAGTTTTGACTGCTACTTTAGACAGGAAGAGAACAATAATAATAAAATAAGAGAGGATTCAAAAAACTGAAAGATGGTCAAAACTGTGTTATAATTTTAAAACTTATTAAGATTAGAGAGGTCATTAAACAAGCCATATATGGGAGTGGCTCTCATTAAATTCCACGTCATATATTGTGGGCCCCAGAGATTCATTCGTGTTCACGTAGGTACAGTGAGTGAGGGAGTGATGGAGACTGCTTTATTGTTAGTCAATGAATTTTCTTCTGTGGAAATTTCTAAACTCAAACTTTTCAGACGGCGCTTTTGACTGCGCTCCTCCAATGTCCAAACCCATCACATTTATGATTCTTTACATTCCTTTCAACTGATTTATTATTTCTACACACACACACATATATATGTACATATAGAGAGACAGAGAGAGAGATTCAAAGCAATCAGCTAACAAACGAGGGGAAAAAGACCAGGCATTGGATTGGTCATTCAACATGTTGAAATAGTGATGATTTGAAGGTGAGTAATCTAATCATGGCTGAAATAAGGTGAGTTTAATTACTATTAAAATAATATAATTTAAATATATAAGGAAATTAATTCAAAATGAACAGAGTATTTACGTGTAAATCGCATTTAACCTAATAAAACAGAGTTACTACATCATTAATGAATATTATCTTTCTTTGTCTTTTTTCAATTCAACGACAACTCATGCTCAGTCAGAGGAGGAAAAAGTAAAATCCGACCTGATCAGCTTGTTCAAAACTCTTCACTAGACCATCTAATAGCCTGATTTACTTATCTGACCGTCAAGTTGAGTTTAAATACTATGACTATGATTTTGCCAAAAGATATTTGGAGAAATCTAAAAACTTTGTATTGTGTGTGTACATTTTAGGACAAAACGTATGTCAACTTTCTTATATTTATTTTGTCAAGTTCCCTGTAACATAATGAATATAAATAACTTTTCCTATATTTGAATATGAGTTCCCCTTGTACTTAAATCCTGACTCAGCCACTGTCTATGGCACCAGCACTGGGTTTTGGTTTTTGAAAAAAAAAAGACATCACAGTGCACAATGGATAATCATGGTTGTCATCAGGGATGGGGCAGCTGCACTTATTAAGGGACTGTTTTTATAGACAAACCCTAAACAACCAGTTTAATCAAACCAGTTGATGTTAGGTGCTGATAGCTGCCTCAGTAAATAACTAGGATATTTCTGCAAGCGTTGACTGGTTATTTGGTCTAATTACGTGGTTTAATTTAACTTCCCAATTTTCCAGCAAGGTTAAAACTTGTTATAATAAAACTTTCCAACCAGAAAAACAAATAATTAAAACAAATTTTTTTAAAAAAAAAAAGTCCCTGTACATATATTTTACCACTGATTAATCCCAAGGGGAGAAAATAAAAGGAAGAATTACAATTAAGTCCCACCTAAAGGAATTAATACAAAAAAATCCCTTCAAATCATAAAATTATTCTGAAGTCCCAAAGAATTTTTTTGCAATAAATTTTATTTATTTAATTATCAAATTATCCTCTCTTTTTTAAAAGTTTGCATTGACAACTGAAAGAGTAGTAGTTGACAACTTATGGTACAAGAATTGACAACTATCACGACTGGTTTGATAACACATTTTCTCAACATATCACACCTTAAGTTGTCAAATCAGCCACGATAGTTGTCAGTCCATACATCCTAAATTGTCAACTACTGCTCCTTCAGTTATCAATACAAAAATTTTTTTAAAAAAAAGGTAATTTGATAATTAAACAAATAAAATTTATTGAAAAAATCCCTTGAGACTTCAGAATAATTTCACGATTTTAAAAAACCTTTTTGTATTCTCTTAGTTGAGACCTAATTGCAATTTTCCCAAAATAAAATCCACTCTCTACGCTGCAGGCTTCACTACAGGGAAATAAGGGCAAATTAACAGGAGTGAGGAAGAAAAAGACGACACCAGAAATGTTATACATGAAGAGTTATATGCTTACACATAATAGGCAATGGCTCAATGATTAACTACATGCATTGCAAACATATATCAATTGACACTTCCTTTCCTCCATACAAAATCTGCACATGAACCAATGACCCAATGATTCCATTAATGGCGACAGCGTACAGTAAATGGATTTGGATCCCCTTAATTGCTTAAGAAAGAAGACAGGCATGGAATAGAATCCGCATGAGGCCCACAACGACAGGTGGACCCCACATCTATTTCTATCTCTTTCCTCACGTGAGCAATCAAGCAACCGAGAGGACTAATTGATAAAAGAGCCATATGATTCGGAACCACAAGCATTTGAGGATTTTGTTGCTTAAGGCTGCCTCCAAGCAAGGAAAGATAAAGTGAAGCATGCTTTGGGAGTATCAGCAAAATCATGCTTCTGCAGCAGCAGCAGCTTCTTCATCAGTAGAGTAAGGTGATACAACTTCTGTAACATCTCCATCTGTCACCGCTGTAAGAAGCTTCTCCCTCAGCTTCAGAATAAGTCCTTCTTGAGCACTAGGGTTGCTAGCCAGGAACTTCTTAAGAGCATCCTTGCCATGGAAGTTCTGGCCATTGTAGTTGTAAAATGAACCAGACTTAGAGATGAATTTATGTTTTAGGCTCAAATCTAAGACCTCTGCTTCTCTACATATACCCTTGCCAAACTCAAGCTCAAACTGTGCAGTTTTAAATGGAGGAGCAAGCTTGTTCTTCACAACCTTGACAAGGACCTGGCTTCCTAGAGTCTGCACGACATGCAGGGTAAACACAATGAAGGAGGAAAGCCAGAATCATATGAAAAATATCATGCTCTAAAAATATTGATCTTATGATATTTAAGTTAACCAGCGAGAGCCATTAGGTTCAACAAGATTAAGATGACTCCAATATCCATCAAAAGGCACAGATGCTTAAATGTTAAAAATACCAAAATGATGTTTCATACTCTCAAAATATAAGCATCAAATCTTTGAAGGAGTTTGGTTTTTTATGTGCATCACTTTTGATTTGTCTGATCATTTAATATATTTTTTCTATTTTTACCCATAATTAATTATATGTCTCATCTCTTTTTTCCACTCATTCTCCTTCCTGCTTACTTCTCTCCATAAATAAGGGTGTTTAGGAAAAATAGGTTGCATTGTTTTACATGTTTATTTTTAACTAACTTTTTGAATTGTGTGAATTAGTTATTTGATGCTTATATTTTGAACTGGAGGGAGTATATACTAGCAACTGGAATTCTGACCCATGTGCTGCACTGGATTCTTAAAATCTGATAGGATCAAATTTATAAAAGAGTTTTGGGAGAGAGGGAAAGTTTAGACTTAAAATTTGAGAAGAACTATAAAAGAGGGCATGGAGCCCGGAACAAAGTTGAATCTGTTGGATGAGGATAAAATCAATCGAGAAATTAGCAGTAAATCTATTCAAGATATAGTTCTCTACTTCTCTGATGCCTATAAATATGACTAGCTGGAGATGATGCTGTTAAGTTCAAAAACATGACATCGCTCATTTTTCCCACTAAATTGTAACTAGAAGAAGCAGCTTATAGTTTCAATTTCGGCTAACCCTTAGTTATCTATTTCATGCTTATTTAACACTAGCATTTGAAATGGCAAACTAAACAATATAGCAAGAGGCAAAAAGGCAGGGTCAAAAAGCACATTCTTGGTACCTCTTCTGCCTTCTTAACATATGCTATTCGTTTGATATTTAGCCGCACTGAAGCATAGAATTTCAATGCATTACCACCACAAGTAACATCTGATGGCCCACCAAAACCCCCAAAAGTAGAAAGCTTTGACCTCACCTGCAGAAGCATACAAGAATCATTTACGATTGAATCATTATAAAAGCATCTCTCAATTAATTTGAACAAACCCAGACCGCCCAAAGTATATTCCAGAGCACACATCTTATGATCTTACCTAGAGAATACCAACAATACTTTCCCATATAAAGAAATTTGGAAAAGAGAACATCATCCATGTCCAAACAGAAGGCTCTTAAAGATAACATATAAAAAATGGAAGAAGAAGAAGAGAGTAGGATCATTTAAGTTTTGTCCAAACAGAAGGCTTTTAAAGATACCATATATTCTCTGCTGGTACCTGGTTTATAAAAATCAATATACAATGGGACATTGATAAAGAGTGACACAATTTTCGAAGTGCCTGGCTCATCAACCTAGCCTGCATTGCCATGTGAGCATCACCCATCTCACCTTCAAGCTCGCCTTTAGGAACAAGAGCAGCTACCTATCATTGGACACAAAGCAAAACGTTACCACACATATATCCAAGAACTATAAAATCTTCCGTTCAATGAAAAACAATTTAAGATAATGTCGATCATGTTCAAGTTAAAAGGGTACGAGAAATAGAGAGAAGAGGGGGAAAAACTGAAACAACACGGGCAGTAAGCACATAACTCCATTAAAAAAAACTTTAGTAGGCAGTAACGAAGATTCAAATTATTAGAAACAGCAATATTTACAATAAAATTAAATTAAATTCAGTCCTATTGCAATTCTTAAAACAACTCATTGCTTCCACAACACTATCACCATCACACGCATCATTCTCATGGTAAGTGGTTTTACACTATATTGGAGTGCGATACAGATAATAGCAGAGACATGCAAGCAATGATACTCATAAAAACCACAAATTAGAGAAGAGTATATTGCAGAAAGCATAAATGACACTCAATAGCATAGCAGTAAGTATAAGTACCCACAAAAGTCAAAGACCAACCAGAAAGAGTGGAGAAAACAAAAATTAAAAAATAAATCTCCATACTTACACTATCAACAACAATTACATCAATTGAATCACTTCGAGTTAAGGTATCAACAAGACTAAGTGCTTGTTCACCACAATCAGGTTGAGAGACAAGCAAGTTCTGAGTATTAACACCAATAGACTCCGCGAGTGTTTTATCAAGTGAATGCTCAGCATCAATAAAAGCACAATAGCCTACATAAAACAAACAAGTACAAAATACTTATAGAGATACTCTGGCATGTTGATCAAACTGGCTGAAATTGCAGACCTCCCCTCTTCATCATTAAAAGAACAGGAAAATAAGTCTAGATAATTCAAAGTTTCCTAAAAATACTTATCACGTAAAATTTACAAAATAAGGTAACAATAACAGTGTGCCCCTCTTTTGGGCAAATGGAATTCTGCAAGCACCAATAAACTGTTGGCATAGCATGTTAAAGCATAGAATAAATTAAATGAGATAAGGTTTTGACCAACAATTCAACGCCATCAATAATGTTGGTCAAATGAGTATTTCATGAAAATGATTTACGCATAAATTTATTAGTCAAACAAACGACTGTGTCCATCCTAAGTAATACCTCAGGCAAATATCCAGAGAAAGGGAAGTGAGAAGGTTAAAAGCAATTTTAAAAGGTCATCATATCTACAGAAATAATAGTCCCAACAAAGCATATAACGCGATAAATAGTATAATAATGATTGCAGAAGTAACATATAAAGATAACCTCCTTGCTTCTGCGCTTCTGCAATCACATGCAAGGCAAGAGTAGTTTTCCCAGAAGCCTCCGGACCATATATTTCCACAACACGTCCCTACAAATATCACACTGAAGCATATTAATCAGCGTACATGTATTGCACACTGCAGAATAATATTGGCTCTCTCGTCCCTTCCAATATACAAAAGCCAATTTTGTCTGTGAAAACTGAATCGCACACTGTTTCATTTCCCAAACAACTTTTTACTCGTAGCAAACTATAAAAGCCAAATTGTCAATTATCAAGATTTGTTAGTGATGACAATCATATACAACTAGCAGCCACTAGGATTTTTAAAGTCTATTCATATCCAACGAAGAGAAAGAAACTTCTTTAAGCAAGGATCTAAAGATACCTTTGGAAGTCCACCAACTCCTAGTGCCATATCAAGCGCAAAAGAACCAGTTGACACTACATCTACAGGTACATGCTTTTCAGAGACAGAGCGACCAAGCCACATGATAGATCCCTTTCCATGTGCAGAAGTGATCTGATCCAGAGCTTGTTGTAGGGCTAACTCTTTCTTAGACATATTTTCTTCGCATGAATCACTTCCATCTGGTTTTGACCCCCTTTTACCTTCAAGTAGACCGAAATAAGAGCTATCATCATCATCGTCATGATAAGATCAGTGAACCTTAAAGGGAATAATGAGACAACGAATTTCAAAGACTTATGGCGATCCCTTTGGCGTAATTAATGGTGCAAAATAAATTAAGCCTCTTATCATCAGCTAAGGATACAGGGGAGGGTAGAAAAATGCATTCTTCAACAACCTCGAGTTGAGAAGCTTAAAATTTGCGCTGTGGCCAATAATCCATGTCTAAAGCCCTGGAAAAAGGGTAAACAATTATAAGTATATAATTGACCACATACCAAACCCAAATGGCCATAATATTTTTCCTTGAAAAACATAAAGACATATATTCCTGAGAAAGGCGATTAAGGAAAAAGCTTATGCCGGTACTTTATCAGATTTTCACGACTAACAGTTCAAACAAACCCTTCCTTAAATGGGGGCCCGGGGTAGACAACAAATAGATGACCGAGCTGTAACAGAATCCCTCAACTCAAGAGAGAAGGTATAGAAACAAGGAGGGGAAGGAGGGGACAGTGGAACATTTCTCGTGCAACAGAATACAGCCAAAAAGGAATGTCGATTAAAATAGAGTCGATTGCCATGCATACTAATAATGTACAGGTTGCAAAACAAGAATATTCAAACAAATAGAGCCGTACCATTGTAGTAACGTCATGGCCGAAAAGAGAGCTCCTGAGAAGGTAAGTTTTACGAAGCAGCCTGGACATAGTAGCACCCCGCAGATTCTGACCTCCCAACCTCACAATATGACCAAAAGGACAGAAACTTTCTCGAACATTAAACAATGTTATGAGCAAAAGAAGCAAGAGTTTCACTCATGGACAAGCACAAACTTGAACCGTGAACCGTGAAGCGTCAGTCTCTCAGACAAGACCACTGCCGCGTTTTTTTAGGGTTTTTGGGGGTTTAATTAATCTACTTTTCCCTCCATTTTGAATAGTTGTGTCGCCGGTAAGAGGTCGCCATTCTCCATGAAAAAAATAGAGTAAATAAATTTAATGTCAAATTAATTTTATACTAGATAAATATGAGACGAAAATTTTGCCTTGTACACTCAAAAATGTAATGAATAATGTAACTCAATTTTTTTTTAATTTATTTTTTGCCAACAATAATGTAGCTTGTTTAAACTCCTTATATGCGGGCAAAAAAAATTATCTTTTTAATATAATGAGAAATGCATCTAATTAAAATATTCAGTGGACAACCCTTGATACTTGCAGTGGCCTTGGAAGAGTCCACCATCGTTGGAAGCGTCGTTGTCGGAAATTTTTTTGGCAAGTAGAATTCATCCCATCTGTGTCTCTTGCATTCTTCTTTTATTTTAATGTCTTTTAAAATTATGTTTCCAATATGCTTATTATAGTTTTAAATTGTGATGACGAAAATCTAGCAGCTGTGAATTAAGTTGTTTTTAATAATTTGATATTTTATTAGGAATTTTATCTACCGATGGGTATGGATAGTAGAGAGAATGTGAATAAAAAAAACAAGATCTTTTATCGCTGATCTAAATATACTAAGAAAGTGTTCGGGTAACTCCAAAAATACTTTTCAAATATACTTTTTCACAAATCAAAATAAACCCCTCTATATATTTACTTCGTATATCGTAAAAGTTCTATTAAAACTATGATTTTGTCTTTGCCCAAACACCCCTTAAAAAACAGCAGCAACTTGTCCTGAGGAGTTTGAAATTTGAAATCCTGGGAAAGAAAATATATGCCGGCAGACACAATTTGGAGCTGTAAAGACTAAAAGTCACAATATATATAATTAACCGAAGTGTCTGAGATACAAATTCAAGCATTGAGAAATCACAACATCCCTAACTATATCTAGCCACATTCTCTGCAGAGAGATTGGGGAAAAAGAAGGCAACTCTCAAAACCACTCAGATCATATAAGATTAAGAGAGAAGAATGAATAAATAACCATCAAAAACTGCTTCACTTGCACCCATTTTTTGACCCAGCAGCATTCATTCAGGCACCTAAACACAGCTACAAACTCAACAAAACAACCTCCGCTACTGCTGCTTGCACTCTGGAGGTTGCTCACCCGTCTGACCACCTACCTGCGCTCTTCCACTCTTCTGAAGATACAGAAAAATAAATTTGAATTAGAGCAAACTCCATAAAACCAAAGAACCTATTAAACTGAGATAGCGATATTAATACAACAAACAACACCACAGAGCATATTATGAACAAATTCAATTCCAAATGCCATGTCTAATTTGTGTTGGACATGTATTTGGCATAATTGGCTTTGTTAAGTACTGGGGCCGCATAGTAGAGAACAGGAGTTGATAAAACTTTCTGTGGTAGATTTTTTGTCTGTGCTTAATATCATCTCATTTGCATATCACGATTCTTTACCTTGTGTGCTGATGACTGCAGGCAGCATTCCAAACAAAATTTGACACCGGAAAGGGTGAAAGAAAATAATCATCAGTTCCTATTCAAACAGTAAATAAAAACAAAGTGATTTCAAAATACAAAGGGAACGATCTGCACAAATTACCTTCTTTTTACTCTTTTGCTCTTCCTCATCCTCATCCTCATCCTCATCTTCATCCTCCTCCTCTTCATCATCCTCCTCCTCAGTGTCTTCATCATCATCCTCATCATCCTCTATGTCTCCAAACTCCTCTCCTTGAATGGCCTCCCCAGTAAACCACGAAACAGCATGGGGGATAATCTTGTCTCTTATTGTTGACCTGAACAGAGAAATAAAGGTGACTCAGAAATCACACAAAATTATGAAGATGAAATATGAAATACCGAAAAGGTGAAATCCAGAGTCAACAGTTGGTTGAAAGATTACATTACTAAACGTGATTAAGCTTACCCAATGTCATAATCTTGTTCCATCTGGTTCTGAAGTTCTTCAGCCTATTCAAAAAGAAAATGACTGACATAAGAGAAAGAAAAATATTCAAAATCACTAGCCCGTAGATCATGTACAAGGAAACATACCATATCTTCGTCAATATCTTCATCATCTTCAGGAACTTGTGGTGGATTGAAAAAATTAAAGAAACTTTCACAATTTTCAGTTTTGGTGATTGGTTTAGCATTCTTGGCACCCTTCTTAGGCTTTTTCTTAAGCAGCTTCTGCGTCAAGCACTTTCCTGGATACCATTCAATTTCCGTCCTACAAGAAAAATGCAATAAACCAGCCTTAGTAATGTGACTGTGCACCGGGGACTAGATGTAGGGAGTGAATCAACAAAGAAAGAACATACCCAATTGCTTTCTCCAGTATAGGTTCATCCTCATCAATCATGTGATAAGTTTTGGTCAAGACAGAATTCTTAAAATAAGGATTGGTATCAAAGAAAAACTCGAGCTTAAATCCTTTAGGGTTTTCATTCCGGCTCCACTTAATGTCTTTAAGAAACTTGAGAGCACCTTCATCTCGCTCAGAAATCTGAGATATATGTATATATATACACACATATATATAAGTTAACTATGCTAGTACCAAGACTATGAAACTCAGAATTGAATAGATTGTAAAGATTAAACTCAATTGACAAACCTCCTCAGCTAACACTTCATTATTTTTCATTGCAGTGAGCCAGAAAGCAGGTACACCTTTCTCTACATACGCACACAAGTAAATCAAAAAACTGAAACCCTTTTCAAAGAATAGAGTAGGCATTATGTATGGTACCTTTCTCCTCTTCTGTATTAGCTGCTGCTTCATCTGCAACTCCTTCAACTTCCGTAACACCATTTACAATGTCATAGCGCTGTATTCGTACGTTAAATGTTATAGTGGCAGATAACAAAAATCAAATGTCCCAAAATTAGGAGTTATAATAAATAAAGAATGGACACAAACATTAAAATTGAAATAAGAAATCCGCAATTTTTAACTATACAGCCTTAGTATTACGGAAGAGCAATATTCATTTATGTCAACCATAATTCATCATCTTCAATATTTACAAGTATAGAATACTGAAAATACCTTTGTATACAAAGGTTGATACAATTTTTGGTATTTTGCTTCTAGAGCTGCCCTCTCCTCAAAATACTTTGCCTCTAATTCATCGTGTTGACTCTGCAAGAGGAAGAAATTTCATTGTGAGATTTCATGGAATACACAGAAATTGCCATCTCCATCTGAACAGATACATTATCAACGAACACGAATTATGATCCAATTTCAACTCTCCAAGATGAATGATATGCAATCACAGTTATGCCCAAACGCTTCTGAGTTGAAAGTCAGATTTCTGAGGTCATAAAAAGTGCAAGGACACCAAAATTCCTGGGTCAGTTCATAAGTCAACTTCAGCTTCATTACTCAATCGAACTCCATAAATATTTAAGCAGCTTACATCCAACAGTGTTTAGAATCAAGCTATTGACCCACCTTTACCTTCGTCCAAATTTTTAGCGTATGCAGCATATCACAACCTTGCTTAAGATGAAAATAAAAATAAAAATTTACCATATTATATCGGCAAGCAACAAAATAATTTACACCTTATATTGCAAAGCATCTCTAAATCTAAGTGAAAGATCGTATATTTCCAACAGAGGAGCAGTTAACAAACATGCGGAAGAAAATTAAACCCCTGTAAATTAGCATTATAATTTGTTGCGCTTATTCCGAAAACAAGGACATGCCTGAATCCCTCTGAGAAACTCAACACGCTTCCGGACATTGGGCGATAGACTCTCTAGAACGTCTGCGTGCTGACCAGCCAAACTCTGCATCTTATTCTGCAGAAGAGAATTTCCAAATCAGTGAAAATCAAACCAACGCAAAAAAGGAACTTGACGTTAATACCCTAATTCCCCGTGATTATTGGCAATGAACCACAATCTACAGTTCATGAAAAGGGAATACAAAATTCAATGGACAACGACACACAGCACTGGTTAGGAAAAAATTATAAGAATAGAGTAAAATAAGCTTAAGTTTCCGAGGGAACTAAAAAAGAGAAATTTTCCCCTCCAGCAGTTTCCCTTAAAGTAAACAACTCAAACAAAGCAAATATCAAACACTATAAGTAACTGATAAGGAGTATACAGACCTTGAGAGCATTGACGAGGTCTGTTCGATCATCCTCATTAAGAGCTTCACGGAAAAATAAACAAGATGAGAAGCAGGATAAATTCCAGCGAGAAAAGAAGATGAAATGCAAAAGATTTCAAGGGAAAGCGGATTTGAACAGATAAGAGATGGTATGTCACCAGAGCTAAGATCCTGCATATTGAGATTATCCTTGTCGTTGCTCATTGAGCTTCACTCGTGGGTTGCAATGAAGGATGCAAATGAGGGAGGCACAGGAGAAGAAGATACAGCAAATTTGCCAAAACCCTAGACAGCAAGCAAAGAAGGTATCTAAATGAGACTTCCGTTGAGAAACATACTGGTTCTTTGGACTTCGTAGGGTAACAGCTTTTATTTTTTAAAAAAAAAAATGAAGAAAAAATAAGGGAAAAAGACAAAAAAAATGCTACTTAAACTTCATAATCCCCAAATAGTATGTTAAATTTGAAAAATCCCAGGAAAATAAATTTTTTTGAAAATTTATACAATTTCAGTATAACAGTTAACAACTTTTATAACCTTATTAACAACTTCAGTATAGCAATTAACAACAGGTTTTCTAGGAAATTTAACAAACTCCGATGACCGGAAACAATTTTTTTGAAAAATTTTACAACTTCAATATAATCGTTAACAACTTTTGTAATGCTATTAACAACTTTATTATATCAGTTAACAACAGATTTTTTGAAAAATTCAACAATTGGTCGCCAGAGCTCTGGTGGAGGAAAATTTTTACAATTTTTACAATTTCAGTATAACGGTTAACAACTTTTATAACCTTATTAACAACTTCAGTATAGTGGTTAACAATAGGTTTTTAAGTTTGTTAAAAGCATTACTGAAGTTGTAAAAATGCCACTTTTTTAATTTTTTTGAAAAACCTGTTGTTAACCGCTATACTGAAGTTGTTAATAGAGTTACAAAAGTTGTTAACCGTTAGGCTGAAGTTGTAAAAATTTTCAAAAAAAATTATTTCCGGTCACCGAAGCTTGTTAAATTTCCCAGAAAACCTGTTGTTAATTGCTATATTGAAGTTGTTAATAGCATTATAAAAGTTGTTAACCGTTATACTGAAGTTGTAAAAAATTTCTACTTCAATGTAACGTTAACAATTACATTTTTTGAAAATTTTTACAACTCTAATATAATGGTTAACAACTTCAGTATTGCAGTTAACAATAGGTTTTTCAAAAAATTCAAAAAGTGGCATTTTTATAACTTCAGTAATGCCTTTAACAAACTCAAAAACCTGTTATTAACCGCTATACTAAAGTTGTTAATAGGGTTATAAAAGTTGTTAACCGTTATACTGAAGTTGTAAAAATTTTCAAAAAAATTGTTTTCCTCCGCCGGAGCTCCGGCAACCAATTGTTAAATTTTTCAAAAAATCTGTTGTTAACTGATATAATAAAGTTGTTAATAGCGTTACAAAAGTTGTTAACGGTTATATTGAAGTTGTAAAAATTTTCAAAAAAATTGTTTTCGGTCACCAGAGTTTGTTGAATTTCTCAAAAAACCTGTTGTTAATTGCTATACTGAAGTTGTTACTAGAGTTACAAAAGTTATTAACCGTTATACTGAAGTTGTAAAAATTTTCAAAAAAAATTGTTTTCCTCCACCGGAGCTCCGGCGACCAATTGTTGAATTTTCCGAAAAACTGTTGTTAATTGATATACTAAAGTTGTTAATAGCGTTACAAAAGTTGTTAACGGTTATATTGAAGTTGTAAAAATGTTCAAAAAAATCCGGTCGCCGGAGTTTGTTGAATTTTCCAGAAAACCTGTTGTTAATTGCTATACTGAAGTTCTTAATTGCGTTACAAAAGTTGTTAACGGTTATATTGAAGTTGTAAAAATTTTTAGAAAAATTGTTTCCGATCGCCGGAGTTTGTTGAATTTCCCAGAAAACCTATTGTTAATTGCTATACTAAAGTTGTTAATAATATTACAAAAGTTGTTAACCGTTATATTGAAGTTGTAAAAAATTTCAAAAAACAAAAATTTCCGACCAACAAAGCTTTGGTGACCAATTGTCGGCTGGTCGCCAGAACTTCGGTGATCGGCAGGGGGCTGTGATATTTTAAAAATAATAGTTAAAATGAAGGGCAATTTGGTCTTTTCTTTTCACATAATAATCCCAATTTAGTCTTTTGAAACCAAATTGGGATTTTTCAAATTTAACATACCATTTGAGAATTATAAAATTTAAGTAGCATTTTTCTGTCTTTTTCCCAAAAAATATTATTACTCATCTTCTTTGAATAAAAGAGAAAAAATAGAGGGAAAAAACAAATATGTAAATAACTAAAATACTTTTATCTCAAAATATATGATGTTTGAAATCAAATTAAATATCTCAGTTGAAAAATTATATGAATATTGATATTATCAAATAATTTAAAATAAAATTAATTAATAAAAGTATGTTATCATATTATTATATGTAAAAATCAAATAATCTAGTAAAAAATGTTATTTTTAATAGAAAAAAATCTGAATAATTTTTTTAAATTAAATATGATAAAAAATTTAAATTTGATAAAAGAAAATAAGTAAAATATATATTATTTGGCTGTAATGAAATAATTTTGCTAAATTATAAAGTAGTCATATATAAAATTAAAAAAATTGCATTAAAAGCAAAACATGCGTATACCCATCTAATATGAAGTAGGGTATATAAGAAATATGAGTTTTTTTTATTTTTTCTTGATACATGGAAAAAAAAGTTGAAAAGAAAATGACACAAGCGACATACTCCGTTTTCTCTCATAAATCATACCTTTCTTTTCTCTTGCTTTTCTCTCCTCATCCAAACAGGAAAAAAAAAAACTCATTTCTCTCTTCATTTTTTTCTCTAATTTTCTTTCCTTTTTCATTTTCTTTTTATCCAAATACAGAGTTAAGGTATAATTTTGCTCGTGTAATTTTACTTATGATTTTATTTTTTAAGTGTAGTGTTGCCCCTCATCTTTAGGTGCAAAGGGGTAAAATTGCATTCAAAAAATAAAATTAATGTTAAAATTACACCAATAAAAAGATAAGACAGAACTACACTTGAAAAATAAGATCAAGTCAAAATTACATCTTAACCTTTTGAAAAAAGAAAAGCTTTTATTATAAAAATTGCAGTAAAATTTAATTGAGAAAATATCCAAAAAAAACACTTCTTGTTATGAATATTATAACATATGGATGTCCATCTCCTCTTCTTCCTCTTCCTCTTCCTCTTCCTCTCAACTTCATCATCAACTCCCACTACTTCCACTAGGCATTAATCTTCCACTACTCCATTACCTTTCCACTATGCCTTTAATCTTGTAACTCCCCCCACTCATATTCATGTGGTTTATTATCCACTATCTATCATTTAAGTACCAATGTAACTTATGTATAAGACTATGCCTATAAATAAGGCATGCCATTGTATTGTGAAGCAAGTGAAGGAATACAATATCATTCTCTCATTTTCTTGTCTACTTCTCTTCTCCAATCTACTTTCATTGTTGGTTAATTTCATAACACGTTATCAGCACGAGACTCTACCATCAGAGTTCATGGCTTCTAGTTGATGCACGTTGATGTTTTGTTCGTTGAATGAAGATAGCTTGATCCGAACAATTTGGTAAGATTTCTCCAATTTATTTAAAGCAAATGATGGTTTTGCATATTAACCATATTGATTCATTGGCAATCGAATATTTTATTCATCATATTAAGATATGAAAATTTTTATTTTTATTTCTTACTTTTCTTATATTTTCATGATTCTACTATCATTATATTCTTGATTTTGTGATTAAATGGCCAGAAGCCACATCACGTTTTGATGATTATTTGATAACAGACTATCTTGTGGTAGTAACAGATGGCATGACAAAATTGTCACAATTTGATAATCTATATCAAAGTCTTGAAAATTGATGGTTAAAAATGAAACGATACAAAAGAACTTTGTAGTTCTGAAAATTTTGTTATAGTCCGGAAGACTAATATTTAAGAAAATTGATGGTGTGCTATTGAAAGCAAATAATATATTCATAAGAGTGATAAAGAATATGATAACATTGTATCAGTGGAACTGATAACTAAAAGGACAATAATCTTGGGACTTGACTAT
The DNA here is from genome assembly GCF_004799145.2 of Neltuma alba. Taxonomy (NCBI): domain Eukaryota; kingdom Viridiplantae; phylum Streptophyta; class Magnoliopsida; order Fabales; family Fabaceae; genus Neltuma; species Neltuma alba. The sequence continues at coordinate 141,466 of NW_021637205.1, forward strand.
TGAATCATAATAGCAGAATTAGTAATGGCCCTATGATCAATATGATAAAATTATGAACACCTGTTATAATATGACCAGAAGTCATATAGACAAATATATATTAGTTCATTGAAAAGCAAATGTTAAAGAAAAATGGTTGTGGAATCAAAAAGACCATGTGATATTATGAAAATATCGAAGCTAATTTTAATGCCTGAAGGCAGTAAGTTATGAAGAAAGATAGATATCCAAAGTATATATAAAAATAGAAAACATATAAGTATATGCCTAGAAGGCTATGTGTATAATGTTTAATTTTTATTGGTCTTTAAATTTATTGTGATTTGTGAGAAACAAATGTTATAAGAATTTGATATTGTAATATTGATAAGTGTGTGATATAAAACTAAATAGATCAAATAGACTCAAGAGTTACTAGTTATATTTTGTTTATTTATATCTTATTTATGTGATCTGATTTAATATTAGTTTTGAACATTTTAAATGTCTATAGTACCTTGATTAATGTTGAGAAGTTTTGAACATTAAGTACTTTACTTTTAAAAGTTCATTTTAAATGTTCTTCATCATTTTTGTGTGTTTTCTATGTGTCTTGTAAGTTAAATCTATGATACTCATAATTATTTGTTATTATGTTAATAATATATTGAAATAGAGTTGTCTTTCATATTCCTCTTAAATTATATAGTTCCTGAAAAACTAGATGTAATAGTATTAATATAGTTCCAGAAGAACTAATACTGATTTTTTTTTATGAGCAAACAAAGTATTGATAGTGAAAAATATGATCCATAGATCTACATCGCAACTTTGGTTCTCCAAAGAGTGTAAATATTATAGTATAATTGGATTAAAGTCCGTAACTATAGATAAACTAGGAAGTACTTGAGCTTCCAAGCAAAAGATAGGTTATTGACTTTAACCTATTTTATGCTAGCAGCTATTTATGAAATATATGAATAAATGAATCATATTTGAATGACTCAATCTTGAGGGGAAAAACTGTTGAAATACAAATATGAGTTGATATTGGATATATTTTTCATATCAATTTCATAAATGGATATCATCAATCATATATTATATTGAAAAGTTTATTATTGGTAACGAAACATGATACAGTAAACCAGAAGTTTACTGATATAATTAGATTTATTGTTGGCATGACTTGTTTGATCATCTTAAACTATATAATTATTGAAGATTATGTATTGATATCCATTGAAGAACCAGAAGATTCTTCCGAATAGCCAACATTTTTAAGAATCCGTATGTGCTGCTTGTTCTCAAAGAAAATTGATTATAAAATATCACTAGTTATGTTTTGTTTTCGAATGGATCACTATATTTCTGGAAATATATATGGGCCCATTTAGAAGCACATAAGCCATACAAGTATTTAATATTTGATAGATGCATCTATATAAAATGGTAAGATGTGTGATTGATATTAATTTGCAACCTGAAGTTTGCAAGATTATTTAGATAAATATTTCCAGACTATGATTCCCAAAACTTGATTTTAAAGATACTAGTGAATTTATATATCAGGCTTTTAATGTTGAAAAGCCTGCTTAACAAATTGATCTAGCAAAATCATTTGTTGATGCCTCCGTGAATAGCTTGATCAATATTTATGAGAACAAATTTTTCCATTTTAGTGTTGGCATATTTGATATATTGCAGCACTTATAGACATCAAGGCAACAAAATTCTCCCAATGAAATTGGCTTTTGGTCAGGAGCAAGATATTTTCCATCTAAAGATTGAAATGTGTAATATTTATTCTTACCAATCCACCACAATGCACATAGATGGATATTTAAAGAAAGTTGGGACATATGTTGGGTAAGAACCTCCTTCTTCTTGTTTGTTTTTAAATGGAACAAAATAATGTTCCTAAAAGAAGCAAATGGATTTAGGAGACTTATACTACATAATTAGTTGACTGTTATTCGACAAAGTTTTCCTAACATGAGGGGGAGAAATTGAGTAGCTGGAAAAGAGAATGCATGGAATGCATTATTACTATTAAATATAGATCCTCAAATATATTAGTATGGACCAGAAGTTCATCAAAATTGCATTCATGAAATATTACAAAATATTTTACTGACTTGAATGAAAATTTTTAAATCTCTTATTCCAGCTAAAAATGCTCCAATTATTTTAAATATTAAGACATGCCAGAAGCATGAGAGGTTAATCGGTTCCAATATAAATATCTTGAATAAAGAGGAGCATACAACTTAGAAGTTATATTGAGGAGGCATGTACTCTAGAAGAGTGTCAAGACATAACTAATTGTAAAACTCCAGAAGAGGTTCAGGTACCTGAAAAGGAAGAAAGAGATCTCAACAAGTTATGTCACAAAAGAAAAAATGGAACCGAAAAGGTAAAGTTGTCGACAATGATTTTTCATAAGAATATCACATGATAAAAAGAGGATCTTACGTATAGATCTATCATACAAAGTAGATATAAATTTGGCCAAGAAGAAAAGAAAAAGGAAAAGATGTGATGAAAATGTTATTTCGATATGTGAAAATGGGCCTGTAGTCCCAACACATATAAAGTTTCTATAGAATATATAGACATTTATGTGAAAATATAGATTTTCACAAATGATTATGATGAGACATATTACTTTGTGGTGGATATCATTTTGCATATTTGAATAGTCTGGCATTATGAAATGTGCCTGCTAGATGACCCCTGGATGAGGATCATTAAATAGTAAAATTTACATGATAATCCTTGAAGGATTCAAAAATATGCCAGGAGCATATATAAGAAAATCTTTCAGTATATAAAATATTATGAAGATTAAAATAATTTCAGTATGTATGATCCATTTTATAGTTTTGAATCAAAATATATGAAATTCCCTAAAGAATTTCACTTGCCAGAAGCATACAATTTAAGTTCTTGAGAACAAAGATTAAGTTAAATAAGTTGCCAGAAGCAATCAGGGCGTATGTGGTATAACCGACTAAGTAAATATCGGTTGAAGAAATGATATAAAAATGATCCAATTTGCCCATGTATTTTTATGAAAAGATCTGAAAGTGAGTTTGCTATAATTGTTTATGCTGATGATATAAATATTATTGGAACTCCTGAAGAGCTTACAAAAGCTATGGATTGCTTAAAGAAAGAATTTGAAATGAAGGGCTTGAAAAGAACAAAGTTTTGCTTTGGATTGGAAATTGAATACTTGAGAAATGAAGATTTTTGTGTATCAAATAATTGATACAAGAAAAACCTTAAAGTATTTTTATATGGATAAATCATATCCATTATATACTTTGATAGTTGTGAGATTTGTGGAGGTGAATAAAGAACTTTATATATTTTGAGAAGGTGATGAAAAACTACTTGGTCCAGAAGTACCAAATCATAGGTCCAGAAGTATCATATCATATCTTATCAGTCATACATGACATCACATATCATTTGCTGTTAACTTACTGGTAAGATATATTTCTTCACCAAAGACATTGGAATAGAATTCTAGATTCTTTTCTGATTCACATGCTGGTAATTCCAAATGGAGTATTTATCTCACAATATCCAAAAGATGGTGAAAGATATATCCAGCAAATTCATTCAAATAAAAATCTAGCAGATTTGTTCACCAAGTCACTTCCTATTACAATATTTGAAAAGTTTGTTCATGATATCGAATGTCACAGACTCAAGGATATCAATTGATATTATCAAGAGGGGGAGTTAATAAACGCTGTACTCTTTTTTCCTTGTCTATGGTTTTTTCCCATTGGGTTTTCCTAGCAAGGTTTTTAATGAGGCAGCATCAAATAATGTATCAGTGAATGTGTAATCTTTTTCTTCTACTAGGTTTTTATCCCACAGGGTTTTTCCTAGTTGAAGTTTTTTAACGAGGCACATATATTATATAATGGACATCCAAGGGGGAGTGTTATGAATATTATAACATGTGGATGTCCATCTCCTCTTCTTCCTCTTCCTCTTCCTCTTCCTCTTCCTCTCAACTTCATCATCAACTCCCACTACTTCCACTAGGCATTAATCTTCCACTACTCCATTACCTTTCCACTATGCCTTTAATCTTGTAACTCCCCCCACTCATATTCATGTGGTTTATTATCCACTATCTATCATTTAAGTACCAATGTAACTTATGTATAAGACTATGCCTATAAATAAGGCATGCCATTGTATTGTGAAGCAAGTGAAAGAATACAATATCATTCTCTCATTTTCTTGTCTACTTCTCTTCTCCAATCTACTTTCATTGTTGGTTAATTTCATAACACTTCTAAAATTTTAAAATCCCAAATTAAGACTGAGTATAAAAATGTGTTGCTAATTATTTTTTAAATATTATCAATATAGTGAATAATATTGATTTCGTATTTTGAAATTCAAAAATATTTTTTTTAAAATTATCCCAATTTAGTTAATATTATTTAATGAAAATATGCAAATTTATTTATTGTTATGAATATAATATTGATGTGAATCTCTGCATATCTCACATTATCCCTTATCATCTCTGTTATCTTATATTATTATGGAATGGGTAGATTTTATTAAGATGAGAATTTTTGTGTCTATATAAATAGCGATTATGTATTTTGGTATTGTGGAAAAGAAGAAATATTCTCTTTCACTCTTATTCAATCCAATTCTCTACATATTCTTTTATTTTCTTGTTGAATATCTCGTCCCTTTCCTTGTTTCCATAATATGTCATGAGCATGAGCCTCTAACTAAATTATAGGAGGTATAGATATTGATCACTTAACAGGTTTGGTCTTGATGAGAAGGTCTGATATTTTGATTTTCTTAAAGCTTTTATCTTTATATTTCATGATTTACTGTTTAAATATTCAACATCTACATTTCATAATTATGATTATCCATTTGATAAAAGTTTGCGTTTCTTTTTCAAAAGGATAAAGTACTGAATATGTTTAAATTGAACAACTAGGAGTTATATAGCTCTGATTTCTTATTTTATTATCAGAAGTTATATAACGTTAATTTTTTATTTTATTAAATGAGAAAAAGCCATGTCGTTTTGATTTTGAGAAGAATTACTACGTGATTTGTTTACTAATATTTTCATAAGATAAACCTATAATGTTGATAGATATCCTAACCATTATTGTGCTTTAGAAAAACATTATTCCTATTTGTTTTCTTTTGGAGCTATTTAAAATATTTTCATTGTTCTGGATGATATGATTTCTTTTATATAGTTTAAGAAACATCTTATATTTAAACAAGCTAATGTTTTATAGATTATTATGTTTATCTTTTCAGATATTATATTCTTTTTTTATAATAATATCATAGGTAACCTTACGAAACTTGAGTTTGTGGTTTTGGATATTATTAGGAAAAAAAATAATTTACTTTAAGTAATAGATGCAAAATTTATCTAAATGCCACTGACTTGGAAAATACAATCAGAGACGATTAAACATCTTATCAAGATAAAACCAAAATTTTATATGCCACCATATGCAAGAACGGCTAAAAATTGAGTATGCGACCATAAAAAATCAATTTATTCTTTAGATTAGCTTAAAACAAAAGTATGACTACTAGCAAACTATTGTTCTTTCAAAAGTTTGTTATGACTATGAATGCATTTATACTTGTAAGACTTTAAACATGTACTGTCTCTGATCCTTAATATAAGACACTGTTTGACTTTTATTTTGGTCCTAAATCTAAGACCCCAATCCACTTTATCTCTCATATTTATACATTTTTTTCTAAAATAGCCCTTCTAACAATGATAGTTCTAGTCAATATATTTGATTAGCAAGAATATTTTAGAAAAGACAACACCTATTTAGGACAAATAATTAACTCAACTTACTTCCTTAATCTCCTCAAATTAGTCAACTAGCTCTTATAATTAGGACCGAAGGTAGTATGTATAATTCTGTAACATCCATCATCAGTAACTTTTTCTCACATGATTTTCATAGAAAGCTTATTCTAAATATTACAAAATTATACTCACTCACAAGTTTAAAATCTTACAGACATAAATGAATTCAGTTATAAGAAGTTTTTTGAAACAATAACACTTTTTTTATGGTCATGCCTTTCTTTTAAGATGTTCCAGATAAGAAATAGGTCTTTTACATTTAAATATTCAATTTTTAACCTTTCAAAAAAATAGTGGTGTAAAAAGCTTTGGCTTTGACTTGATTAGATGCATAATTATCTTTTTTTGATTGTGTCTTCCAAACTATTGATATTTGGATGGATTTTCACATCTGGCACTCAATATAATTTTTTTTTTCTCAGTAAAATCAATAGTAACAAACTCAAATTTTGTAAGAGTTGACGTGACAACATCATAAAAAATAATAATATTAGAAAAGAATAAACCTAGCAACATATACAACATTGATATAAGAGGTCTTTTTATGCTATGAAACAGATCATACCATTCACAGGGAGGAAAACATTCTAATATTTCCAAAAGAAAATAGTCAAGAATAATGTTTTTCTAAAGCATAATAAATTGTTAGTGTCTCTATTAATATTATAGGTTCAGCGCATGGAAATATTAATAAATAAACCACACTTCAATCTTTTTCAAGATTAAGACCACGTGACTTTTGACCGTTTAATTATAAGATAAAAAATTAAAATTACACAACTTATGGTCGTTTAATAAGATAAAAAATTAAAGGCATGTGACTCTTGCCACTTAATATACACATATTCAATACTTTTCTTTTAAAAAAATTGTTATTAAATTGATAATTATAATCATTATGTATAGAATAATAGATCTTGAATATTTAGACGATAAATCATAAAATATGAAATATAAAGATAATACTACCTCCGGTCCTAATTATAAGACCCCGTTGACTAATTTGAGGAGATTAAGGAAGTAAGTTAAATTAGTTATTTGTAACAAATAAGTGTTGTCATTCCTAAAATATCTTTGCTAATTAAGTGTGTTGGTTAGAACTATCATTATTAGAAGGACTATCTTGGAAAAAAATGCATAAATATGAGAGACAAAATGGATTGGGCTCTTATAATTAGGACCAAACTAAAAGTCAAACGGGGTCTTATATTAAGGACCGGAGGTAGTATAAGATTAAGAAACTTCAAGTGATCAGATTAAGAAAATTTCAATGTGCCTCATCCAAATTTATCAGATATTCATGCTAAGAACATGTTATGACAATAAAAGAAAATCAGCAAAACAACGAGAAAATAAGTGGAGAGTTGAAGAGATGAGGGATAATAGAGAATATTTCTTTATTTTTATAACGCCTGATCTATTTATCAAATGGATAATCATAATTAAACAAATTTATACATTTGATCTTTTAATTTTATATAAAATTTTAGTTTGGTTTCTTAACTTTAAAAGATATATTTTTAATTATTTAACATTAAAATTTATATTCTTAAATAATGATTTTTTGTAATAATTATGGTTATTTTTAAAACTAAACTTAACTTAATATGTTAACAATTAAGATTGAAAATATTTTATTAATATTTAAGATTTTCATATCATCATTTTTTAATTAAAAATTTCAAACTTAAATGACTAAAGTTATATTTTTTGAAGTTAATGAACCAATTTAAAATCCTATATAAAATTATAGGATTAAAAGCATATTTTTGCCATTATAATTATTATCTCTATTCATTATTTCGTTCTCTTCGAATATCTTACCATTTTCTTTATTTTCATAACTTTTTTTTATAACAAACTCTTACTCCACTTATTAGTATTTTTCACTAGTAAAGAATAAAATATCTAAAGTTCATTTAAAAAAGATTAAATATCTGAAGATAATTACATTTTATTGGAAATTTAAAATAAAAAGTATTTTGAAATAAAATAAAAACTTTATCAATGTTGTTTGTCTTTTTAATAAAGGGATCAAGCTTCATTAACTAGTAAAATGATTGCACGCACAAATGCCCAATTCATGTGCATCATACTAAATGAATTTCACAACAAAAAACAAAGAACAACAACAACATAAATATTTGGAAGATTAATTGGGTTGTATGTAACAGGTATTTAAATTTTGCATAATTGGTCGTTTCTCAATAAAATAATATAAACTAAAATGACATAAAAATCAAACGAAAAAAATTGAATAAACCAACTACATAAATTAGATTTCTGTTAAATAAATTAAATTTTTATCTGGTTTCGTTCATTCTCTCTCTCTCTCTATGTATTTATAAAAGATGAAAAACACAACTATTTGATTTTATACTTTCTAGAACCTTGAAATTTATTACTCAAGGTTCTAGAAATTTAATTTTATAAAATTTAATTCTATAAAATTTGAGTATAATTTTATAAATATGACTTATTTACTCAAATTTTTATTTGTAAAAAATTTAATTCATTCTTTTAAATCCCACGAATCTTGTACAAAGAGCCTAAACCCGACGCTGCAAGCATGCAACGCAGCGTTTATACGTTCGCGCAAATGCAACCTCTTGGGTGGTCGGCTCCTGGTTCCGCCCGATATACACCGTCTTCGATACCTCGTCCATTTGCAGCGCCCCATGACTTCGTGCTTCGCCGTCTTCTTGTGTCTTCTACTCCTTCGACTTCGAGCTACCTCCCATAGCAGAAGGCAGCCCGCCAGCCCCTCCTCCGACTCCGGGTTTCTCCTCCTCCATGGACCGTCGGTGTCAGAGGCAGTTGGCGCCTAAAAGTTAGAGTTCTTTCTTTTCCGGTGATATGAAAGAAAGAGGAGTTTTATGATAGAATTTTCGTCATTTTGAACTGCTTTGCTTGTGATGGAGGAAGCTCAATTGGAGCCTTCAAAACCCTCTGAAATTTTGACGCGTTTTCCTCATTACCGTCGATCACATTTGAAGAGTGGGACTTATCATACCCTTGTTCGTATCCTATCCCACTGCAACAATGAGTGCAGTCTACCTGGCACAATAGGAAATCATGCTGCTTCTCCAGAGCTAAAAAATCATAGTAAGTGAAAATCAACGACTCTTGCCTTTTTTTTTTTTTTTTAATTTTCCTTATCGTTCCACAGATTTCTTATTGGAATTGAAGTAATTACCTTACTTTAGAAATGGAATTGAAGTAATTACCTTACTTTAGAAACTATGTTTTAAGCTTTGCTTTTGTGTTTGCTGTTCGTTTCAATTTAACTGCGTATTTCTCATGCAATTCTCTCTTCCTTCTCCTGTTTGAAGCCAATGGCATCGATAGATTGGGGCAAGAAAACAGGGAAAGGGAGCCTCAGAACTTGCAATTTTCTGGTATTGATCTTATGAATCTCAAGCATCCTGTATGCCACCGGGGAAAACAGGTTCTTGAGAACTCTAGTGGTAGGGAGTTTATAATGGGAGTAGAGGAAGATGTAGGCTCTGCTGGGAGGCAGGATATGATGATTTGGGAAAGTGAAAGTGTTGAGGCCTTGTCTATGAGAACTAATGGTTTGAATAAGGAACAGAAGAAAATAGAAGAGTCGAATCAGATAGCGAAAGGAACTGAAAACCTTGTTGACAATGGCTCAATTCCTTTGAACCTGAGATTAGGTGAAAACCAGAATGGAAGCAGTGAAGTTGACTTGATCGATTACCGAGTGGAGCATGCTGAATTTAGGAGATCCAATATCAACACATCTGGAACTGAAAGCCAGTTATGTATAGAAGGAGAATTTAATCAAAATATCTCCAAAGGCTTTGATGGATCTTTAATTGCTAACAATTCAACATCTGAAACAAAGGAAACCTCCGTACCTGAAATTAGTACTTCAAGTACAGGGCATGAGACACAACAAAAAGAAATGGAATTAGTGGAACCACTTTGTGATGCAATGGTTTCTCTGCCTATTATTGAAGAAGGTGAGTTTGAGAAGGAAGAACGTGGTCAAAGGGTTCATGTAGCAACACAGCTTTCTCTAGATGATGGTATGGAATATAATGACCTGTTGAATTTTAGTATTGAGCTCGAGAGACTACAAAAGGAAATGGAATTGGTGAAACCTGTTTCTGCTGCAGTTGTTTCTTTTCGTACTGCTGAAGAGGGTAAGTTTGAGAAGGAAGAACAACGTGGTCAAAAGGCATGTGAGGCTATTCAATTTTCTGTGGATCAGGGTACGAATAATGAAGAATCAAATTCAAGTGTAAAGCATAAGAAACAAAAAACGGAAATGGACTCAGCAAAACCAGCTTGTGCTGCAATGGTTTCTCTTCCTACTACCAAAGAGGGTAAGTTTGACAAGGAAGAACAACACGGTCAAAAGGCTTCTGAAGCAATGCATGTTTCTGTAGATCAGGCTATGAGTAGTGAAGCATTGATTTCAAGTATAAATCCCAAGAGACAACAAAAGGAAATGGAACTGGTGAAACCTGTTTCTGCTGCAATTATTCCTCTTCCTACTACTGAAGAGGGTGAGTTTAAGAAGGAAGAACAACAGGGACAAAGGGTTCCTGAAGCAATGCAATTTTCTATGGATGAGGGTGTGAATAATGAAGCATCAAATTCACATATAAAGCATGAGAAACAACAAAAGGAAATGAACTCATCAAAACCAGTTTGTGCTGCAATTGTTTCTCTTCCTACTACCAAAGAGGGTGAGCTGGAGAAGGAAGTACAACATGGTCAGAAGGTTCCTGAAGCAATGCACATATCTGTAGATCATGGTATGGATATTGAATCATTGATTTTAACAAGAAAGCCTAAAAGCCAACATAATCCAATGGAATTGGCGAAACCTTGCTGCACTGCAATCGTTTCCCTTCCTGATATTGAAGAGGATGAACTTGAGAAGGAAGAGCATAATTGTAGTGATGGTTCCAAATCCACTAAGACATATGTAAGGAAGAGTAAGAAGAGGGATTTGGGCCTCTCGGACATAGAGCCATCAGGTAGAAAGGTCCCTGAAGCAATGGACTTATCTGTTAATCAGGGTATCAATGGTGAAACATTGAATGTGGGCAAATATAGTGAAGAGATGTGGTTCATGGACATTGATATCTTGGATGCTAAACATGAAATGCAGCATGAAAAAGAGCAGCCAGAAAAAATAACTTGTGTAAATGGTGCAATATTTTCCGATCATCCAGATAAGAAAGAAGGCATTGAAGAGGGAGAAATTTCAGGTGACTTTAGAATGGATGAGAATTCAATTGATACGTCTTCTGCAGATTCCTTGATGATAGAACAGAGGGAACATGATGTACAAAAGCCCAAACATGTTTTTGAAAATATAGTATTTCCTTTTAACATACAGAAAGAAGAAAAAGAAAAACAATATGAATCAACTCAAGATAACAGTAGACTAATGGAACCTAGGAAAAGTGATAAAAATGGGCTTCCAAATGGAGTTGACTTTGGAATCTCTCGGGAAATTGTTGATTATGGAGATTTAGTGGAGCATGGTTCTATATCGGTTACTGGAAAAAGTGAAGACGGGGGAATTAAAGGTGTTGTTGGCTTGCCACCCACTTTGGCTAACAAAGAAGTCTCGCCCGAAGAAGAAGCCACTGATGATCATCAAAACACATCTGCAGTAAGGGTATGATTTTCACTTGCATTCTTCAATGAATTGTGCAATAAAACATTTTTATTTTCTCATGTTAACTTTGCTCTTAAAACATTTAAATATGAGTCTTTGTTTTATTTTAATTATTTATATTTATCTGCATGAGATGTTTTGATTGCTTGATGATCTTCCTTCGTTATTGTTTAGTTTAGTTTTGTGAGGGGTTAAAATAAGATACTATAGGCTTGTTTTGAGCTTATACTATCTTATTTAGTGTTACACACACACACACACATATTTAAGTGTTCATCTACATGTTTATGCATAATATGTTAAATTCCCGAAGCGTATTATTCCCTTGTTTCTATGAAGTGTTTGCAACTTGTAGGGTTTTGGGAAAGGCACAAGAATTTAAAAATTAGGTTCGTTTATTAATTTATGTGATTTGAATGTGCCCATGCCAAAACGACACTCCATGATGTACAATCACTTGTAGAAATTATGTACTCTTTTCTATTGAAGCGTTGAATGATGCAGACTAACTTGTAGTAAATTGTGCTGCATTTGTTTTTTGTTTTGTTTTGTTGTATGACCACTGTGGTTGATCCTTTACAGCAGAAAGCTGGCATCAGTTGTAAGAAAAAGCGTGGTCCTGTTACTGAGGAAAGGAAGGCCAAAAAGAAGGTATTCTTAAATTGTTTTTCAGTTATTTGTATTTTTTAATGTTGAGCTATTGGTTTTAAGTTGTGATATTATATTTTAAAAATTAGTTAATTCCATCGCTTCTGAAACCAATCTTAAGATCGTTTATGGAATAGTGCATAAATCTGTATGCTTCCAATATGTGGTTTGATCTTTTATTTGTTTGATTTTATTACATAGGAAAAGAAAAGAAAGAAGCGGGCAGAAAAGAACAGAAAACTTGGGGTTAAAAGGTTGAAGCTGCAGCCAGTACAGAAACCAAAAACTATCACATATTGCCGACATTATCTCAAGGGAAGGTGCCATGAGGTTGTTCATATGACTCAATCACATGATAATTATCTTTTTCTCTTGTGCTTGCAAAAGTGAAGGAATGCATCTATATAAAATTCTAGTAGAATTTTCACCTACATATGCGCAATTTCGTTTGTCATCTCTTATACATAAAGCCCACTGTAAGGCTGAAGGCATTCTATATTTGGGAAAATCAAAATATAGTGGCATTTCATGTGTAATTCCTCTTGTACATGAAGATTTCCTTAAAACGCTTGTCTGAAGTCATGTAGAGGATCTTCAATTTTAATATTTCTATTGTGGAGCATAACATGTGACGGGATGCATTACCATGACCTCTATTAGACTTCTTCTGCTTAATGTTCAAAAGCGTCCCATCCTGATCATTATTTGCATGAGTTTTAAATGGATGCATATTTTGCAGCATATGTTGATAGTTTATTGCTAAGTGTACGAGTCTAATTTCCTTTGCCATCTCCAATGAAAAAAACAATTGACAGGGTGACAAGTGCAAGTTCTCACATGACATAGTGCCTCTGACAAAATCAAAGGTATTTACTTCCTAGTAGTTAATTCAGTGATAAGTAACGGGAGCAACTAATTAGGCTTTTTAAATTTTAGAAAACCTGAATTTTTATTGAAATTGCAGCCGTGCTGTCACTTTGCTCGTCACTCTTGCATGAAAGGTGATGACTGTCCATTTGATCATGAGCTTTCCAAGTATCCTTGTAGCAATTTTGTGAGTAAAGGATCTTGCAGCAGAGGGAATGCTTGTATGTTTTCACACCAGGTACCACAATAACTTCATATGATTTGTAAATGATGTAATAACCTGTGATGTGATTGAACTAATAGAGGATTTGCATCAACCTAGTCGTTTCAACGATATATGCGTTCATGATATATAATCTAACTGAACTGGACTCTTATTGTACAGATGCCAACCAAACAAGATGTTGCTACATCTTCAAATGATAGCAAAGCTGAGTTGGAGCCTAAACTATTAGGAAATGCAAACTTAAGCAAGCCGCCTAATATCAGCAGCAGCAGCGCTTCTCAGCAAAAACAGATCTCTGATTCAAAAGGAATTCAAACTCACTTGAATTCAGAAAAAGAGGTGACAGACACTGTAAAGAAACCACCGACAATGGCACCTAAAGGAATTAGTTTCATCAATTTTTCAAAATCATCATCTCCAAAACAAGGAATGGTAACGCCAGACAAGGGAAATTCTGTTCAAATTGGGACCCGTTCTAATCAAAGTGCATCGGGCACAGCTTTAAACTCGATGAATCCTGGGAAAACGCCAGTAGGGGTACCTAAAGGAATTAATTTCCTTTCATTTGGAAAAGGTCGTATTTCCGATTTCAAAAGTACTGTTTGCTCCTTTCTGAATAAGGAAAGTGGTATCAAGTTGTGTCAGAAAGGAAGTTTAGGTACGCCTGAACAAGCATCTCTAGAGAAGGATGATGGCAGTAAAATTGGCATTGGGCTGCAGACTGCTGTGTGCTCAAATGAGACTTTAAAGGAAAATCAATGTGTAGCGGGGAAAATGGATTTGGGTTTCCAAGGAAAAGCTTCAATACATCGTTATAGTAATGGTGTTCAATTTAGCTCAACCTCTCATCATGATCACAGTCTTAGTAGATCAGTGCAAGAGGGAACAAAGGCATATACTCCTCAGACTTCAACTCTGACCTCATCTATGTTTCCAACTTCTCCATTTATTTCAGGTCAATCTTCAGAACGGTTAGCACCTGGACATCATAAGCACGTATATAACTCTGCTCAAAGGGCACTGTTATCAACTCTATCATTTGCAGCAGAGCACGAGTCCAATATTAAGCTAAAGTCCCCTTTTGGTGCATCAGCTGTGAAATTAGAGATGAACAAGGATGTATAGCAGTTCATAGATCCAATAATGTCTGGGAGTGCATGATTGGGAGTTCATGATTTCAAGTTCATTTGCATGATTTGGTATAACAGAGAAGTTCCAAGCCACCTATCGCGTGGTCGAGTGGATGATAATCCGAGGGTTGTCGAGTGCTGTTTTCTTCTGTAATAATTTCTTGCTGCTCATTGCAGGTAATATCTTGCACCCATTTGCACTAATGTAAATTTCTGTGCATTGCGGTATTTGACGTCTAATAATTAATGGGAAGACGTTTGCCTCAAACATGATGCCAGATTGCTTGATCTTGACATTAAAATCCTCAGTAAAAATTTAACCATTTTTAAATTCATTAGAGTACTTTCCTGGTGATTGTGCTTTATATTGTTATTGTAGGGCTTGCAGATCATTATGGCAGCAAATTTGATGAACAATTTCCCCCACTCTTCTCAACATGAGATGAATGAAAATAGATGACATTGTAGTTTTGCCGCCAGAAATCACCCGTGGTCTGCAAGAAATACGGATTCTGAACGAGGTGATAATGACACCACAACGAAGGCATCATGAAAATGGATGAAGGTTGATGAAGAGGGAGGTGAAACCAGCTGCAAGACATTCGTTTCTGCTAAAATGGCTCATTCGAGAGACAAAACAAAAACTGATTTCTTCCAACACTGCGTTAGGGGGGCCCTGAATGTCGAAGCAGTGCATGAAGTCAGACTACCGAGATTTACTCTCATTTTGATTGAAAAAATTGTCGTTTTTTCAACCTTAATTATTTGTTTCAGATACGTTGTTTCACCAAAGGTAAATTAATATGTTCAATGAAAGGGGTCAATACTTCTAAAACAATTTATTGTTACTTCTACTAATAGGCAAGAATTATAATAATAGGTAGTTTTTAAATAGAAAAAAAATGTGTTTGGGCTTGCGTTGAATTTTAGTTCTTGCTTTGACCCAAAAAAATTTGATGCTGCACAATTATTCTTCCCAGTAATTACTTCCATTCGTTCTTTTTAAATAGAAAATTAATCAAATCACATTAATAAAAAAAAAAAGTGAGTTAAAATTACTACCTCCACTTCTATTATAAGCTTTGAATTTGAGAAAGAGTATAGTTTATTCTATAAATTTCAATTTAAATTTCTCTCAACATTTAATCTGTTTTGTTTTCCAATTTTTTCCTCAGATTATTTATTCTTTTTTTTTACCACACTATTTCTTATTACTACATTTTCTTATATATTTTCCTTCATCTTTTCCCACTTATGATAAGGATATACTTGTAAATAAAAGCGTATTTATTTCTTATTTATTATTTTTAATTAATTTTAACAGATTTTTCATTATATATAAGTTTATTATTTCTTATTTGGAACTTATAGTAAAAATCAAAGTGAGTAGTTAGAAACAATAAATATATAAAAATGTTATATTCTTTGTTAGAATTTATTATATAGAAAATTATTTTGACATTAAATACAATAATATTAACACGACTATTAAAATGATTCACCCAAAAAAATAGGAATGAAATGAAAAATAAAAAAAAATTTGATGAGAACATCTAACTGCTACTTATAAATAAAGAAAAGTCACATGCAAATTTTTATCTCATATAAAAAGCAACGAGTAACATCATTTTTCAATCGTCAAAAAGTTGCAAAATTCACATTTCAACATTAATTAAAAATCGGAAATTGTGGTTGTGGCGGCGATCTACAGTGGGCACAAGAATTTGAGAGGGGAAGGAGGTGGCCAATGAGAAGAGCACAAGTCCCATCAAAATAAAACGACAGAGGGAAATGGCAGTGAAGAGGTTAGGGGTTGTAGAAGTCGACACGTGGTGCCCATGCAGATTGCGACACGTGCTACTCATGCAGCTCCTGATGACCGACAATAACCATGCCTCCGCCGGTAACCGAATCGACCGTTCCCGTTAAAGCCTCAGCCTCCCCACTATTCTTTTATTTTTTTTATTTATTCACTATTATTCTGCCTCTAATTATCTTTTTCAGTCAAACAATTTTTTCTACATTTTTTATTATTTAAAAGATCAATGAATTGCCGATAGTTGATTTGTATGAATGAAGTACTGCGAAAATTGTTGAGAAGTTCTTATTTGAAAAAAATTTTAGTAAAAAAAAATTCTTGAATTGAGTGAGTGTAACTTTTTTTTCTAAATTATGTGCAATATACGCTCAGTTATGCATAAATATCTTTCATTTCAGATTTTTTTTATAAAAGACGAAATATTTTAATGGGAGATTCTTTGATAATTTTTTTCTAAAATAATTTGAATTATTTGGAAATAAATAGACATGAGAAGCAATTAAAAATAGTAGAAAAATATATTTAGGTAAAAACAAAACGGGTGCAGTAAGTCAGGCACAGTAATACGGCCGATATATTCAGGCTTCTGGATAAAATAAAAAAACATTAAAATGATTTGACCAAATTCACAGAAGAGGACCGGCTAAAAATATGGACAGGAGAGAGGGTGGGTCCCCTGTATTGCAACAAAAGGTAAGAGCTAGGACACGTGGCATTAAGTCCATTTCCCAAAATGGACAGTCACGCAGATATACTCAATTCTTTATTTTCCATTTTTAATTAAAAACTGGATTAATGGAAACATATTTAAAAAAATACATTTCCTATCTATTCGTTAATTTAGATTAATTTAAATAATTTCTTTGAACTACATAATTTGATTGTTTGAGTCGAGGAATGAAATTAGCACTATATTATAAGAGATAATTAAATATTTAAGTTGATTCTAAATATAAGATCAAAATTTACTTTATTTTCAGCATTTGTTCATTTTACTTTTAAGTAATTTTTGTATTGATTACACATTTTAACCAGCTTTTATTGAAAAATAATTTCAAAGATATTTTAAGAAAGATAAAATTTATTTATTATAAATAACTAACTAATATTTATTTATTAAAAATAATTAACTTAATTAATTTTTTAATATTTATAAATTAGTTGTAGTTTTTATCTTATTAATAATAATTAGATGTGGTATAAATTACTTTTTTTTCCCCCTCAAATCTCAATACAAATTTTGGACAGGGGCTTTGTCCCAGTCTTGCCAAACTAAAAAGAAAAAATATTTTGATTATTCATCGCCTATAAAGGGAAAATAAAGTTTGAAAAGCGCTTAGTTTATCATTCTCCATACTCCCAAAACGGTACAGCCGGTTCTCTCTCTCTGTCTCTCTACGTGTCCTCTACCTCTGCAACACTGGCACTTTCCAGCGGTAAAGCAGTGACAATATGGGGGTGGCTCACGGTGGATCCGGCGGGATCGGCGGTGGTGGCAGGTCAGAATCCATTTCTACAGTTCTATTAGACGAAGCTATGGCAGGAGTAGCACGAGTCAAATCAGAGCAAGTGATGATGTCCGATGAGGACACCGGTCGTTCGAGCTCTGGTGGGTACTGCGATGTTGAAGGTGAACCAGACGACGGCGTTTACAGTGAGGATTCGGCAAAGAAGAGCTCTCAATGGACGGATGGGGAGTTTACTGAACCAGTTCCACCTGTTCATGTCAAGCTTGAGGAGCCGGGTGGACTGGTGGATTATGTCGATGGCGGTGCTGGAGTTAATGGGTCGTCTTATTCATCGCCAATCCTCTTGCCGAAACCGATGGAAGGGTTGCACGAGTTGGGCCCGCCGCCGTTCCTCAAGAAGACATTCGAGATGGTTGAGGACCCGGTGACCGACCCGATTGTGTCCTGGAGCGAAGCTCGTGATAGCTTCATCGTTTGGGATTCCCATGAATTTTCCAAAATTCTTCTCCCTAAGTACTTCAAACACAGCAATTTCTCGAGCTTCATTCGGCAGCTTAACACATACGTGAGTAACGCAACCTAATTTCTCTTGTTCAATAGTGCAAATAGTTCTTGCCCTTCAATTTAAGCAGAGAGAAAAGTTTGTGTGTGCATGATTGTAACTTCTGTAATGTCTTGTTTCTTGCGAAGCTTCTTGCTAGACAAAAAATACTTGGGTTATATGCGTATTTTTCTATGGATGATTATTATAATATTTGTGATCCACAATAATCGAGATTTTGTTCTTGAACTTCGTTTAATTTCTTGGGAAGAAGAAAAAAATTTCCCGTGTGCTCAAATTTTTGCTGCAGATGTTAAGCAGTTAAATTTTCTGCTCATGTTCGTTTTCTGTATGTTTAACCTATTGTGGTTAAAAGTTTATCACTTGTATCATATGCCAACTTATTGTTTTACTGATTGAACTTTGCGGGAGTTTTCTTGATGAATCCTGGCGCTGTCTAGATATTAAATTTGTCATGTGATGATTACAGGGATTTCGGAAAATTGATTCAGATCGTTGGGAGTTTGCGAACGAAGGATTTCAGGGGGGAAAGAAGCATTTACTGAAGAACATTAGGAGGAGAAGCAAGTATAACAAACTGCAACAAGGAGGAGCGTTGACTTCCATGAAACCTGGCCTGGAGGCTGAAGTTGAGAGACTGAAGAAGGATCAGAGCATACTGAAAGTGGAAATTCTAAAGCTGAGACAGCAACAAGAGACTTCACAGGTTCAGCTTGTAAATGTTCAAGAGCGTGTTCGGTCGGCCGAGTTGAAGCAGTGCCAGATGATGTATTTCCTGACCAAAATGGCCAGAAGACCAACGTTCATTCAGCATTTAATCCAGAAGATAAAGCGAAAAAGAGAGCTCGGTGGGGC
The DNA here is from genome assembly GCF_004799145.2 of Neltuma alba. Taxonomy (NCBI): domain Eukaryota; kingdom Viridiplantae; phylum Streptophyta; class Magnoliopsida; order Fabales; family Fabaceae; genus Neltuma; species Neltuma alba. The sequence goes on from NW_021637205.1 coordinate 160,594, forward strand.
GAGATCGGTAAGAGACCCAGATTGCTTGGAAACCATTGTCCTGTGAACTTTCCCAAGGCCATGGACACTAGTCCTGATGTTGATTATAGACAAGGTAATAAGGACTTAGCTTCATTGCAGTCAGAGCTCAATGGACTCTTGTCTGAAACAGTGAACAATAGCAGAACGCAGCCTGCAGCCCCTTCTGCTCTGAAAGATGAACTACGCAGTCCGGGATTAAGGACCAATGCTTCAAGAGCAAGTGCTAACGATGCATCTTCTGCAGCCTGCTGTATGATGTCAGAGAAACTGATGGAAGAGAACTCTGTTGTTGAGGAAGGGCTTGATGTGAATGATTCAAATATCTATCTTGAATTGGAGGATTTGATTAGCAAACAAACTGACTGGGTTGGATCTGCAAGTGGATTAGTGGGGCAAACTGGTTGTATCTGATTGATTCCTTGAGAAGGTAAAGCTCTTTTCAAAGATTGTTTTCTCCTGAAATTGCAATTCAGAAGTGTAGTAAGTGAAGGCCTATGAATAGCTCTACATCCATCTCTAACATATACTATTTTGTGCATGTTTTTAGAGCTTAAATCTAGATATTCAATAGAAGAATGGAGGAACATAAATTGAACTACCACTTGAACAGAAGGTTGTAATATTATGTTCACGAACTGATGATTCATGAATTACATAATTTTATCCCGTTGTTGACATTGCTTGCGTGCATTTGCAGGTTGCAAGAGTGAGCCCACACTTGAAAAAGATGCTGCAGCTGCAACAGCAATGATGATGAGCAAATTATATTTAGGCTCTTCAACATATGCTAACTTGAGAAGTGAGAAGGCAGATTGCTCTACCAGTTTACGTGATATAGAAACTCAGAAAGAAATCAAGTGTTTCTTCTCTTGGCTGGAGCTAAATTAGAATATTATGTTCCTCACACATCTTTGACATGTTATTTTTCATAGTCCTTTACTTTACTGCGATGATAAGTTTTCCCCTTTGTACAAAGCCTGGTATCAGCCACTTCTCAAAGCTGAACCCCTTGTGACCACTCAACTGTTTGTAATATCACTACGTCACTATCACCTTGGTTGGTGCATGTTCATACTTCCTGTTTTATGGCTTGTGTACTGTTCCTCCTTGCTTGCTTTGTTTTAGTTCTTTAAAAATTAGGCATATATGATTCTGGTTCACATTCTGAAGCATTTCACATCATTGTAGGAAACAGTTCTTGGTTAAGCCATACATCAACAGATTTTTATCCACTCACCAATCCCCACTCTCTTATGATACATATATTTATAAAAATTATAAAAAAAGAATAGATAAATATGCAAGCTAACAGTTTAAAGTAGAGTCAAGAGCATTGTATGCGGCTTGAGACTAGAGAAATGGAAAATGGGCATAAGCAGTTTTTTCCAAAAAGAAAGCGTAAAAGGTCAGGGACACCTATCATCAAGTGGGTCCCTGAGAGTGAGAAAGCCAAATAAAAGCAATAAAAAAAGGGAAAAGCAGGGCAGGTGTCGAGGAGAAGAAGATGATGGGACCCCAATGACGACTAAAGGACATTATCTTATTAATGTCGTGATCAGGTTCTGTTTCCCAAGCTGGAACACCTAAATTCAATCCAAATGTCGACAAGGAGAGGATGGATCTTCACAAGAAAGCTCTTGGTCATTTTGCGTCCTCTGCCTTGCCACGTGTTTGTCAGCAAATCTTTATATTCTCTCCTCTCATCATTTTTTTATTATTCGCCTAATACGTCTCATTTTATGTTAAAGTGGTCATGATCAGCTGTTTCAACAAGTTTTCCTAGCCATGTTTTTAATTTTTTAAAAACAAATAGTTATAAAGTAATATTAAGGGGTGTTTGGATAGAAACTAAACCATGGTTTCAGAAGTGCTTTTACGGATTACGAAGTAAACATGTGGAGGAGGTTATCTCGTTTTGCGGAAAAGTGATTCTGAAACCTAGGTTTTGGTTTTGCCAAACACCCCCTTAATATCTTCAAAACAAAATTCTTTGAAATAAGTACAAGTGATGAATGCAGTATTTTTTATTATAAATCACTCGTAACTCATCTTCATATATGAAAAAAATACATTAAATTGATAAAAAAAATTTTAAACTTGTTTTTATGCATGTACAAATCATTCTCACATTTTTCTCTTCTCTCTCTCTTTTCAACAGGAATTAAATAAGAATAAAATTAAAAAAATCCTCATTAAATATTCTATAATTAACTTACTTTATATTTAGGATTAAGGAGGTATTTGGTTCAACCAAAGGCACTTTTAAAAAATATTTTCACACAAATCAAAATAAAACTCTTTTCACTCACTTATTTCATGTACCGTAAATCCACTTTTAAAATTATAATTTGGTTTTCATTCACATTTCAAACACTCCTTAAAATTTTTTCCTATAAGTTACTTGTAATAACAATTAGAGCGGTATAACAACTTGTGATTAATAGCAAGTTGTTCCAAAAGTAGCATAATCCGTTTGGATAAGGTTACTATATAATATTATCTCCGGTCCTAATTATAAAATCTCGTTTGTAAACTATAAGTGAGGTTTTATAATTAGGACCCGAGACAGTATGTATTACAACACAAATCATTTTATGTGAATCTCACCACCTCTCATATTGAAGATTACAATTATAATGACTTGAAATTCATAACTTCATGAACTTTGTGGTTCGTTTTTAGTTTAAAATGTAATTATCCTTATTATAAGTCACTTCTAACTTATTTTAACATAGTAAGAAAATTGAAAAATTTACTTTTATTAAAATTTTCTCCCCCCTCTATTTACAAATATTCTCCTCTTTTTCTGCTTTTAACAAAAATTAAATAAGATTAAAATTGAAAACAATAATTAAAAACCTTACACATGACTTACGTTTAGGATAAATTTTTTTTTATACAAATAATTTATAATAAGCCCGGAAGTGGTAGTTCATTATTTTACAATTAAACTTATGAGTCAACTGATTATCCCAAAAAAACAAACATGCAAATTATAAATATTACTTAGAAGCGTACCAAACGTGGGCCATCAGATCAAATTAAAAGGGATTATTGATAAGGTTAAGTTTACCAAGCGCGAATGAGAAGCTTAGAAAAGAATAATTAAAGAGATTGAGATCAAAAGGCAAAGTCATTTTGATAGTGGTGACTTATCCAGACGATATGGTAACAGTCACAACTTCAGCTTCAAATCAAATCCTGCTGATTTTGGGTTTGTCCATTTCGCTTTAAGTCGTTTTCCATAATTATATCTCTAAAATCATTATATACCAACTTAAGGTTTCACCGTCAATCATTAACTTATTTTGGGGAGGGGGAAAAAAAAAAAACTAAAGACTTTACATAATAGAGCGATGAATACTTCTTTCAGAGATTGGACATGACTTGGAAGTTGGATTAGATTCATTTCATCTAAAAGGGCTGTATGTGTTGGCTTTCTCTTCACTCCTTTCGATTCCAATTTCAAGTGCTCCTTTCGATGGGTGGAAATTTAATTTAGAGGGGAAAAAAATTAATCATTTGATTCCTGTTAACTTAACCTCTAACTCAGTGGTTTTAACTTGATTAAAACTTCATCTCTATATGTTGATTTAATGCAATTTAATTCCTATAGTTTTAACAGTTTATAACGTTAGTTCCTGACATTTGAGAAATAACTTTGTCTTATAATTTTATTTATTAAAGTGTAAGGACTAACATTTTAAATGATTTAAGAACAAATGTAAGCTTGGACCAAGAAGAACGAAGGAGGAGAAAACGATTTTTTTTTTTTTCTTGAGTCAAGTTCATTCATGGGTTTCTCCTAACCATGCCTATTGATGGTGAAGAAGAAGATGATGAGACTGTAGACTTATCAAACTCCTGCTTGTCCTCCATGAAAGCCTTACTCAGAACTTCTTGGAGCAGCACGTACCTTCTTCTCTTGGCTTGTCTTTCTTCTGGAGTGTCATTGCCCATACATGCAATCTGTGATAGGTTATTAGTATCCATGATCTTGTTCAGAACTTCCGAACAACGAGGAAAGAATCGTTTGCCTAGTTCAACTGCTCATCAAAAGCAGAAAGAAGTCAGCTGCCACAGTAACAATAAGCAGTAACAGGCTATGATACATTATTAACAATAAGCCTTATTTTATTAAGTGACATCTACTACATAGAATTAGGCTCTATCAAGTCATATGGAGCTCTATTTAACAGCGGTAAAGTTGCTGCCATGTGACTTGGAAGTTGTCATGAGTTCAAATCCTACAAATATCCTCTCCATTTATGGGGGTAAGATTGTGTACACTTATCCTTCCCTAGACCGCAACTAGTGGGAGCCTTGTGCACTAGGCCGCCCTTTGTATAGATATTTGATATCAGTCTAAAACTCAGAATGATTGGTTTTGACTATGATGGAAGATGGTGTTGGTACCATTTTAGCAACCTTAAAATGGTGATTTTGAACTAATTGATGATGACACCATCATTTGAGGATATATGTGGGTTCTCCCTCTCAGATTTGCATCAAAACATATTTCGCTTCTGAAGGTACAAAATCAGGTGGTAGGCGTCATTTCCCTCCCTTGTCCAAGAACAGCGAGGACAAAAGAATTTGAGTAAACTACCATTCCAGTCCTTGAAAATTATGATTGGCATCAATTTAATACCCAAAAAGAATATGTATCTCAATTGATGACATCAACCTTGAATTGACTCAAGAAGGAAAATTCAGTTCTCTAAGGATTTTCATCCACTTATGACTCAATCAATGCAACGGACAGTAATGTTTTCTCAGGTTACTAATTTCAAGTAAAACATATTATTCAAGGGCCGAAACCTTTATCTCTAATGGCTAAATGCAATAAATTATAGATGTGAATCATCATTTACCAGATTTAGAGAGTACTCTCATCCTTGTTAGGTGCTCCTCCTTTATTTTGAAAGGTGCCTCATTCAAATCCACTGCTGTCCTCTGAGTATTAGTACTCACATTTTGAGATATATCTGAAAATGGACAGGTTCCATCAATTTGAACAATGTCCAATACAACCTTCGCTTCCATTGGAAACAATAGCTTCGCCAGTCCAACTGAAAAAGAATTTATTATCAGTAAATCATATCAATTTGAGGCTATTTGAATCTAAATATCTTGAAGTTGCACTTTCTTGTAGTCCACTTGAATAAAAAATGGCATGCCATTCTAGTTGAGAACTTCTTTTCTTCTTTTACAAGTAAAGAAACAGATAATGCATCGATTTCATTTGTAAACTTAATAAACAATATGCAGACTTTGTACATGGTGAATCATACTATCTTACAGAACCAAGAAAAGAACACACACAACAACATAAAGGTAACAGCCATACGAGTCTTAGGCTCAAATGCTTTGAATAGTCTAAAAGGCTTTATTCAAATCACTGATTGAAATCTAATTCCTTAAACAAAAATACCCCCCTTGACGTAGTTATATTGTTAAACTTAATAAGGAGATATTTACATCAATTTAAGATTTTCTTTGCATTAATTGGATGCTGCAAATGATTGAATTGTTTTAAAATAGTAGTTTCCGAGATGGTTTGAAATCTAATCAATAGTATGCATGTCATGCCAAGAGATAGGCCACTTTCTACGGCTGTTATCCTTCTAATTATCTTCGTACACAGAAGGGGGCAAAAAGGAAGAAGAATGAAATTCACTGTACTTTTCTACAAGGGCAATTGGCAGCAGTTCAATGTTATCAAATGGAAGCAACTTTTCCAACACTTGTAGAGTAATTTGGCTGAGAATAACTGCAATAAGACTAAGATGTTAAGTAAACTTGATCCTACAACTCTGATGCTACATGAAACTTCTCATAAAGTACATAAAAGAGACATGCAAGAAGGGGGAAAAAAATGCAGAGTTTGGACTTGTGAATAATTACCTCTGTTTTCAAGGTATAACAGTTTCATGCGCAAATCGTCCCCTGCCATAGCAAGAGAAAAAGACGCCTCCCCAAGTACAGGCTCTCTTCTCTCAGCTTGTTCTAATATCTCTATGCACAATCTGTCCCTAGAAGATGCTTTGCCTTCCTCAGCACCATAATAATGCACTGCCTTGGTGAGGCGCTTAGAAATTTGAAGGGCTTTCCTACCATCCAAAGTGAGATCAGAAGGCTGAGCTCCCTTGGTCAAAAGGGACACTATAATCTTAGGCTCCTTCCTCATTGCAGCCACATGGAGCACACTATATCCCCTTGGATTTTTACAATTAACATCAGCAAGCCCGAGGTCAAGAAGCTCAGTAGTAGTCTTGGCATCACAGTATGCAACAGCATAGTGAAGGGCATAAGCATCATCTAGATTAGTATGTCCCTCTCTCAAGAGCAACCTCACTAACTCAACATCATCAGAATCAAGAGCCCTATGTATTCTCTTCACAAATTTATCTGGCAAACAGATGTTGTTGGACTTGTCTTCTGAGCCTAGTTCTATACGTTTATCAATAATTTGTTTCATAATTTGCTGTGGCAGAGCTTTTTCAAGAGTAATGACATCAACATCAGATTTAACAATCAACTCAGTACACCTTGCTAGAAGTGTCTCGCAGGATTTACCACATATACTTGCAACAGAAAGAACCAGCAAAATTTCATCTGCTGCTGCCTTGTCAAGAATTCGTAGCAGATAGTTCTACAAAGCAAACAATTCCACCAGTCAAGTATTTACTATATATAAATTTACAGTAAATCAGCAGAAGAGTAAATAAAGGAAGAAAAATCAATATAAGCTCATAATATTTCGTGCAAAATCATTGCACAAGTCATTTCATATAGCCATTTCACCATGGTAGTGACAATAAACTATTATGGTTGGGGGGGCCCACATTTTCAAAATTTTCTTAGTATTCTAGACACCATAAGATTTTAGTTTTGAAGAATGGGAATCTTGCCAAAAAAAAAAAAAGAATTGATCAATGTACCTGATAAAGATCAACCAACTCAGATATTTCAAACGCTGAAGAGGCATAGAGCAGTTCAGCCATGAATTCCACAGCAGGTCGACAGCCAAGATGGGAGCAATCATCGTCCACACACACACGAACACCCTTGGGCGGTGACCTTAGTTTCCCACTATACAAATAACTCACAACACCCACAATCGCATCGAAACCAGCCTCGTAATCCTTAGCCAATTCCTTCAATTCCAATTTCACTCCATTCCTCTCCTTCCCAGAGAACACCCTCTTGAAGAAAGGGCTTCTCGCCGCCAGAATGCAGCGGTGAACCGGAACTTCCCTACCGTCACCGAGAACGATTCTGGCGTCGGCAAAGAAGGCGTCGGACTCCGAGGTTTCGAAGATTGATGCGAGGTTGTCGGAGAGGCGGCTTAGGGCTGCAACATCTAAAGGAGGTGAAGCTTCCGGAGTTAAATGGGTTCGGGAAGTGCTGGCTATACAACATACTCCGCTTCCATTATTGCTGATCTCGTTGGAATCAGAAATGGTAATTCTAGACTCCATCGGAGACAGAAGCAAGCAACAACTGTATGAGAAAAAGTTGAGAATTACGCAAGTTCTTATCGTCCTTTAAATAGGATTTTAATGTCGATGCGTATCCAGACGGCCTGAAATTGAGGAAGGCCATGGAATTACAGAGACAAGAGAGCGTCAGAAGAAGGCGGGAGAGAGATTGCATGATGGCGCAAACACGAACATGGGTGACGTTGACTTGTGGAGGCTAAAAGCCAACGCGACGTTAAAAGCTAAAGTGCTCTGTGTCCGAATGGAAATTAAATTATAATTTTAAAAATAATTTTATAATATATAAAATAATACGTGGAAGAATTTATTTTGATTTATAAAAAATATTTTTAAAAAAATTTTAAGAATATCCAAAACATCTATATTTTATGAAAAAATAATGACTTATGATTTACAAAATCGAATTAATTACATGTGATTAGATTGTAAGATTTGAAAAAATTACCTTGTAAGGATCTTTTTTATAGTAAAAGTTTATTTTATAGAAAATTACTTTGTGACAATTTTTCCACGATCAACCAAAATATGTTTTATATGAAAAATTGAACATTTGATAAGAATAATCTAAAGAGTCAGTTATATATTTAAAAAAGAAAAAGGTAATGGTAGGAATTTCGGCCAAGAATTTGATTACAAAAATTATGAAAAGTTTGATTGAAGTTAGCCATAATTATATGAACTAAACACTGTTTTTTTTCTAAGTTACAAATCGTGTATGACACATATTAATAGTATATCTCATTAAACATTTTATTAGTATATTGACTGATATATTTGTATTATATGATTGATTTTTTTTTCTTTTTGTAATTTGCATGTTTCTAATCATTGGAGAAAATTCCTTATGTATAATGATGGAAAAGGATTATTCATGTGATAATTACTATTTAACAGTTGGAATATCTATATTCAATATAAAATATTTAAAAAATCATATTATTAATAATTCAAGTGGGCCTGAACCAATAAAGACGGCAGGAGGAGGCAACACCCAACACAATGGGAGGGAGAACATTGGATTATTCCTTGAGAGACAAAACTAAAGGCCATGTTAAAAAAAGCCACGCTTGTGTGGTAATGCTTAGCTACGGTTGCGGCTGTTAGTGAGGTCTCGGTTTCCGTTAGACACGCTGCTTTATCCGCCGTTGGTTCTGGTGCCAAAAAAAAATTCGCCCGTTTTTTGTTTTAATAATGACGTCATTCTCGTTTACTTGCTTGCTTAACGCTACTATCTCCTATTGTTAATATAAGAGTCTGTTTAATATAAAAGCCCGTTTAACTTTTATTTTGATACTAAATATAAAACTTTAATCTATTTTATCTTTCATATTTATCTATTTTTTTAAGGTAATTCTTATAATAAGGATAATTCTAGCTAATACACTTAATTAGTAAAAATAGTTTAGTAAAGACAACGCATTTGTTACAAATAACTAACTTAACTAGTTTTCTTAATCTACTCAAATTAGTTAATTAGATCTTATATTAAGAATTGGAAGTAATATTTCTTATCGTTAGTATAAGATTCAGTTGACTAATTTAGAAGAATTAAGAAAATTACTAAACTACTTAAAATATTTATATTTATCATTTTTTTAAACTAATTTACCTTACTTATAAATTGATATATAATCTAATGATATACTACCTCCGGTCTTTAATATAAGAGCTTGTTTGACTTTTATATTGGTCTTAAATATAAGATCTCAATCCACTTTGTCTCTCATATTTATCCTTTTTTTTTTCAAGGTAATCCTTGTAATAATGATAGTTTCAGCCAATTTAATTAGTAAAGATATTTTAAGACAGATAATACCTATTTATTACAAATAACTAATTTAACTAGTTTTTTTAATCTACTCAAATTAGTTAACTAGCTCTTATATTAAAAATCAAAGAGAGTATATAAACATGTTAGATAGATCATAAAATATTATAATTAAGTAACTTACTAACTTTCTTAAACTTTTTAAATTATAGTCAATTTCATCACACCTTCAGACCTTCTTGGACCTTTGCATTAGGAAAAATCAGTGCGTAATTTTATATTAATTTAATTACTAAAAAAGTTTTAGAAGTGAGTAACATGCGGTTACAAATCTAGAAAACAACAACAGGTTCATACAATAAAAATAGTTAACATTATTATGAATAAATATTCACACTCATCAAGTGTAACTTTGAACATAACCCATAATTTTTTTTTAAAAAAAAAGGTAGTTGATGATTAGTGTAATTTACTAATTACGAAAAAAAATCAGACTTGTTTTATTTGAGTTGCATTTTCAATGAGATACTAAACCAACCATCTAGTTCACGAGTTTATTAAATTTTCGATCATTGAATATTATAGTTAGTTTTGACTTTTGAAGTGCACTACAATAAAGTAATTTGCATATTTACTGATTTTGAGAATCTTAGACATTTTAGGAACCAATTGTTGTTCAACTTAGCCTTGTGCCTTCACCAAGAAGGCAGTTCAAGTCCCAACATACAGCTGACACACAAAGAGAAAAAAGGGAAGATGGATTTAGTCAAGTGTCCAATTCAATACTCAAAGTGCAATTTATTGGAATTGGGAATAAATTAGTTTTTTAATAAAATGACGCTATAAAAATAAATTAGTTTTTTTTTTAAAATAAAGTTTTATTATTCAGTCGACCATTGTATCCAGATTCATGTCGGACGCAGTAGATTATAAGGGTGGCTCAAAAAGTTGGATATTGGATTTTGTGATATGATATCACTTAGCACAAGTTGAAGCTGATTTTCAGGCACCAAGTTTTGGGATACCAACTCACCTCAATTCATGTTTATGTGTGATTTTTTTTGGGACAATTACTGTAAATTCCTGTATAAGTAATCTAATCATTAAAAAAATCTCATAGTAAGTGAACAGTATGGAGCCTATGTTACCAACTTACTGTGAGATTTTTTACTGATTAAATTGCTCATGTGAGAGTTCATGTTAATTCTCTTTTTTTTTTATTAGTATGAAAAAAATACATCTATACAACGGGTTTTTCATGATAGTTATTGCAAAAGTAATTTAAAAAGTATAATAGGTAACACTTTCATAAATAAGATGTGAAATTGTTGATTTTTCTTTAACATTGATTCCATTTATACCAATCGGTTGCATGAGTATGAAAGATTTTATTTTTATTTTATTACACATCATTAATTATATGTTTCACACAACAAAAGAAAAGTTATATTTATGGATCATAACTGTACTTGTTCAAATCTAGATCTTTTTAACCAATTAAATTTTTAAACAAAGACTTTCAACCAAATTTTTCTTTATTCAAAGTGCAACTGCGCAACAACTTGATTAACCCTTTGAGGATCAAGAGATCTTGAAAAGGTATGCTTGCTGAGTGAGATTTTGGATGGTTTTTATTACGCCACAGTAACTGCATCTGAATCGTGAACATTGAGGTTCAATTGCCAATGTACAAGCGTGAACATAAATTTTATTAATACTTTTGATGGTTTTAACATAATTCAAACTCCTATATCCATAAGTCAGCTTGGGTTTCTAGTCATTCATATGTTTTAATCATGATACTAAAATTTAACTTGAGTCTATTGGTTAAACTATGTGAACTAGTAAATTATTTATTAGCCTGTTTGGCTAAAAGTTTTTGGATTGAATTTTTGTCTCCGTTTACTAAAGGAATAATGACAAAAAAAGAAATTGGAATTTTTTGAAAATATCAAATAAAGAATGTCAATAAAAATTTGTTGTTATTTACAAATTCAGACTTATTAATACCAAATAAAGTTGTGTTACCAAGAGAGCGTTTGGATAGAAACAAAATCATGGTTTTAAAAGTGTTTTTACGGTATACGATATAAATATGTAAAAGAATTTGTATCGATTTGCAAAAAAGTGCTTTTGAGAAGTGCTTTTGGGATTACCCAAACACGTCCTAAACCTGATTTGGGATTTACAATTTTCAGCTTTTTTTTTTGTCATTTTCTCTTTACTAAATTAGAAACATTGTCATTTTGAATTTAAAGAAAAAAAAAGTTGTTCTTCATGGTGGTGTTTCAATAATAATTCTGTTTTACTATTAAATTGTGTATGATTTACATACAATCACCGTCCTGATTGGTTCAATTATCAATCCAAATTAAGAGCCTTAGCTTTAACCATATGTCGAGACCAAATGGGCATGATTGAAAATTTAAATGTCCTAAGAGAATAGGTGAGAGACATCTTAAAAAAACCCATTTTTATTTCTGGCTGTGGTTTTTTTTTTTTTTGTTTTGGGGGGGGGGGGGGCGGCTGTATCTTCATCAGCCTCAAGAGAATGTTTCATTGAGCATAGGAAAAATATTGAACAAACTTGTGTTGAATATGGATTGTACTCATATAAATCTGCACATAGTATAACTTATAAACAATATCATCCATTCCCACACTTTGCGTAGCATGCATACACAGAGCCGAAATCAAAAACCAAAGCCCCAGAATCCAAATACACACTGGTTCTCCTTCAAGACCCATCAAATCCCTGGCCTTTATCTCCCATTCATTACTGGATGCGAAGATGGTGATATTGTGGCTGCTGGCAGTACCCTCCAGCGTCTGCAAGAGCATGGACTTCTCCACAAACTCAGCGAGTTCCATGTAATGCGAGTCCAAAAGAGCCACCAGAACTGAGTTGGAGTTTATCTGACCTGAGCTCACCAGAGAAAGAGATCGATGACCTGAGATTTGGCATTTCTGACAATGAAGGGAGAAACATCAAGAAGTTTGGCCTTTGAAAAAGAATCGGCTTTGAAGGGGGATGCAATAAAGTGATAGGAAGAGGAGAACAATGTAGGGCTTGTAAGTAAATTTCTGAAAGATATGTAAGAAGAATTTTATCTAATAAAATATAGAAGTGTTTTTTCTCACACTAAAAAAGTATTTGAATGAAATCAAAATCATAATTTAAAAATATTTTTATGGTACAGAAAATAAATATACGAAGAAGTTTATTTTGATTTACGAAAAAGTGCTTTTAAAAAACACTTTTCACTAAACCCAAGCAGTCCCTAAAAGTAAGATATACACTGTTCATGTTATTCGCTAAACCCAAATACTTCCGAGGTGGGAACACTGTCATATTTCTTTCTTGGGGTGGATTGCTTCGACAACAGCTTCAATTTCTTCTTTCACTCTTTCAAAGACAGTCGGACCTTTAACTTCATCATTAGGGGTATTCTCGTCAATATCATCGCTCAACCCGTGAGTTTCTCTGTGATGACGGTGAGGTGACTTGTGGTGGATAATAGCATCAATTTCTTCCCTAGCCCTCACAAGAATATTTCCTTTCTTTGCGTTCTTTTCTGCCAAACAACAAAAATAATCCAAACACTTTTGGCCAACTCAGAGACTTATAGCTGATACAGTGATTTTCAGTGACATACAAGGAAAATTTTTCTTTCGACCATAATCAAGTGTTGGAATATCTTCCTTCTTTATACTTATACAATGGTACACACATTTTTCACTAAAATGGGAACTGAACTCCACTTTTGGTACCCTTTTATACAGCGGTTTAACACGAAAACACAAGAAAGGATCATGGAATAACTTGCATGGTTCTTGGAAAACAGAGTGTGGCATCTGAAGGAAGCATAAAACAATAATAAAAATGCAGGTGTATACAGTACTTCCATACCGATTCGCATATTTAGTTAATCAAACAGGAAACTAACATCATAATAATCACATATAACTTCCACAAAAGAAAATCCCCAAATAATTACAACACCAACTCACTGCCTTTCAACAGCAAAGAATTACTTCCACAAATGCTGACACCATTAATTCATAGTACTTAATCTCGAAATGACTAAGCAGAGGAACATTTCTAACCATAAAAGCATACCTTGAGGTGAACCTGGGATTTTCTGTTTATCTTTGGACTCTGCCACTTTAGTTTCATCCCTATAGTAGATATCATAGAACAAAACAAAAGAAGAAATCAGACAGGTCAAATTCGATTAGAAGGAAAGGCACAATCATAAAAGAGGGTGTAATTTCAACCTTTTGCCATGGGTTGGAGAATGTTTCTTGTGATGGAGCCCCTGAACAATAGCTCCAACCTCCTCCTTTGCTCTTTCAAAAACATTTGGAGCCCTAATATCATCTATTGAGGCGTTCTCTTTGCTGTTATTAGTTTTCAACCCATTAGTTTCTCTATGATGGGAGTCTGATTTTTTGTGATGCGCTATTGCCTCAAATTCTTCCTTTGCTCTTTCAAGCAAATTAGGTGCTTTTAATTCCCTTTCACCTGCCAGCAGACAGAAAATCATCCAACCATATACTAGATAATTAGGTATTCACATGGAGTCAAATTTTCTTGTTCCTGAATGAAAACATGAACATGTCGCTATTAGGATTTTAATCCAATTAAAACTAGACTCATTGAATCTTCATGATCAGACACAGATAATTTATTACAGTACGAGGAAAAACCTAATCCTTCAACATCCCATCTTGATTGGACAGAGAGGACCCACCCGCCACAGCAATAAAATCAAAACAAGAAACACATAATTGTATCTTCTCAAGTGTTTCAGTTTTCCAAAATACAGTCCCTCCCTCTCTACGTGCCAATCTCTCTTCAAACTTGCATAGTAAATTTCATTTCATTCTTTGCAAGAACGGAACCCACAAAACACTCATTCAGGATTAAATACTCCAGAAACATAAATAGGTGTGTACGAAATACAAGCAATCGCACATCAAACTAATTCCCATTTCATTTCGAACAGTAATCACTCATAAATTAATAATCTATTCGCCATAATCGTACCTGAGGCTGAGTTTGTTGGCTTGGATTTGGAATCGGCCATGGGAAGTTTATAGCCGGCTGAGGAAAAAAAGTAGAGCGGGATTTTGCGGCGTGGGATTCTGCGCAATTTTAAATTTTTAATGCAATGATGGAAATATGGCAATAGTTCAAGACTCAAGACAGATCAGAAGGTCTGACCCGGGGGGGGGAGGGCAGATCAGAAGGAGTTGTCACAGACGGGTTTAAGAGATATTAAAAGATCGAAAGGTTCCAGGGTTAAGACAACGCTTAGTACTTGGTAGTTGGTCCTGACCCGCCAAATACGAGTTCTTTGCTTTTGTGTTTTCAGTTGTCTGGGTGGGTACTGCAGAAGAACATCCAGTCCATAATCAAGACAGATTATCAGGGGTCTCTTCACATAGACATAAACTACTTCTAATTCTTAATATAAGATTTTATTTGATTTTTATTTTGATTTTAAATATAAGATTTTAATATATTTTGTTTCTTATATTCGTGCATTTTTTTTCCTAAGACAGTCCTTCTAATAATAGTAGTTCTAGCCAATACACTTGATTAGCAAAAATATTTTAGGAAAGATGATACCTATTTATTACAAATAACTAACTTAACTTATATCTTTAATCTCTTCAAATTAGTCAACTCTTATATTTAGGACTGGAGGTAATATTATGGATGGGCAAACCCACACTAACCAAAAATTAAATCAGATTCAATTTCGATTTTTCATTCGGTTTTTTCAGTTTTTCGTTAATTATATGATTTTTATTTTTTAACAATTCAGTTTTTTGTGTTCTGTTCCATTATTGGAAAAAGAAATTGGTTATACTAGAAAAATCAAATACATATATATAATATACTCCTCCAATCTTTAATATAATATCTACTCTCTCTATCCCTAATTATAAGATCCCCTTTTTTTTAATGGATTTGTCCTTTTTTATAAGGTCCTTTTGAGTTTGTCTGAATATTTAATGCATTATTACTTATTTTACCCCTAATAAATTTCATATATTGCATTGAAAACAACATTCTCTCTCTATTTATCTTATTATTACTCTCTTACATTCATTAGAGGTATATTTGGAAAAAAAATTATATTTTTACATATTAATTGCTTTTAACTAATTTTAACTATTTTCTTAAAAAGCGCAATTTGGCCAAAAGATTCTTATAATTAGGGACGGAGTAGTATTTAACTAATTTGATTAGATTAAAGAAGTTAGGTAAGTTAGTTAATTATAAAAAATATGACATATTTTTCCTAAAACATCATAATCATCTCCCTTAATATCATTTCTCCTTCTTTTGCCTGATTATAATTGAGGGAATATCATAAGGATAGTTTAAAAAAATTGATAAATACAATAAATAGGTCTTATATTTAAGATTAAAATCAATTCAATAAATATTTTTATAATAAATATGTATGTGTGTGGGTATATGTGAGCTTAAACAATGAGCCTGTATAAATATGGTTATAATAAATATTATTATAATAAAATATGATTGATTAATAGTTATAATTGTGTTTTATTTATTTTTCTAATCTAAAATCACCTTTCACATTTATATATTTTGGTTAAGCAAATCGAAAGATTTCAGTTGATTTGGCTTCGGTTCGTTTGGTTAATTGATTTGGATTCGGTATTTAAAATTGGTTCTATTCGATTTTCCAATTAATTCGGTTATCATTGAAAACCAAATCAAAAAACTAAATATTCACCCCTAGTACTGTGTGTTATCCACAGTACATGTGAGCGCCTCTGCTGGATTCAAACATTTGTTTATTATATCGTGAGAAACTAGTTTGATTAATTTTTTTGATAAAAAAAAACAGTTTAAATGAGTTGAATTTTGAGAACTCACAACAACTAAGGCTTGTCTTTAGATTTAAAAAGTGTTTATAAAGTTAATTACAGATCATTCACCAGCAAAGTTTTCAATTTTTCACACATCACCATAAGATTCAAAATCTTTAATTTTATTTGTTAACAAGCAAAATCATGGAGGGTCCGAAGAACAAAATTGAGCTATGATTGAAAAATAATTGGGTCTTACGGAGTTTTGTTTTTTGGGGTAAAAGGGCCTCATAGTTCATAAGCCCAATGAGACAAAATCACATCCCATATATCCTATTCCCCATTAATCAATTCTTGGATTCGTCATTTGTCTCTAAACCCCACAACATGTCTTCCTGTTGTTCATTTTTCCTGTGGGATGTATGCTCATGAATTGCAGATTCGTCACTTGTTTATTGAAACATGACTGGAATATCTGTTTAGTTTATGAATTGGATACATATCGAACTTTCCATATACGTATGTAGGTCGTGCTCAAGCAATTTGAAGTATTGGTGCTTCATATTACTCAAAGCCTACCTCATAATATCATCAGGCTTTCTTTCACCATCAACAGCTTCAAACGCATTCTGGCAATCTTTGACTAAAGTGCATCAAGCAAATAATTTGAATCCTTTTCAGTTATATCAACAGGGAGTTTCTGGTTACGTCTCAGACCAATTAAAAGGAACTTCAAAACTTGCTCAAACGTCCATCCAAAAGGAGGTACTTTCTTCTTTACCAATCTTTCTTCCAAGATCATATTCAAACCAGGGAAGAGCTACCTTTTTATGCGCTCCTCCTGGCTTTCAAGGCTTTCACCCACAGGGTGTCTCTATTCTTCACAAGTTTTCAATATAACATCTTCATTTTTTCTCTTGGGAGGTCCTCTATGCCCAACCCTCCTTCTTGCCTAACTTTTTACAGAAATTTTGTTTTCTCTGAATTATATTATTCATGACAAGAATTAAAAATAAAAATCATAGCTTTTTGAATACTATTTTAGTCATCCATTTTATGAGAAGAAGTAAATGTTATCTAAATTGATCTTTCTGAGAAATGTTCATGTGCTTGTTTGGATGGAAGGTAGGCTTCTCCAAAAGTAACTTTTTGCTTCCAAAATTGAATAGAAAAAAGTGCTTTGCCAAGAACGATTGGTTAGTTTGGCAAAACAGAGCTTTGGTGTGCAAGATCAAAAGCATATTCACCAATACATTTTCTAATCTCTGCAAGATTTGCCAGAAAAGATCTAAAACGTATTTCATTCAAAATTCCATAGAAGTTGAGAATTTAAGCTGATTGGCATGCAAATACTTGTACGAATCAGTCACATTTCTTTATTTTGCTCATCAACTCTGCACTCTGCTTCCGATTAGATGTCCCTCTTCTTCTTCTTCTTATTGAAGTTATGGGGTGTGATTGGTCCGAAAGAAAAGCCTCCAAACAGGTCGTGGCTTGTTGCCACGCTTGCAATTCTTCCTCTTCATCTTCAGTAACTTCATCTTCACTCTCACCCTTCCTCTTCCTTCTATCTTCTCCGTTTGCTTTATGCCCAACATGTTCCACATGACCTCCACGTCTCTGTAACCACAAATTTCCACTTCATCTCTCAGCTTCACCAATCCACCTCCATCGCCGCCGCCTGCTCTGCCGCAGCCACCACCTGCGTTGTCAAAACAGACCATATATCCCATCAAACATACCAGAATAATTTCCTCCAACAAATCCTCTCCTCTATCAATCCCCACTTGAAACTACTAAAACCCGGGGAGGGGGGGCATAAGGAGGAGGAAGAGACTTGAAAGTTACGATTTTTAGGAGAACCCACCTACAGATCTGCGAAGTTTGAGCAGAGCAGGGACAAGACTCCAAGTTCGTCTCAGCTTATGCCACCAATTCATCCTGTTCGTAACAATAATGATGATGATAGAAGAAGAAGGAGATGTCGAAGGAGAGAGAAGAGAAGGAGGCACCGAAGGTGGTACACGTGGCAAGCGGGTGGATCGGCATTTTGCTGACGCTGTCTGAGCGTCTGCGTGAAGTCCTGGAAGGTAATGGGATCTGACTCGGTTTGGGTTTGGCTTTGCATCAAACATACAAGAGAGAGGACGAATCAGTGGAACTCAAAATAAGAAAATGATTGTTATAGAAAGTGGGTTTTGATTCGGCTGCTCTCGCCACTTCCATATGTTCCTGTGTCTCAGAGCGGTGTCTGAACCTTGAACAATGCTCCATTGTAATGGTGCACGTTTCTGCACGGCGACTTTGCCATGAAGAAAAGGTGTTCAAAGAGCCCAGAAGTTTATAATGTGATTGATTGGTAGAGTGGAAGAGGATAAAGATGCAGTTCCAAATAATATAGATGGGAAAAACACTTGCTACTATTAAATATACATTTATCTAAAGTTGATAATATTTGAACATGAATTAGTGACTAGAATAGAAATCAGCTATCTTTATGTCTATCTTTCAATTATGTATATAGCATTGAACATGGATATCATTCTTACCTTGGCCATTTTTAATATAGGCAATTTCATAATATTTACTTCTTTGACTTTATTTATGAGACACTTTCAGTATGTTTTAAACAAGCAAACAAAAAACTTTAAACTGCATTAAATTTTTATTAAAATATAATAATTTTTTAATTTTATCCTTATTTAATATATACATCTTTTTAAAAAAAAAAGTTTCGATACTTATTACAGTGATAAATACTATGATGCTTATCGTTATAATAAAATCTACATTATTTAAATACAATTTCAATGATTTACATTTAAAATTTTTAATTAATGATTTTAAATAAAGAAATTATTTTTTTAGAAACTTACAGTTAACAGATTACATTTATTTTGAATTATCTATCTATTAAAGAAATTTAAAAAAAAACAGATATAAAAAATTAAATCTCAATCATCCATATTAAATTTAAATGGTTGAGATTTGATAAGCATTAGGGTGCTTATCACTGTGATGAGTACTAAAACTGGTTCCTTAAAAAAATAATTATCTATAATCTAATAAATTAAAGGTAAATACTAAAAATTTAATGAAATGACTTATAAATAGAATCCAAAAATATTTTTTTCTCTCTATCTTATAAATAGGACTAGTAGAGTATTTGCTATTAATTTAGTTGCTATTTACTTTACTTTTTCAATATTATAGTTTGGTTAAATGGGACATTCATGATCTTTTAGCCTTGCTGGCAGCTTCTGTCCCTTGCTGGCATGGTTACTTGTGTGTTTCTCTGGCATGCGTTAACCGTTGTTCATGTCATCTAAATGAAACTTGTCGTTATTAGGTTTTATTTCTATTTCATGTTCTGATCCGATCATCACAAGTTCGATCTCATACTTATGGCCAGAAAGCTTTGGACCTAGTAAAGGATAATTGTCTAAAGAGATTGGGGCTGTAAATCAAGCATGGGCCAAATCTATGGAGGCCCAAAATGATGCCCAAAAGGGCAAATCTATACAGAAAAGGATCAAATCCATGGAGGCCCATAACTCAGGCCTTGATGCCATGTTAATAAACTAAAGCGCCATGTAAGTGGCCTATTTAGGGGTTATTATTTCCTTAATAGTTCAACACATGTATTCTTTTACTTGCTCATGCATTTATAGCGCAAGACTTTACTACCAAAGAAAATGAGAAATTTTTCTACCAATGCTTTCTTTTTAATGGTATTTTTTATTTTTTTCTATTTAAAAAGACAATCACTGATGACTAGATATTTATAAACGAAATCAAAACCTTTCATTTATAGAAGAATTTTTATTCATATATGAAAAGCTCAACTATTTATTGATGAAGTAATTGAAGTGATTCACCATGTGATTTACATTGCCTTCCCCCTCCCTCAACATAGAGAAGCTCATTGAAAAAAAAAAAACAAAAGAATATGGAAGGGATCAAGAGTTAAGGAAATGTCACTTAAATCCCAATTAATTTAACAATACTTAGGTTTCAAATTTATTGTAAAAAGAACTGGAGTGTACCACCCCAATTTTTATTACAAGTCACTCACAATTTGTTCTCACATATAAAAAATATAGTAAATTGATAAAATAATTTTAAAATTATTTTGATTAAAGTTTTTTCTCTTTATACATTTACAAATCATTTTTAACTCTCTTTTCTCTTTATCCCTTTCCAACTAAAATTAAATAAGGATAAAATTAAAAAAATATATAATTAAATATCTTACAAATGACTTATATCTAAAACAAAAAAATTCTCTATAAAAAACTTATAATAAAAACCAGAGTGATATATGGTGAAATATAGGACAATTAAATTTCACATTTATTATATAGACGAACGAACCTACATATATGCTAAAATATGCAGATGGGGTGATCAAAAAGGCTAATTAATGATAGAAGTGGTCATTAATGGATAGCATGTTAATAATTAATAATGTACCCCCTGCCCATTTCAATTTTATCTGAATAATGTACACCGATTTCAGCTTCATGGGGTATCACAAGATTTTGGTTCTGAATAATGTGCCTGATCCATTTTAGCTTCACCAGATATTACAAGATTTTAGTAGTAAAGTACATAGATGCATAGATATTTATACACATACTCATACACACACAGAGGTGGTCAAATTAATAATGGACATCATTTGTTAGGACTGCACTTGTGCAGTACTGGCCTTGCTTAATGCTCAGCTTGACATTTACTCATAAAAGCCCTAATCATTCCAAGCTCAAAAAAAAAAGGGTTTGATAGGCTAAAACAGGGAGGGTGGGCTTTTCTTGCCCAAGTGGTAACGCCATACATATAGGCAAAAAAATCTCCATGCACGAGTGGCAAATGAAAAAGGGGAGATAATTGTTTTGATAAAAAAATAATAGATAAAATAGTAATATTAAATCATATATTATTATAATATACATATATATTCTTCCGGTCTTTAATATAAGACCTAACTGTCAAGTTGATTTTGATCCTAAATATAAAACATATTTCTCATATTTATTAATTTTTCTAAATTATTCCTACGATACTCCCTCAACTATAATTAAGTAGAAGAGACAAGGGAGATATTAAAGAAGATGATTATAGTGTTTTAGGAGAAACATATCATATTTTTTATAATTAAATAACTTACTTAACTTTTTTGATCTAATCAAATTAGTTAAATAAGTCTTATATTAAGAATCAAAAGAGTATATATTCATATATATATATATATATATATATATTTTAGATAAGGCCAAACAAGCAGAGTAACATGCCTTGCACATGACCTGAGTAGAGGTGGGAATCAGGGTCGGCCCTTCAGGGTTGGTGGGCTTAAAAGGACTGGCCCTCCAGGACTGAAATTTTAAAAATATCTCAATTTGCTAGGTCCAGCCCTTAAGCTACAGGGTTTAGAGCCGGCCCGCGGGCTTTTGACCCGTCTAAGAAAAAAAATACTATTTTTTATATTTATCATATTTTTTATAAAAAATAAAAATAACCCAATAAAATTATTAAAAAAAGACATAAATATCAATAAAATTAAGTCACAAATATAAAATATCATCATATATAAATATCCATCAACATCTAAGAACATCTAAAACATCCATTAACAAGATAACAACATCCAAAAGTTTTATTTACAGTGCAATTGTGCAATAAATAAACACTATCATTAATCTTTTGAAACTTCATCATTATTATAATTAATTACTCTTCTTCATAAGTATGCTTTTCTTTCGTAACAAAAATATCAAGTTTTTCTTCTTTATAGGAATTTTATTTTTAAATTTTACAATCTAGCTATTATTTTACTTTAATGTGAGAAACATTGTTGTTGAAACTCATGAATTTCTAATTCAAATTATACAATCACAAGTAATATAAGTATAAAAATACTCTATTATCAAATATATATAGTTTAAAAATATCAACGCATATAATATAAATCAAATCATTATTAAAATCCAAATTAACCCATTTTTTAAAAATTTAATTGGATAAATTATTGTCTAACACTAAATTTAATTTTAAAATGATAATAATAACTAAATATTTGAAATATTATTAATAATGTAAAAAATTAATAACATTAGAATTATATAAAAAAATTATAAAATGGCTTAAAAGGGTCGGCTCACGGTCCTTCAGGACTGGCTCTTTTAAGCCCTCAGCCCTCCAGGGCTTATTTCCCATTTGAAAAAAAAAAATATCAAGCCTGACCCTCATAATTTCAGGACCTAAACAGGTCGGCTCGACGGACTCGGCCTGTTTTTCCGGCTCTAGACCCGACCCGCCCGCAGTTAGCCTTCTCCGATCGGAGTGAGCATTTTTCCTTAGGCTGAGGCGAGCAAGCTGAAGGGTCGGACCACATGAACATGCCCATCATTTGATGGCTCTTATCAAAACAATGCATTAACTATTCATCCCCAAATTGCTGGCCAAAAAAAAAAAACTATTCATCCCCAAATTAAAGAAAGCAACGCATTAATTGTTATCCTTGCCCTTCCCTGCCGCAATATTTAAAGAAATACCATCATGCATGAGATGATAAATTGATGATGACATTTATGTACGTAGGTGGCCCAAAAAAGAAGATAATGACATTTGTGTAATTTTATAGCATAATAGCCTGTGTCCTATGGTTACCTTCTCTCCTTTTTTATATGTATGTATATATTACTATCAAGAGGAATCAATATAGCATATTTATTATAAATAATTAATCTAATTAATTTTTTTTATATCAATTAGCTTTCCATAAATCATTCTTGATTCAGGGGTGCATATATTTCTGTTCAAGCCTTTAATTTTGCTCTTATTAGTTTTTTAGCTTATGTTATTGTTTTGTTTTTCTGGGATCTTTCCGTAATTCTCCATGGTTTTATCATGTAAAGGTGTGAATACTTTATGTACCATTTCACTTTTTAAATAAACCTGTCTTTGAACCCAAAAAAAAAAGTTGACTGCCAATGAATAAACTATTCCCATTTGGACCTTATCCATTCATTCATATACACTAGAGACCAGGAAAGCACGAAGAAGGAATTAAAAGCTGACCATCCAACTTTACCACAAAATAAAATAATTTGATGATAAAACACGTGGTTTTGAAAAAAAAAAAAGGAAAAGAAAAGGTTAGGTTGGTTGGCTCAAAAAAAAAAGAGAGAGAAAAAGAAAGGAAAAAAGGGCTAGATTCCAAAAATTAGAGGACAAATTAGTTCTTGTATAATTTATTCTCCGCCTCCCGATAATTATTCCACGTAATATATTAAACCCACGCGCTTTGCCATTGGCAAATTGTTTTGCAGCAGCAGCAGTAATAATAGTAATAATAATAATAATATATATTATATTATTATTATTATTATATTATTGTCATTATTATTATTACTCTTACTATTGTAACAACCATATAAGTTGACTTGTTACGTGTAAAAAATTTAGTCCAAAACCATTTATTAGGATGGTTCCGATATTGGGATACAGAGATGAACTTTATTTAGGATTCCTTTTTCCAAGTAAGTCGATATGGCAAGATCCCTAGTACAAAAAAGGCAAAAAAGGAATTCAGAATTAAATTCTTATGATTTAATAAATACTAGTTTATAAAATATCAATTTTCTTGCTTGAAAATATGACAATTGACAATTGAGTCTTTGGAGGTTGGAGGTAAATGAAAGACTTGAATATTTGGAAAATAAAAAAAAAGTGTGGCCAAAAAATATCTTTGGAAAAAGGAAAAACATTTAATAATAAATGACCTCCACATATTTTTATATAAAAACGAATAAAAGGAAACAAGGTATGCCTCCATAATTTGAACCTAATCTTTAGACAAGAAAGCAACAAGTCGGTCTCACATAAAGATATATTTAATGTATTATTAATAAAGACAGTCACTACTAATTTTATAAAAATTTCTTACCAAATATCAATAACAATAATCACTTAATAAGAATTTTAATTTAACAAATAACATCAGAAGTTAAAATAATGAAAACTAATTTCGCTGATAATAATTGTATCATTTCACACGATAATTTAATTTCAGAATAGTTCCTAAAAGATTCATAGAAATTAATTAAACCATTTTAAGGGAGTGGTCGGTCAAAAAAAAAAAAGAGTCTTTCTCACAAAAAATATAAGTTTAGATGAAAATTTGACTTTGATTTTCGATCAATAAGCTGTCACCCTTTTAATAGACAGCATTAAAAGTTTTCGTGTTTATTAAGGGTTTAGGTAGGACTTACTGGTTGGTACACACTTACGTGTTATCACCAAGTTGAAGCATAATTTAATGACATTGGGATATAAGTTTACTATATTTTATCATTCTATTTATAAATAGCACAATAACTTTTTATATAAAATTATTAGTTGTATCGATATTACTTTTAATTTTTTATTTCTCTTATAGCAGTATACTAGGAGTAAACATGTTTAAATCGACTGCACTAATATGAAACTTAAAGAATTAATCTAAAATCAAATAAAATAAATGGGCAAACTTAAATCAAAGGATATAATTAAGAAATTCAAATTAAATAAAATTTAAATATGAAAATGATGTTGAAATGAAATATACAGGGAGATCATAAGATGCTCTTGTGGTCCTATTTATAGGTCACTTTTAGCATATTTCACACGGATAAAGAAAAACCTTAAATTTTATTAACTTTTATTTAAAATTCAACAACTTTTTAACTTTATCCTTATTTAATATATATTATACCTCATTTAAGCAAAGTCAACATAATAATAAATAAATACATAGATGGAAAAAAAAAAGGTTATACTACCTTTCTTTTTTTATATAAAAGGTAGCTGGGAGATTAGTTTTGGTCTTAAATATAAAATATTAATTTATTTTATCTCTTAAATTTATGATTTTTTTAAAAAATATCTTTGTTAATTGTAAGAAATTTTTAATTAAGAAATGATTTTAATACATATGATTAGAAATGATAGTTTATGAAAGTTAACTCATAGTTATTATAATTAACTAATTTAATTAGTTTTAGGTAACTCTTATATTAAAGAAAGCAAAAATGAGTTGGAGACAAAAATCTGGGATCTTAGAAATTCTTGTCCAAATCAGCTCAAAAAAAAAAAAGAAATTCTTGTCCAATAAATTTTGTAATGATAAACTTGTTCAGTAAAAAAAAATTATATATGGAGCTGTTTGCGTACTGCTACTAAAAATTTATTACAATCGACGTACATTACGTAACTAGCAAATCAATGTCCACGTTGACGTTATGCAGCTCCATTCCTCGGGACGCGAGAGACACGGCACGTGACCTCACGCTTTGACTGAAGAGATGGCTCCGAAATTCCAACCCGCGACGAGGATCAAAAGCCAATTCCTGAATTTTCAAGGAAAGCTCACAGCAAAGCTTACTTTCTTTGACCCGCTTGCGTTATATGGACACTGTACAAATGGTCCCCGAAGTCGAAGGGGGGAAAAATATAAACTAAACACTAATATCTATTTGGAAATCCCAAAAAGGTCGGGCTTTGAATTCATCAAACTACCACCGGTGGCTATTGAACGCGGAAAGAAAACAAGAAGAAAGTAAACTTTGAATATTACCACTGCCCACCATTATTTTCCTATCCGAAGATGGGTCAGAAGTTTCGTTGTAGAATTCAACGACTGCCCTTTTTTCATTTTACAGTTTTTGACACGCATTTGAAGGCCCGTCTTTGGAACATGTTTTTCTTCTTCCGGGAAGTGTATATATAAACAAGAGGCCACTTTGACAGTCTCATCATTTCCATTAAGTTAGTGGGTGTTTGAGTTTGTTTTTGGAGTTGGACTTGATTTCTATTGAGCATACCGGACTGATATCTTGACCAGTCATCCGGGAAGAAGAAGGTAAATTATTCACCGAAAGATATTTTGCTTTAAAGCTGTTTGCTATTATGTCTTCAGTAAGCTTCAGAAACATACCACTTCATTCTTGATTGTGGTTGTTTCTCGTTTCTTTAGTCTGAAGTCTGGTGATTCTCCTCTTCTAACAGACGATGACAAGAACTTCTTTAATTGGCAAAAAGATTCGATAATTCAGTTCTTTGACCCATTTGAATATATATTCTCATACTTTGCTTTGTCTGACAAATCTTAAATTTGGGCAGGAATCAACATAAGTGGGTGCTTTCTTCAAAGCTCAAACAAATTGAAGTGCTAGCTTCTGTATACATCTGCAGCTCTATGGGATTATCGCTTTCCTTGCTCCTATCAGCCTGGGAAGAGATTGTTCGACATTCATTATTTGGTCTGTCTTTCAACTTCGGTTTTGCTTCCAAAGATGGGGCTAAGATTCTAAGATCAAGCAGCAGCTTAAAGAAAAAAGAATCAGACATCACCAGAAATTCAAGCAAGTTGAAGGATCACAGACCTGAAAATGTAATTCTTGAAGGAAATCGTTCAAGTATTGAAGAGAACATGCGTTCTGATTGTCTACCAGGAAAAACTGTGCCTATATTGTCTCTCCCTGAGGAAGTAATTTTCTCTTCACCCAGACCCATCAGTGAGCTTGAAGCTGCTGCAACGAAGCTTCAGAAAGTCTATAAAAGTTACCGTACTAGAAGAAACCTTGCAGACTGTGCGGTGGTGGTGGAGGAACTCTGGTTAGTAGTCTCGGTATAAGCAATACAATTTGATTTGTTGGTATTATTTGCTTGAATTCCTGTCGTTTGTGTTATTAATTGGCTGTTCTTAATGGATTTAGGTGGAAGGCACTAGACTTTGCTGCCCTCAAACGGAGTTCTGTATCCTTCTTTGATGTCGCGAACCAAGAAACTGCAGCTTCACGATGGGCAAGAGCAAGGACAAGAGCAGCTAAGGTATTGAATCTTCTTATAAATTCAATTTTCTATAAATTACTTTCATCATGCTTGAATATGACTCTTTGTAAAATCATTCATTTGAGAAAGAATAACACAAAAGTGTGAATGCACATGAGGCTCACTTTTCTCCTTTACCTCTATCTGAATACATCAATTACTTTATAACTACAGAGAATCTGGATTGCTGTGGAATCTAACTCATAATATCTTTATTAGTTTTTTTGGGTCTGGCTTCTAACTGAATTTTCACTCAGGTTGGAAAAGGCTTGTCCAAGGATGAGAAGGCACAAAAACTGGCCCTGCAACATTGGCTTGAAGCTGTAAGACCTTGAAACCTTCTCTGACTCTGTTCTTACACATTATTCCAATATGTTAGCTGAGAAGTGTACCCTTTATGACCTTGAAGCTCTTGCAACAGATTTGATCTATTGAGTATTGACAATGTTACTTTCTTATTTGTTTATTGTACAGATTGATCCACGTCATCGATATGGTCACAATCTGCACCTCTATTATGATGTCTGGTTTGAAAGCCAAAGTACCCAACCGTTTTTCTACTGGTAAAAATTCATTCTGAAATTTAATATCTTCACCGTAATTACCTTGAAGATGGTAGATGAGGAACTAATAGGCATCTGGATGGCTTACGTTTAGGTTGGATGTTGGAGAAGGCAGAGAAGTAAATCTTGAGAAATGTCCAAGGTCCACTCTTCAACGCCAATGCATCAAGTATCTTGGACCAGTAAGTTCTCACTATATATATATATATATATATATATATATAACATACGTTTGAATTGGATTTAGATTCATATATCACAAACCTAGCAATAAAGATTCACTTTTTATTTAGCCTGGGGCTTTCTAAAAAATGCTGTTGCTGTATCTCATATAGCTGATTGTTGGTGGTACCATTGCAGAAAGAAAGGCAAGAACATGAAGTTATTGTTGAAGGAGGCAAGCTGATGTATAAACAGAATGGAAGCCTTCTAGATACTGATGATAAATCCAAATGGATATTTGTTCTGAGCCCCACAAGGTCTTTGTACGTGGGACGAAAGCAAAAGGGTTTGTTTCAGCATTCTAGCTTCCTGGCTGGAGCTGCAACCACAGCAGCAGGAAGATTAGTGGCTCATGAGGGTATCCTTGAGGTACTAACATAATATATCACTCAGCACATTCACTTTCGTTCTATTACTTTTAACTTTCTGGTACTTTCCCTGAAGCAGATTCACTTATAAGTGTTGTTATTCTATTAAAAACATTTCAGGCTATTTGGCCCTATAGCGGGCACTACCTCCCCACAGAAGAGAACTTCAAAGAATTCATTAGCTTTCTTGAGGAGCACAATGTAGACCTCTCCACCGTTAAGGTAACAAAACTGTGTCTCTTTGACCTTCATTTTGATCAAATTCCGTCTGTGCAGTTAATTTGGATGCTTTCAATAGACGAAGAAACTTAGACCGTTGAATTGATTGAACAGCAGAAATTTCCTTGAAATGAATCATTTTTCTGCTTCAAATGCAGAGAATCAGATCCTCGCAATTGACTTATGTACTAACTGAATCTCAGGATGTTTTATGATTTCCATGATGAAGAAGTTTGAATCTGATACTAATGCACCATTCCTTTAACCTTCATTTTGATCAAATTCTGATTGTTCAGTTCATTTGGATGATCCCAGTCTATTGAGAATAGCTTTTTAACTGGCCAAACAACAAAAGTATAATTGAAATGAGTCATTTTTCCACTTTAAACGAGCAGAATCTAGACCTATATGTTTGACTGATGTACAAATCCTTAGTAAGCCGAATCAATCAAAGAAATTTTTATATCATTTCAATGGTGAAGAAGTTTGAATCTCAAACGTATGACCTAATGGATATCTGTTTTTGTACTTGGTCAATGCAGAGGTGTGCAATTGATGATGATGCTCCTTCATTCACTGAAAATAATGAAGCAAAACAAGCAAAGGGTCCCACTTCACAACCAGACATCACAATTGATGTCAAAGGCAATAATGGTAAAGAGATAGACATTATTGGTGTCACAACAGACAATAAAGAGGATGCTAAAGAGGTTGTTGTTGAAGATGGGGATGGCGAGAAGGTTGAAGAAAAGGCCCCAGCATTTGACGTGTCCAAGAGGTTGTCTCGCAAGTGGTCAACTGGCGCCGGGCCTAGGATTGGGTGTGTGCGTGAATATCCTGCTCACCTGCAGTCAAGAGCATTGGAACAAGTTAATTTGTCACCAAGGCCCAATTCTGCACGCCCAAGCAACTACGGCCCAGTTCCTTCACCAAGGCCCAGCCCAAAATTCAGGATGTCCCCTAGTATTGCTTACATGGGACTCCCAAGTCCAAGGACCCCTATAGCAGTAGCAAGTTGAAGGCCATAGACTTATAGGGATTAGGGTCCTTCAGAATAAATAGAGGCCTCTGAACCCTACAAAATGACCAAAGATGGGTCAGAAGAAAAGGAAGGGTTCATGGAAAGGGCAGAGTATTTAAACATAAATGCCCACTCTTTTATTTATTTAGTTATTTTTTCATGAATTTGTTAATACCTTTATTCGTTGAAATATTTGGATATCTAGGCTTCATTGATATGTTTCACCCAATTTTGCTCCTTCCTTTCTTTAGGAAGGCGATTACCAATTGTATTTTATGTGAGCTGTGGCAAAAAGTTATGTTTTTTTTTCCCCTCTTAGTATCAGAGAAACAGTTCATAAGTTTATTATTTAAGTTAAATGTACTTGAATTATTAAGGGCGCAAGGTTACTACCTATTAATATGTTTGGTGTATGTGAGAGGAAAGCAAGAATGAATGAGTGTCGATCAAATCACTCAATCATCTATGAATGATATAAAGTGATTGGTGATAATGCAGACAAAAAGTAAAAAAGAAAGAAAAAAGGTGAATTGAAAAGTCTAAGAAGGGTAGATGAACAGTTGTACTCTGGCTTTTATATGCTTTTTGATTATTGATGATCTTTTTTCTAATTTAACTTTTTGAAAAGTTTTTATGAATTGGATAAAAAGTTAAATATGAGAGAGTGTGTTTTTGAAAATAATATATTTAATCAGGGGTAAGTTGAGAATTTTTCCAGATAATATGAATAGGTTTTTTTATGGGATAATATGAATAGTTTAACTATGTTCTAGTAAAATAACTAGAAGGTACTCATATGTAATGCGAAATGACTGCATTAAAATCTACGTTACATCAACAAACCCTAATTTTTGCAAAGGTCCAAAAATGCCTCACTCAGGACTCAGCTTTTTTCATCCCCAGACACAGGGAAGAGACAGACATAGTTCTCTCTCTCTCTCTCCTTTCTTTTTTCCTGCACGTCTCTGACTATGCTGAAACTGCACCAATATATATAGATACACTGCAGGGCTAAATCCTAAAATTCCATGAAAGATCATTTAATTACGTAGACTGTATTATATATGTTTATATACAGTTACATTATATTGATTCAAGTAGTCAAATTTACATTTATAATATCAGGATGGAAGTATATACGAAGACTGCAAAATCTGTTTGGCATCAGTGATGATGATGAAGATGAAGCTGAAGGCTTTCTGGTAAAACCTAAGGATAAAAGCAGCCATTGGTTGTTGTGTAGGTCCTTTTTTTTCCCTTATTACGCTGTACCTCTTAACGAATGCCATCTTTCGTCCTCATTTTGCTGCTTTTTTATCAATGGTGACGCCATCCTGTACCTTCATCAACTGTTCAAAACTCATAATATAATCCTCACTCTAACCCTTCTTTTTAAAATTAAAATAATGCGTCATCCATCTTTTGGAGGATTAATCTTTATTAAGAGTATGTTTGGAGGCGCGATCAAAAAGTATTTAGATGCAAGTTTATTTAAATCGAAACAAAACTCTTATTATATACTTATCTTATATTTTATAAATTATAATTAAAATGTTATTTATAAGTTATTCCAAACAATACCTAAATTACTGAGTTGAAGTCAATTATGTTGTAATCCAGAAACATTGAAATTCCTTTGTAAATGATGAGTTAGGGATTTAATCTCGTGAGTCCTTCACTCCTTCTCCAATTTTAGAATGATAGGATCGGTCTTTTTAATCTTCAAAAAAAAAAAAAACAAAGAAAGAAAATAGAGCCGCACAAAACATTGAAGTGTGATATATTTATTTAAGTTAAAGTGTAAATTCACTCAAAAAATATTTCTCCATGTGAAAGTTTTGGAGAAACTCATCATCTCTTTTACGCAATACATAGAAGTGATATCTAGTTATTGTCATTGCCATATTTTTTAAGATTACTATTTATTTTTATAATTACAATACTTTTTTATTACAATAAGAATATATAATTGATAGTTTATTCTTTTAAAGCTCTTATAATTTTGAAGTACATTACGGCAAATGTTTGTTAGAAGAGTCTTTCAAGCTTTTGACGCGAAACACTTGATAGAACTCGTGCCCTAGACCCAGAGCTTGTCAATATTCCACCATTTTTTTTTTGGGGTTGGACTTGATTTCTATTGAGCATACCAGACTGATATCTTGACCAGTCATCCGGGAAGAGGAAGGTAAATTATTCACCGAAAGATATTTTGCTTTAAAGCTGTTTGCTATTATGTTTTCAGTAAGCTTCAGAAACATACCACTTCATTCTTGATTGTGGTTGTTTCTCGTTTCTTTAGTCTGAAGTCTGGTGATTCTCCTCTTCTAACAGACGATGACAAGAACTTCTTTATTTGGCAAAAAGATTCGATAATTCAGTTCTGACCCATTTGAATATATATTCTCATACTTTGCTTTGTCTGACAAATCTTCAATTTGGGCAGGAATCAACATAAGTGGGTGCTTTCTTCAAAGCTCAAACAAATTGAAGTGCTAGCTTCTGTGTACATCTGCAGCTCTATGGGATTATCGCTTTCCTTACTCTTATCAGCCTGGGAAGAGATTGTTCGACGTTCATTATTTGGTCGGTCTTTCAACTTCGGTTTTGCTTCCAAAGATGGGGCTAAGATTCTAAGATCAAGCAGCAGCTTAGAGAAAAAAGAATCAGACATCACCAGAAATTCAAGCAAGTTGAAGGATCACAGACCTGAAAATGTAATTCTTGAAGGAAATCGTTCAAGTATTGAAGAGAACATGCGTTCTGATTGTCTACCAAGAAAAACTGTGCCTATATTGTCTCTCCCTGAGGAAGTAATTTTCTCTTCACCCAGACCCATCAGTGAGCTTGAAGCTGCTGCAACGAAGCTTCAGAAAGTCTATAGAAGTTACCGTACTAGAAGAAACCTTGCAGACTGTGCGGTGGTGGTGGAGGAACTCTGGTTAGTAGTCTCGGTGTAAGCAATACAATTTGATTTGTTCGTATTATTTGCTTGAATTCCTGTCGTTTGTGTTATTAATTGGCTGTTCTTAATGGATTTAGGTGGAAGGCACTAGACTTTGCTGCCCTCAAACGGAGTTCTGTATCCTTCTTTGATGTCGCGAAACAAGAAACTGCGGTGTCACGGTGGGCAAGAGCAAGGACAAGAGCAGCTAAGGTATTGAATCTTCTTATAAATTCAATTTTCTATAAATTACTTTCATCATGCTTGAATATGACTCTTTGTAAAATCATTCATTTGAGAAAGAATAACACAAAAGTGTGAATGCACATGAGGCTCACTTTTCTCCTTTACCTCTATCTGAATACATCAATTACTTTATAACTACAGAGAATCTGGATTGCTGTGGAATCTAACTCATATCTTTATTAATGTCTTCCATTTTTTTTGGGTCTGGCTTCTACCTGAATTTTCTCTCAGGTTGGAAAAGGCTTGTCCAAGGATGATAAGGCACAAAAACTAGCCCTGCAACATTGGCTTGAAGCTGTAAGACCTTGAAACCTCCTGTGACTCCGTTCTTACACATTATTCCAATATGTTAGCTGAGAAGGATACCCTTTATGACCTTGAAGCTCTTACAACAGATTTGATCTATTGAGTATTGACAATGTTACTTTCTTATTTGTTTATTGTACAGATTGATCCACGTCATCGATATGGTCGCAATCTGCACCTCTATTATGATGTCTGGTTTGAAAGCCAAAGTACCCAACCGTTTTTCTACTGGTAAAAACTCATTCTGAAATTTAATATCTTCACTGTAATTACCTTGAAGATGGTAGATGAGGAACTAATAGGCATCTGGATGGCTTACGTTTAGGTTGGATGTTGGAGAAGGTAGAGAAGTAAATCTTGAGAAATGTCCAAGGTCCACGCTTCAACGCCAATGCATTAAGTATCTTGGACCAGTAAGTTCTCACAATATATATATATATATGTATATATAAACATACGTTTGAATTAGATTTACATTCATATCTAACAAACCTAGCAATAAAGATTCACTTTTTATTTGGCCTGGGCTTTTCTGAAAAATGCTGTTGCTGTATCTCATATAGCTGATTGTTGGTGGCACCATTGCAGAAAGAAAGGCAAGAACATGAAGTTATTGTTGAAGGAGGCAAGCTGATGTATAAACAGAATGGAAGCCTTCTAGATACTGATGATAAATCCGAATGGATATTTGTTCTGAGCCCCACAAGGTCTTTGTATGTGGGACGAAAGCAGAAGGGTTTGTTTCAGCATTCTAGCTTCCTGGCTGGAGCTGCAACCACAGCAGCAGGAAGCGTAGTAGCTCATCAGGGTACCCTTGAGGTACTAACATAATATATCACTCAGCACATTCACTTTCATTCTATTACTTTTAACTTTCTGGTAGTTTCCCTGAAGCAAATTCACTTATAAGTGTTGTTATTCTACTAAAAACATTTCAGGCTATTTGGCCCTATAGCGGGCACTACCTCCCCACAGAAGAGAACTTCAAAGAATTCATTAGCTTTCTTGAGGAGCACAATGTAGACCTCTCCACCGTTAAGGTAACAAAACTGTGTCTCTTTGACCTTCATTTTGATCAAATTCCGTCTGTGCAGTTAATTTGGATGCTTTCAATAGAAGAAGAAACTTAGACCGTTGAATTGATTGAACAGCAGAAATTTCCTTGAAATGAATCATTTTTCTGCTTCAAATGCAGAGAATCAGATTCTCGCAATTGACTTGGGTACTAATTCTTTGCAAACTAACTGAATCTCAGAATGTTTTGTGATTTCCATGATGAAAAAGTTTGAATCTTATACTAGTGCACCAACCCTTTTGACCTTCATTTTGATAAAATTCTGATTGTTCAGTTGATTTGGATGATCCCAATCTATTGAGAATAGCTTTTTAACTGGCCAAACATCAAAAATATAATTGAAATGAGTCATTTTTCCACTTTAAACGAACAGAATTTAGACCTACATGTTTGACTACCACTCCTTAGTAAATTGAATCAATCATAGAACTTTTTCTATCATTTCAACGGTGAAGAAGTTTGAATCTCGAACGAATGACCTAATGGATACCTGTTTTTGTACTTGGTCAATACAGAGGTGTGCAATTGATGATGATGCTCCTTCATTCACTGGAACTGCTTCATTCATTGAAAATAATGAAGCAAAACAAGTAAAGGGTCCCACTTCACAAACAGACATCGCAACTGATGTCAAAGACAATAATCGTAAAGAGATAGATATCATTGGTGTCACAACAGATAATAAAGAGGATGCTAAAGAGGTTGTTGTTGAAGATGGGGATGACAAGAAGGTTGAAGAAAAGGCCCCAGCGTTTGACGTGTCCAAGAGGTTGTCTCGCAAGTGGTCAACTGGTGCCGGGCCTAGGATTGGGTGTGTGCGTGAATATCCTGGTCACCTGCAGTCAAGAGCATTGGAACAAGTTAATTTGTCACCAAGGCCCAATTCCGCACGCCCAAGCAACTACGGCCCAGTTCCTTCACCAAGGCCCAGCCCAGAATTCAGGATGTCCCCTAGTATTGCTTATATGGGACTCCCAAGTCCAAGGACCCCTATAGCAATAGCAAGTTAAAGGCTATAGACTTATAGGGATTGGGGTCCTTCAGAATAAATAAAGGCCTCTGAACCCTACAAAATGACCAAAGATGGGTCAGAAGAAAAGGAAGGGTTCATGGGAAGGGTTGAGTATTTAACCATAAATGCCCCCTGTTTTATTTATTTATTTATTTTTTCATGAATTTGTTCATAGCTTTATTCGTTGAAATATCTGGATATCTAGGCTTCATTGATGTGTTTCGCCCAACTTTGGTCCTTCCTTTCTTTGGGAAGGCGATTACCAATTGTATATTTAAATTAAATGTACTTGAATTATTAAAGGCGCAAGGTTACTACCTATTAGTATGTTTAGTGTATGTGAGAGGAAAGCAAGAATGAATGAGTGTCGATCAAATCACTCAATCATGTATGAATGGTATAAAGTGACTGGTGATAGTGCAGACAAAAAGTAAAAAGAAAGAAAAAAGGTGAATTGAAAAGTCTAAGAAGGGAAGATGAACAGTTGTGCTCTGGCTTTTATATGCTTCTTGATAATGCTTTTTATAAGTGCTTAGGTTATAAAATGGATTATTAATGATCTTTTTTCTAATTTAACTTTTGAAAAGTTTTTATGAATTGGATAAAAAGTTAAATATGAGAGAGTGTGTTTTTGAAAATAATATATTTAATCAGGGGTAAGTTGAGAATTTTTTCAGATAATATGAGTAGTTTTCCTTATGGGATAATATGAATAGTTTAACTATATTCTAGTAAAATAATTAGAAGGCACTCATATATAATGCGAAATGACTGCATTAAAATCTTTGTTACATCAACAAACCCTGATTTTTGCAAAGGTCCAAAAATGCCTCACTCAGGACTCAGCTTTTTTCATCCCCAGACACAGAGAAGAGACAGACATGGTTTTCTCTCTCTCCTTTCTTTTTTCCTGCACGTCTCTGACTATGCTGAAACTGCACCAATATATATAGATACACTGCAGGGCTAAATCCTAA
The DNA here is from genome assembly GCF_004799145.2 of Neltuma alba. NCBI lineage: Eukaryota > Viridiplantae > Streptophyta > Magnoliopsida > Fabales > Fabaceae > Neltuma > Neltuma alba. The sequence goes on from NW_021637205.1 coordinate 196,568, forward strand.
AATTCCATGGAAGATTATTTAATTACGTAGACTGTATTATATATGTTATATACAGTTACATTATATTGATTCAAGCAGTCAAATTTACATTTATAATATCAGGATGGAAGTATATACGAAGACTGCAAAATCTGTTTGGCATCAGTGATGATGATGAAGATGAAGATGAAGGCTTTTTGTTAAAACCTAAGGATAAAAGCAGCCATTGGTTATTGTGTTAGTCCTTTTGTTTCTTAGTACACTGTACCTCTTTGCTCATGCCATCCTTTCGCCCTCATCCTGCTGCTTTTTCATCAATGTTGACACCATCCTGTACCTTCATCAACTGTTCAAAGCTCATAATATAATCCTGACTTTAACCCTTCTTTTTAAAATTAAAATAATGCGTCGTCCATTTTTTGGAGGATTGATCCTTATTAAGGGCCGCTGGTCAAAAAAAAAAAAAACTTTATTCAGGGCCAGTTTGGAGGTGTGATCAAAAAGTATTTATAAACAAGTTCATTTAAATCAAGACAAAATTTTTATTATATACTTACTTTATATATAATAAATCACAATTAAAAAATTACTCATAAGCTATTCTAAACAATCTCTAAATCACTGAGTTGAAGTCAATTATGTTGTAACCCTGAAACATTGGAATTCCTTTGTAAATGATAAGCTAGGGATTTAATCTCATGAGTCCTTCACTCCTTCTATAATTTTTTTTTTGGGTGAAGACTCCTTCTATAATTTTAGATTGATAGGATCGGTCTCTTTAATCTTAAAAAAAAAACAAGAAAATAGAGCTGCACAAAACATTAAAGTGTGATATATTTATTCAAGTTAAAGTGTAAATTTACTCATAAAACATTTCTCCATATGAAAGTTTTGGATAAACTCATAATCTGTTCTACGCCATACATAGAAGTGATATCTAGTTATTGTCATTGTAATGTTTTTTAAGATTACTATTTATTTTTATAATTACAACACTTTTTTATTACAAGAAGAATATATAATTGATAATTTATTATTTTAAAGCTCTTTCATAATTTTGAAGTATATTACAACGAATGTTTCTTAGAAGAGTCTTGTTGCTCTCATAAATGGAAAAGTCATGGGAGTGAATGGTACCGTCATACAAAAAAAAAAAAGGTTCAATCAAATCAATCAAGCGTTATTATTATTATTATTTTTTGGTGACCTGGCCCAAAACCTTATTGGTTTTGTTTATTAAAATTATTTTTGAACTGATTTTATTTTTACCATTAAATTAAAATTCATTTATATGGTTTATTGGCATGAATGCTTTCCTATAATCCAATAAATGGGACTTTAGCTCCGTAAACCACCTCCTAAATGGTCATTTCTTTAATGTTTTATAGAAGAATAATTAAAAAAAAGGCTGAAAATTACTAAATTCTAAATAAAGTTTGATAACAACACTTCATTTAGTATTGATAATATTAAATTTGTAAATGATAACAAATTTTTATTAATATTCTCTATTTGACATTTACATATTTTTAGCTCCTTTTTTTGGTCATTTTCTCAAGTTTCATTTGGTTGCATCATTAAATTCTTGTATTTTTTTTTAGGAAAATACAATTTCTCCCATAAAAAAGCACAGAGAAGAAAATTATTTACAACATATTTTGTTTTAAAAATTTGGCCTTTCACGTCTAACTGTATTTGCAAGTTATCTGTTCTGAGGTTGGATTCCCCAAATACATAAACATGACTGGTCTTTTTGACATGAAAAACCAGTTGGCGCTTGGCAGGAATGACAGCTCCAATTGTTCATCAATGAAACCCCATTTCCGTGAGCCCCCACCTATATATATCAGAACCACATAAAACTTCTCAAACTAGGAAACCAAAGACACAGAGTCTATTAATATTCAACTTACCAAATTTACTAGTAACGTTAAGTCAAATTCTGCAGAAAACTTTCCAGATAGTAAAAGATATTGTACAGAGACTGAATTCTGATATGTTCAATCACTGTAAGATCATTTCTTCTTCTTCTTTTTCTTGCTAATTTAATCAACATCTCTGGACTCTTCATTTCAAGCTTCCATGGTATTTGAATCCCTTATGCATTAACTGCTGAATAGAGCTGAAAATGGAGACTGGACAACGATCTAAGTCAGTGTGCAAAGCCCTACTGGTTGGGATATGTCACAGGTAAAGACAGCCCCACATGCCTATGTTCATTCACAACCTCAATATATTCATGATTTTACATATTTAAATCAAAATGTAACTCTTTTTACACATTATCTAAACAAGAGAGAGAAAGAAACAGAAAGGAAGTAAAATTCATCTTGTCTTCTTTCTTTTGTTTTTTTTTTAATTCCATTTTATTCGAATTCTATTTGAGAAATTTAGGCTGTGATTAGTATAATAAATGACCCAATCAAAGCCATCTTTTGACCATTCGAAGTTCTTGAGGAGGACTTGACTGCATCTCCCTGTTTCCCAACCACCAACCTGCTAGAAAATGACCTCTCAGTGTGTAAAGTGTGTACTGCAATCAGCAATTTTGAGTCTTTGCTCTTTTATTTCTCAGTTTGGGGCTCATTCAATTATGGTCATTTCCATGTACCTTGCGGCTTTCCCACAGTGGGATTGCCACAGACAGCTTTCATCTTTCTGGTTACAAAAAATATTAAATGGTTTTAGGACAGTTGTTTAGATTTTTTTTTTTTTTCAAAAGAACAGCTCTGCAGTATAGGAGGCAGCCTACTACAATAAATTAAATTAAATTTTTACACCAAAAAAATAGTATCATCACATTATGTAATCATAATCATAATCATAATCATAATCCTGTTGAATTTTGCGTGAAAATATTTGTGGGAATCAATATAAATGAGCACTGCTCTCAATAATAGATTTTAAACAGAGAAAGGAAAAAGAGAATGTTAGTTGAAAGGGCAATAAAGAAGATTCAGTTTCTTGGCCAAAAAGAGTTTTAGTTTCTGACCCAAAACGAAAAACAAAGAACCTAACAGTTTGTCGTGATTTCTTTTTTAAATATCTCAATGCAGGGCGAGACAATTGACATGTGAAATGAGGTGGTAAGAAGTGCTAGAAACTCAGAAACAGTAAAAGGAAGCTCAGTTTCAGAGGGACCAGATGTGAAACCAATATATATTTTATAAATTTTTCACTTTAACCTCACATCTATATCTTCATTCTTCATCTTGCGTTATGTAAGCACCAAATAAAGAGCAACAGGATTGAGAGAGAGAAGCTCAGCCTCCTGAAGAAACCTAAACATCTTTTGTTCTTTCCCAGTTTCCCTCATATCCCTTATATAGGTTGCTTGTTCTCTGATCTCTTGTGGCATCTTAGGTCAATCTCATTGAGCAGTGGTGATGGTTAGTGTCATCAAGTGAGTGAGATTCACTGAGCCTGAGCTTCAGATCTACTCTGTCTATTTTCTCTCTCACACCCTTTTGCATCATCAAGTTGGTAAACATTCATTCTCAACATCATTTTGAGGTCTCAACAGTCACCAATGACCACGAAGAGAAGAACGTGTTCCTTCATTCTCACGGCTGCTCTTCTTCTATTTACAACTTTGGCTTCACGAGTGAACAAGAAGCCTCTGTCACCTTATGCAGCTGCCACTTCACAAGGTCAGTGCAAAACTTACCACACCATCAATACACATTACCACTGAGTCGGTCATTTTCACAAACACTGGTCCTGCACTGTGAGTGTCTTCACTCTAATTAGTAACTCACCAGTCTCTTTTTTCACTGTCCTTTTCACTTTTTGCAATCACCGACAACATCATATCCTCAAACATTCTATCGATTTTCCACAGTTGATCAGACAAAAACAACAAAATTCGTCCCACATCCGGGTTTTGACTCCACAAAGGTAGCTATCAGTCTCTATGTATGACTAACAATATTTCATTATTTCCTGTCCGGGAACATTGTTTGACGCATGAAATTTCTGCTTTTTACGAAGGGAAACGAAGGAATGGCAAATGGGTATGCAGAAATAGGAAGAGGACTGAGCCGGTTAGGATCAATACCGCCGAGGTGTGAGCACAAGTGTAGGGGTTGTGTGCCTTGTGATCCAATTCAAATCCCTACAACCACAGTTGGGGTTCAATATACAAATTACGAGCCAGAAGGTTGGAAATGCAAGTGTGGCACTTCTTATTATAATCCATGAAATGTTGTTGTTGGTGAAGAGGTCCTTTAGATTTATATGATATTGTGGTGTATAGATCTACATACAAGTATATCGTCTAACCGCCATTAAAATGTTCCTTGGCCTTGATTCTTCTATGCGCAACGCGGAGAGGAAACTGGAAAGATCAGTGGAGAGCAAATTTTCCACATTTTGTTATGACGTTTTTATGCAAGCAAATAGTTTTCCCCTTTTGCCCTTTTCTTCTCAATATTTTGGTATGATTATTAAATTAGACGAGGAAAACTAAACAAATCAACCTGTTTGCATTAATTATAATTATAATTTATAAATATATGGATGTGTTCATTCCTAACTCCGTCTAAGATTTTTTAGGAATTTCATTAATTTTTTCGGTTGGTACAACAAGTTAGATATTTATTAGAACATTTAGAATCAATTATATGAATTTTGAATAAATCAATAACATGAAAAATGTTTTGATCTAAAGTCTAAACATTTAATTACATTTTAAGTAGACACTTTTTTAGAAGTTATGATTTATTCTCAAGAATGTGGTATCAAGCTGAACCAAATTAATCAAGTCAACTTTGTGGGGCTAATTTTCTATGCATGCTCAACTTTTATTTTAATTAAACGCAACTCAACGTTTTGGCACCCACCAAAAAAAGTCAACCTAATTTGATGTGATCGTATCTGATAAGTGACAATGGAATTAGGCCGGCGGCCAGGCACGTTACGACTAATTAATCAAACAATATATATATACTCTTCCATTTTAAATATAAAACTTTTTATGTAAATATATATATACTCCTCCAGTCTCAAATATAAGACCATTTTTATAAATTATTTACATTAAAAGGGTCTTATATTTGGGACTTGGAGGAGTATATATATATCACTCTCTATCTCATATGGTTATTTTCAAAATTTCACATGCAAGGGAAAATATATGAAGTTTATTACAAAAAATAAGATGACATTATCTTACACAGTTTATCAGTTTGATCTGAAATTTAATGTTCTGAATGATCCCTAAACCTTTGGACTTCCAAATAACGTTGGTTGTCTGCAGGTGGGTCTGAATCACCCCAGTGTAAGCTGATCTAAATTAAACTCATAATTCCCTAAACTCTTACTTTATATCAAGCTCTAATCTTATGAAAATATTCATCTTTCTAATCCTAATGGCTCAAATTTACTTCAGAACCCAAAAGCATGGTCTGCTTTGATTTGATCTTGTCACATCAAGGTTTTTTTCCAAACCCCACAGGCTTTAGATAATCATAAATTTTGTAAATAATACTAACTATAAGTAATGTTGATTAATTATGATTTCTATTTAGATATGTTTTTTTATAAGTGACTTTATCAATTGTGATTATGTTTAGTTTTTACCTATTAAAATCACTTATCAATGTATAATTACCCAAAAAAATGAATTTAATAAACATCAAATATAATCCTTTGGGAAGAGATTTTTGAAACTGTGGAAGGATAAATTAGAGAAATTCAGTTGATAAAAATTGATTAGAATTATTCAAACACACCAGTGACTCTTTGATGCTTATCCTAGAAATGTGATGAAAGAATAAAATTACAATTTAACAGGATTTTATAAAAATTAAATATATTTTATAATCATTTATTTACATTCAAACGAACTTATTTGATAACCAAACAGGCACCTAACATTGTCCTAAAAAAAATCATCGCACGACAAAGGATAACAAGGGAAACTACACTCTTCTTCAAACTGTCACTTCATGGATCTTACCCTCTTTGTTCCTCTTGTGTACACAAGCTTCTCAACTGAAAAGAAACGCGAATAGTTGCACAGGAATTCAAAATTTCACATTCATCGAGTATGAAAGTTACAAAGAACCTAGACAAAGTTTGTCACCTCAACGAGCACGCTTTGTCACAAGAATGAAACAGGACTCAGATCCCTCATTATGATGAATCAAACATTTCACAAAAAGAAAAATAAAGAACTGTAGCAGAAACCATTAAGTTCAGCACAATCAAAAGAGGATGGAAAGAAATATGAAGTGACAAGGGTTGATTAATATTACTTCATAAACATGTCACCTATAATTGTTACAACAGTGAACACAAGAGACACGATTTATCCAATGAAAAGCTTGAAGAAAGGTAAAATGGGGCATAAAGGACTTATACATAACGGAGAGAAATGCAGCTGAACATGTTATCAGGAAAATTATCTGGGTAATAACATTCAGCTGATAACATTTATACTTGGTTTGCAGGGACAAATTGATTGGTATAAGAGTTGATTGTTGACTGTTTCGCAAAAGAATGCATGCAGAGGGTCTAGATCAGTGGGGGATTTTGAATGGCAAGCAGAGTGAAGTGTCATATATGTATCCACCAAAACACTGGCCCTTTAAGGGTGGCCAGATGATGGAGACTATATACGCATTTCGAAACAAGTTTGAGATGGTTCTATTAAGCAAGCACAAATAAGCACTTGCCATTATAATAGCCTTTAGCCAAAAGCAATAATCCTATGATTTATCAATTTTCCATGGACAGTAGAACTTATCTATTGGTTCACGCCTTAGTCAACAATTCATGGCTGAAATATGAAAGGCCAAAAACTTGGCTGGCAAGCTTGTTACTGAGAATAGGGAAGCCTAAGGGATGCATATTAATAAACCTGAAACTATTTGTTAAGGGTAAAAAATACTCTGAAAACTGTATTGAGACCCTGCACAGTATTCAACCACTTCCAAATTCACTGACTAAAAATGCAATAGCAAGTTACTCTTTGTATCTTAGTAGTGACTTATTTTCTAGCAAAAGGCCCTGAACCTCCAGAAAATACCTCATCTAACAACAGCAATATCTTCGTTTCCCAGCCACAACATTACTGTGCATAAAAGTGAAAAAAGAGAATCTCACAAAAAGAAGCTTAATTACTAAATCTCAAATAAAGAATTCCTACAAAAATGAGCTGAGTATTGTCAAATCCCATTAAAGTGTGAATCTGATTTGGGATTTAGTAATTTCAATCTTCTTTTGAGAATTCTCCCAAGTAAAAATGCCATAGAAGACCTTAATAGGAGGATTACAAGGTCCATATTTATCTTGAGTCACATTGGTTAATGTAGTTACATAATCAACATTTATGGATAACAACGAAAGCATTGGTCTCAATAAAACAATTGGACACATTTCTCTAGGCAATGCAGCAAAGCTTCAAGTCTAAGGCAAGAGCCAGAGTTCATGATTTGCAAATAATGCGAAATAGATTTTATTAAATATATAGATTGATTGATAATGAACTAATGTGAGAGGAAATTGGCCTCCACAAAATACCGTCACACAGCCATGCCTTACGGGAGCAATCAAGATGATTACCCTCTTAATACAATCCAAGGTGAACACTTAAAATTCATAATTTATCAACTGCATTACATTACATATTTGTACTTGAAGACTCGGAAATAACTGTGATCAGTAGATAAACAAAGATATAATATAGCCAATTGCCGGATTCATACTTATTTTCAAAGATCAAAACACCACCTGGGATCCTCAGAGTTAGCAAGCACTACCATCCATACACAACTCTAGTGTACCTGTCCTTGAGCCACTTGAAGCTCTTCCTGAAAGACCCTTTCAGTTTACCTTCAACAGTATACACCTTGTAACTAGCGACCCTCTTTTTCCTCTGCAACTCTGGATCACTGAAGCTCCAGCTCTTCGAAGAGGAACTGTTAGTGGACTTGCCTTTCTTGAACTTCACATCGTTGAACCCAATCTGATTTTGGGTGGTCGGAGGAGGAACAGAGGATGCATATGAAGCGCTGTAGCACCGGAGGTCTTGCATGCCATGGACGCCGCAGGCGGAAGCGGTCCCGCTCCTGCTGTAGCTCTCAATTTGCATCCTCCCATCAGCGTACGATTTGGATCTAAAATCTTCCATGGAGAACCCCAAAATTCAAAACCCTCCGGCCTAAGGAGGGGCAAGATTCTACCTTTTGCAAATGGGGTTCCGTGAAAGCAGCTTCAACTTCGCTTTGTTTGGTATGAAGTTATTTCGGATGAGAAAATTTTATTCAACTTTGACTTTCAGGAGGGCGCTTTCTGGAAAGGTTTTGCCTTTCGCGTCGGTCATGTTCCTCACACATAGAGAAGAGTACTTTGTCGTCTAGTTAATTGTTTATCTCTACTCTCCTATTTTATTTCATAAAAAATACTAATTTTAAAATGTTAATATTCAATTTCATTTTGAATTTTATATTTAAAATTATATATGTGGGATTAAAATTGATCAAGCATCTTCAAATATTTTGTTAGATGTCCTAGCATCTTAATTTTTGTATTAAAAAAATGATGAGAGTAAGGAAAGGAGAAAAGGAGAATTGCAATAATAATCTGAGTAATATATAATAACAAGTTTTAGAATATATTTTAATTTAATTGCTTTCTTATTATTAAAAATTTTAATAATTATTTTTTCAGAATCTGACGGTAATTTTTCCTTCAGAAAACTGATGACGAAGGTTTTCAACTTGTTTTTGGATGGTACAGCTGGACCTGTTTTGACTTTTGAGGCTTCTCATGGTTAATGGATGAGGTGGTGTGTTTTAATGGTGACTGATGAGGGGGTGCCCAGGAAGGAAGCTGTGGGATGTGAGTGGTCATGCTAAGGGTCAGATTGAATCTATTTGGATCTTTGGGCAATGTTTCTCGTTCTCTACTTTCGGGCAGCAAAGGGGGTTGTGTCTGTGGGATTGGATAGTTGCAAAAGGCTTGCTCATCCGGTTCTTCTCCTACTGCTATAGATTGAAAAGAGAGACTAAGGGGGTGTGAAACCAATCATGGTTTCACGAAATTGTGGAGGAGATTACCTCATTTTACGGAAAAGTAAACCATTAAACACCCCCTAACAGTCGGAAACAGACCGTTTAGTTTTTTTACAACATGGGGAATCAAAGTTTAAATTCTCATTGGAAGAGATTCACATACTTTTTTTTTTGGACCAGAGAAATTCACATGCTTAGTACTTGATAGTATTTCGAATAAAATTACCTCTGAATAAAAGATGTTACGTGTATAAAAAGAGAAAAACACAGATACTGAAGGCTCGCGTCATCCGGTTTATGTTATCTTGCCTTTGGTTCTTACTGTTTAGTAATCATTTCTCTTTTCTTCTGTACATTCTGGGTTTTTCGTTTGATACTGTTTCAGTCATGAATGAATTTTATCCTGGAGAATTCTTGAATTTAAGGGGTGAGTTTATTCGGCTACAATTTAAAAGAAGGCCATTATATAAGAGATACTTAATACAGGATGTGGATTTATTTAATTTCTTAATTACCCACATGATAAAGAAAAGGGAAACATGGAATGAGCCTTGCTTTGGATCTTTATTAAATACGAACCCCTTTTATCACTCTGTATACTTGAGTGAGCAATTGAGATTGAAAGGACCCTGATCTCTATGCACACTTTATGATTTTATTGTTCCTGTCAATCTCGTTAGGGAACCACCTAGTTGAGTCAGAGATTTGATATCTTTCACATAGGATTTTGAATTTGAATAATATAAATAAAAAAAAGTCATGCTTGAAGAAATTTTTTCCCCGACGTAATGAATTCCACTCTTTACATTTGAAAAAATAGTAAAAATACTGTTAAAATAAAATAGACTAAAACGATAAAACGCTTTAAATTGGCAATTGCGATGTATTCCAATCGGGCTTTTTAGGTTCAAAAAACAAAAATCCAAGATTGAACTCACTGGTATAACTCGACTTTTCCCGTGGTTTAAACGTTACTAAAATGAATTTGCCCAGCATTTTGCATGATTCATATTTGTAAATAAGGTGAAAATTATTTTCCCGCAACATGCAGATGCAGTAATACATAAACTGTCCTATAACATGTCACCGTTATTTACAAATGGTGATGAATGAAAACCCCTGGCACAGCCACTTTAGTTCTTTTTACCTTCAAAAGTGCATGCGTGCATATATAAGCAGAAGTGTCAAAGCAACCTGAGTTCAGAAGAAATGCTGCGGAGATCAAAAGATGAGATAACTCCAAAGAAGCTTCAAATTACATAGAGCCCAGAGCAATGATATATTGAAAATAGAGAACAAAAGAGGGCCACAGATCTAAAATTATTGCTCTTTGAAGTGGAAAACTCATCATTAACATGCATGGAATACTAAGCTTAGTCAATTCCCTTGTTCCGGTTCAACAGGTCATGGTAATATAACAGTACGCACATAGGTTGACCAAGAATACTAAATATGAACCAGAAAACCATATTTCCAACCTGCAATGAAGAAAACGATAACAATGAATAAAGTTGACAATAATTAAATCACAGATATGTGTGCCTATGATATGAACCAAAATGACTATAAATAGGAATCATGAACATACCATAGAGTTTGTAAACTTATTTTGCAGATAATTGGTGATCATGACTAAAGGAACCTAAACAGGCAGAAACACAAATACAAGTGTCAAGAGAAACTAAAACACTGATGGTATCATAACCAATAAAAAACATACTACATCTGGTCCCAAATATAAAATCCACTTTGGGTTTTTATTTAGGACCAGAGGTAGTATAATCTAGCAAAGATTCAATAGTAGGGAAAACAAAGCTTCTTTGGTTTGGGCAATGGAAGAAAAGAGATTGAAATGGCTTCATCTTTTCCTGTCAAGAGTAAGTAGTTGTGTTTGGGGGAAAGGGGGTAGAAGGAAAAAAATTACATTATGCTTCTTTACCTGAAACATGATTCCAATAAAAGCCCACAACTTAAATATGTGGCAGGGAACGGCAATGCATAGCTGCACCTCGGATGAAACGGTAATCATGAGCATAATCAATAGCTTTCTTTAAAAACAAAATAGTTAGTAATGCTTGGATAAATGTTTCATTTGGGAGGAAGGGGAACTAGAGTTCATAATAGAATTAAGTAAAACATGAATAGGAAATAGACTCAACCATCCGGTAATAAGTGATTGTTGATGAAAACCAAGTGTGGTTTTGGCTTCAGTATTATGACTTTGTCCTTCTATCACTGCCATGACATAAAATCTGCCATCCCTCTTTTTCTATTTTTCAAATTGGTTTTTGTCTTTTTCCATAAACCTTTTCTACCTAGAGTCTTTAATCCTCCAGCCAAATACAACATGAAAACAAAAAAACGGCAGAAAATAAAGAAATTGAAAGAAGAAAGTAGGATAAATAAAATATGTCAGCAGCTTTATCATCTGCACGATCCTAGTTACATGCCATAAGGCACAGGAGTTGTTGGTGTTGCTAGATAAAGTTGTGAGGTATGGACTGATAAAAAAATAATTAATAAGTAGTGTCGAGTGGTAATTTCTAACCAATGAATCATAACTTTGTCTCTAATTCTGATCCTCTTCCCATCACCCGACCAGGGTAACGGATTTTTTTTTTTGGGGGGGGGGGGGTGTGAATAGTAAAGTGGTAAAGCAATGCAAGCTCTTGCCAGCTCTTGACATTGCATCGGGCAGACAAGCAGAATAGCCTCTCAACATACGGTCAAAAGAGGGAGAGAAAGATGAACCATACCTCATGGAAGACAGCAGAGACAAAAAATGAAACCAGAACCGCAACACCCTGGACAACATTGACTATATACTTAAAAATCATAAAAATAGATGGGCAAAAGAGCAAAGAAAGATGACAAGGTTGTAACAACATGGAGAAAACAAATTAATTTGGCTGCTCTCCTATGCTTGTTTAACCACGTGAAATATGATCAGTAGGGAATATTATTTGAATCTGTATATTTTTCTGTTTGGATTAAACAGTAAACATTTTCTAAATCAATGTGATTAGAGAATATTATCTATACTTTAATTCTTCTAACATATGAAGAAAAAAAAAACCAGTGGTGCATCAAAAGACATATCACATCATGCTTTACAAAAAATATATATATTATCCATTTCAATTCAATAATAACCAAAACAAATGGGATAAGAAAACCTGAGATGGTAAACACAGGTTGACTATGTTTACAAGAAAAGCTTTTCAGACAAATGGAAACGTGTCTGAAATCAAAGTCCATACTGTAAGCTGAAGAATAACAGGTCACCTTGGGTATGCCATTCCTTAAGCATGGAAAATATAAATGGCGGACCATCCATTTGTGCACGGGCTACAGTCAGAAAGAGTTCCCTCAGTTATATAGTACTGGATTAGAATGGTGCCACAAAATAACTATTGCATGTGCTATCAAGGTTTTAGAATCATTCATTGAGAGGTAGATGGTTCGGAGGTGCAACTTTTCTTCATTTTATTGTTAACAAAGCCTTCAATAAAAAGTTGCTGTCCCGGTTGAGTTTGTGTTTAAAACCAAAATTTTCATTTAGCCTTGATTTATTATAAGACAGGAAGCAAGACTTGCAATTTTTCAAAGTTTACAATCAAAATGAACATTGAAGTACTTAAAAACAACATCGTCAAGATCAAACTAGATTAGTTAAGCTCAAATGAGCTACATTTAGAGAGTATTAGGCTTAACGTGCAACAAACATAAAGAAACAAATCAACTAGAAAATACATTGCTATCTGTCTTTAACATTATCAAACATTTAAGAGCACAGAAACATACCATATTCCACATTCGCCAATACTGATGACAGCAGCAGAGCAAATCCATGCAACAAAGACAAATATGTCATTTCCTTTGAGGAACAAACATCCAATGAATATTTTATGACAAAGAACCTACTTCTTCAACAGTTTGGGCATTCCACCAATCTTTATAGAATTCACGATCACCAAATCGAAGAAGCTCCGCAAGTATATTTAACCTGCATTGCAACATTTCCCCTAAGCATAAAATGTCTCTGAAAGAAATCAAAGTTGTGGCATAGTTTTAAGTGGAGATTTTGTGATTGCTAGTGCATCTGCTCCAAAAGCTAAGCATGTTATTATAAACTACAATCCTTCAAAAATACAGGAGAGAAGACAGTCATTGCATGAGGTAGTACAAACATAAAAAGATAGAGAATACAAACCAAAGGTGAAAAAAGCAGTAGAACATGCAGAGCCACACGTATAAATTTGGAACAGACAGCTTCAGAACTCTCTCAATGGCATATAGAAGGTTTCCCTTCAAAGGATGTTGAGAATTTTGAACAATTGGATTAATATACTGCAAAGTTATATCATTAAACCAATGTCAGAATATTTTTAAAATTACAGGAATGAAACTAGAGAAAAAGGATGAGGTACACAAATTTATAAAGAATTACCGCTTACTTGTTCTATTATGAACCCCATGACTCCAGTAAATATTATCAGCTTAACAACTTGGCGAAACACCCACTGCTTACGTATGGAAGGCGTGCGAGGATAACTTGGCTGTAACAACAATGCATTGAATTGCATTGGAGATAACACAGTGGAATGTATGTGAGTCAGAATTATGTTAGAACATTTACTCCTGTAACAAAACTCGTTGACAAATGCAATCTATATGCATGTCTTGGGTACAGATAAATGTAGAATCAAGTCAACAGCAGAAATTCATTAATTAAAAGAAGGTATCAAGAGCAAATTGCTGGGAAATGCATACTGTAATTCTTTTCAAAGGACAAAAACTAAAATAAGGAAAAACAAGCTCAGATTACTGGAGACTGTATAATTTATTTATAGGCCTGTAGTGTTGGGGTTTGTGTGGTGTTGTGTTGTGTTGTGTGTGCGCGTGGTTTTTTTTTTTTGGGGGAGGGGGGTGTGGAGCACTTTTGGTGGAAATGTAGTCAGCGAAAACTGAAAAAATTTATCCATGACACCTTTAGCGTATAGGTACATGGTCCGTGTAAGTCACAAAACTACTGTAATTACTAAGATAATAGCCATATCATAGTCAGCATGTACTTATATACCGACATGGTGCACATGATTTTGCGCAAAAAGTGATGCCAGAACAGACTTTATTTGAAAATCCTACATGCATTCCAAGCCAAAGATATAGGTGTAAAAATATTAATATGATAATGCCACTCATCCATTCCATGAGCAACAATAGAAGCAAATATGCACAGCAAGTCAAAGTCAAATGTGAAGGAGGAACAAAATTTGTTGTCCTAATATATATTATATTATTTAGAAGCGCCAATACCTGGTAACACAATGTAGGAGCAACCATGAAGTACACCAAGCTCTTGAAGCTTACGGTATAAGAATACTCCATTTTCAGGTTATTGGGTGGCTCTTCTCCCTATAGCACAGTTAACATTTTGGATAAGGGGAATAAATTTATCCACTACTCACCAAAAGGAAGAGATTATTCTGATACGTAAGCATTCAGAAATACATTATGGCATGGCATGTGATGATGTTTTAGTGGTGCAGGAATCCAGTACGGTTTGATCATGCTGGACTAGAAGGGATAAGAAAAGATGACATGATAAACCACATATTTTCATCTTAAATATTATTTTTCATTTTGCAGAAAACAGCATTCTGTTATGGTTATCTAGAAACCAACAAACAGAAACTTTGATGGTACCTTTTCAATTGATTTGCTCAGTGCTCTTAAATCACTGTTTGTATGCGCATAAGATACCAGTTTTAACCACACAATGCAAGCAAATAACATCAGTGTGACACCCGATAGAAAGGCAGAATTACACCTGCAAGGGGGAAAAAAACAAATAATTACACTACAGCCCATCAATCATTTGGGCAAGTACATAAATCCAGGATAGTCTTATTTTATTTTTTTTTTTTTCAGGTGATTAAATTCAATATAACTTGTTATCATCAGGTAGAGGCCTTCACCATATCCCCAATAGAGCAAATCAAACAAACAGGCACACATGAAGCCTTTAATCGGGTAATCTTGTTTGGTATGCAAGCAAGGAATTTGAATGATCTTGTGGCTGTTTCAGGATCTGTAAATGTCACGCGGATATTAAACAAACCCATTCAGCATCAGATATGACTTCATATATTGTTTCAACTGGTCACACCGTTGGTCCAAAAATAAAAAACTGGCCGTGCTGCCTCTATACACCGATAAGGATAACGAAGCAACTTAATTGTTTCCAATTTTTGGGGTCGACTTATCCATATATCTTTCAAACAATAATTCATCAAAAAACTGTGTATCCCTTCTTATATACTGCAATGACAATTCATCTGAAGTTCTCCCATTGAACCAAGTTTCCTAATTAGAACAAATTTGCCAACTTACACTCACTTCCAATACGCAAACTAAAAAAGAAAAGTTTAAATTAGAGCTCTAGAATCTATTTTGAACTTAAAAGGAAATAAATGTATGGACCTGAGGATTACTAAGACTGGATACAAGACTGCAGCGCTTGTAATGAATATATGAAGTGAGATAATAGCCTGCAACATTAAAGCCAATATTCCAAAACGTACGTAGTGAAGTTAGGATGGGATATTGTGATGGGAGAAATGACACTGCAAACTGACCATATTTAGAAAAAGCAACAAGTCATATGACAGAAAAGGAATTCATGTGGTGGCAACATCTATTTCCTGTGTGATACGACACAAGCTTACTTGCGCACAAACTTACTGGTTCAGATATTTTCTTCCGTTGGGCAAGAATTTCCACCAAATATGAAGCAACTGGAAATATTGCAAGTGTAAGACTGCAGAGGAAGCACAACTTCAATAACATTTTAAGAAATGATCTTCAACAAATTATTCAATGGATATTTATTATTTAGTGCATTAATTAAAATCATTACCAACACATGAAGAGTGGCCAATCTCTCAAGGATTTTGAGCTAAACCAAAAGCCAGACTTAATCAACCAACCATACTGCCCAAAAAAAAAAAAAACTGCATTGAGCTCTGAGGAAAAACTCTGAAGATTAATGATCAATATACACCAGTATGAATATCAAGGATAAGAATATGTGGAAGAGTCAAACCTTCATTAAATTCTCAATTATAAGTCTGCTGTTCACAGCAACAAGCACTACTATACAGAGATTTAAAAGGCCCGCATGACTCTGCAATCAATGATTAAGAAAATATCAAACATAATTATTTGAAGATAAGCAACAGCAGCCCAAATGATGACTCATAGGAAACTAGGCTGTAAAACATGGCTTTCCCCTGATGGATAACAACTTCTACACAAAGAAACAACTACCACACTGCCATGCTTCCAACGGCATAAAGCCATCAAAGGAGTAACTTAGTCAAGCATAGGAGCTAGTTTTGGAAATCTATTCATGCGTTGGAACTGTTCACCATCGTCCATTACGCCGTCAAAACGGTATGATGAATAACAGCTCGGTGGAGTGAAAACAAGAAAGCCGAACTATTTTTAACGAACATTAAAGCCAATGAAAACTGCTCTCAACTAAACCGTTGACCCTCAACTTAACCCGAACCGTTAGTTCTAACATAAGAACCAGGGCGAGAATTAACTGCCACAACCTGATGGAAAATTGTATCTGAGCTGAGCGGGCTTTCCTTCACTGCTCGATGAACCGGAACCGAAGGACGGTAAAGGAACTTCAGCGCGGAGACGTCCACCACTTTTTCTCGATTCGTATTAACAGCAGCGTTGTCCATATTCACACGATCCTTATCTTCTCCCTCACCGCTCTTGGAGGCGGCGGAGACGAAATCCTTAGAGCCGGAATCACTAACCATATCTTCCGCAGGAATGTCCCGTTGCAGCGACGAATCGTCAAAGAAACCTCCGACGGATGGCCTCCGTCGCAAAATAGAGCGACGTAGGGTGTCCCAATCGTTCTTGGAGCCACCGGTGGCGGCCTCACTCTCAAGCACTTCTGATTTCGCCATCGGCGAAGAGGAAACAACCATCACTACTACCAACCAAAGAATTTGTTTATTAATTTCTCATTAACATAACCATCACAGAACTGAAAAGAAGTGTGATTACTAACTGAAAATGGAGGGAGGGAAAGAACTTATATTAATATATAGATATATATAGAAAGGTTAGGTTGGGAATCGCGATCTTGATTAATAAAGAAAGGGTTTGGAAGTTAGAAGGGGATGAGAAGAGAGACAGTAGAGGCTATTGTAATGATGAGGATCTGGTTCGGGTTTTTGAGAACTGCGAGTTCTGGATTCTGTTCGGAGGAAGGAGGGAGAACTTCGTTGACAGTTGACACGTAACTGAGACTACTTCAATTTTAGACCTTATACTCGTATTAGTTTTTGCATAAAAAGTTACGAAAGTAAAACTTGTAAAAAGAAACTAATACTTCCTCCGTGCCTTTTGGGTCCCGACAGTAACAATTTTTTTAGGGCTCTTGTTCATGTGTTCAGGTTTAATATTATTCTTTTAGTATATTCAATACAATTAATATTACTATCTTCACTCCTAATTATAAAAACTTAAATGAGATTTTATAATTAGAAACAGAGATAATATTATCTAATTATATTTAATATTCTAACTTTATACGTGACTCAAAACCTAGATGCACTATAAATAAGATTGTTAGAAAATTAATAAGATTATAATATTGGGAAATAAGGGTATAACATGCTATTTTACTCTTTTTTAATAGGTTTGGTTTTATAAGTTATTATTTTAAATATGTTTGAAATTTTAATACATTTTTTTAGTTTTATCCCTAATTAATTATATATCTTCACATTAACTATACCAGTTTCCTACTCATCTTCTTTCTTACTTACGCTTCTTGATAAATAAAAGTAAATTTTAAAAAGTAATTTCTCATATACTTATTATCTTTAATTAATTTTAACTATTTTAAAAAGCTATGCATTGTTCGGATTTCAAATTTATATAAGTAACACATTAAATGTGAAAATTATAATTTAGGACCCTTGAAAGGGCGTTATTATTGTTTTTCAAGACCTTAAATGTGAGAAATTAATGATAAAACAAAAAAGTTCAAAGGTAAAGAAAAATGCGTCTCTCTTGACTATTCATTGTTGACGAAAACGACATCAGTTAGGATTAACTATCCATTGTCAACGAAAACGACAGCTTTTGGGATTTTCATTTTATGGTATCTTGGTCCTTCATTTTAGGGTGTGTTTGGTACGAGGGATTTGGAAGGAAGGAAAGAGAAAGAGAGGGATTTTAATCATTTTTTTTTGCTTAGCAACACACAAATTTTAGGAGAAGCCTCCCCTCCCCTGCTCTCTCCTCAGCAACCTCCCCTCCAAAATTCGAAAGATTTGGAGGAAAAGGACAATATTTTATTATGTTGTAACCATTATATCCATATTTTGTCATGTTGTAACTATTATGCCCATATCTTACATAAAATAAGAGTAAAATTGTCCATATCAAAATATTTTTCCCTCTCCTCCCTCTTTTTTTTATAAATCAAAACAAGATAATATTAAAATCCTTCTACTCTCCTCCTCTTCCTCTCATTGAGCCAAATATGCTCTTAGAAACTCTATTGCCGTCTAATCCAAATTCTAGGAACAAGTGGATTCCCTCCATTGCTGTGATGCTAGCGCCATCTACACCATTGAAGCTATCTAACGGAACAAATCTGTAGTTAATTGATTGATTTATTTATTAATTAATTACGGAGATACGGGATCAGATAATACTTACGATTCTGTGAGACTGTGACCAAGAAAATTTTGGAGCATTCCATCTGTGTTCGCCGCGCTGGAGGGGATCCTGGGGAAGTAAGTGAGGAAAAATAGGAAATCCCCGTTATAAGTTTACCAGCCATCTTCTCCATACATAAAATTTAATGGCAAAGGACCACATTAATTTTTTTTTTTTTGGACCAAGACCACATTAATTAATGACAACTTAGTTTTCCAAAACAAATCCCGCACGAAGTTGCGACTATTTATTTAATTGGTTGCAGATATGAGATCCTCAAGGACAAATATGAAACATGTGATAATGATTCATGAGACCTGAATATTTAATTTACCACCGACATTTTGAAATTTACATTACAATTATCTAAAATTATATTTACAGCTTATTTTTAACCTTCTTTTAATCTCATTAATATTGTGGGCCAATTTATTTGAGATTATAATAATCATTTTAGTCAGGCTAAACATGATAAAGTTCATGAAAGCAAGAAGACGTTATTAGGAGAACTTAATTTTAACACAAGAACGTGCTGAAATAAATTTATATTGATAAGCTATTTAAAATAATTTAAACGCTTAATTTAACTCAAATCACCTTTTTTGGGGGGAAAAATTAACGAATAGGTATTATTCTTGCCAAATCCAAGGATACCTCTGCAAACCCAACGAGTTCTACAAAATAAAAACTACCTTTATGTATGCTACATTTCTATAAAAACCTAAACAATTGAGGAAAAAAAAATTGCCGGTCAAAACGTAATTATAGCCATAAAGATGGGCAATAATCAATCTCCACAATGCAAGAATCATCTCGAGGACATTAAGACGAGTGAATTAAAATTAAATTACTAGAGGACATTTAAATAAGGTTTAGAAGTAGAAATTGAACAAGAAAAAGGGAAGAAAAGAAAAAGAAATATTACATAACACTTACCAAACAGAATCCAACTATGCTCTAATACTAAGGCAAGACAAAATCTCATTAGAGGAGTTCAGCAACATTTGATGGCAGCTCCTCTATTACCACATTATAAAACCTCTGGATGTCAAACAGCATTCTTTCATCATCCTTTGTCACAAAGTTGATGGCAACACCTTTTCTCCCAAACCTACCACTACGACCAATACGATGGAGATAGTTCTCAGGCTGGGTCGGGAGATCATAGTTGATAACCAGGGACACTTGCTGGACATCAATGCCACGTGCCAAGAGATCCGTTGTAATCAGAACACGAGAAGAACCAGATCGGAATTCACGCATGATAATGTCTCTAGTGTTCTGGTCCATATCTCCATGGGTTGCTGACACTGTGTGGTCTCGGCTTCGCATCTTGTCAGTGAGCCAATCAACCTTCCTTCGGGTGTTCACAAAAATGACACTCTGAGTGATAGCCAATGTTTCATAAAGATCACATAACGTGTCCAGCTTCCATTCCTCTCTCTCTACGTTGACATAAAACTGCTTTATACCCTCCAAGGTGAGCTCATCACGCTTCACAAGAATCCTAACAGGTTTGTTCATAAATTTCCTCGTGATTTCCAGGGCCTCAGGAGGCATTGTGGCAGAGAAAACTCCCACTTGAATTTTACTTGGCAGCAACTGGAATATATCGTAAATCTGAAAACAGCAAAACCAAACGTTAACTGCTAAAGAACCTTGCATACACCGATATAGGGAAAACATTATTTAAAAAAAAAAAGTGCTGGAATTCTAGAGCCAACATTTAATTATACCTTCAAAGCTGACTAATAGCACAAAGGAATGGTCAAATAACAACCAAAACTTACTCTGGAAGGGTTTTATACACAATATATAACAGTTTAATGTAACATTGAAAATGAAGATGAAGTTAAAGAAGGACCTGGTCTTTGAAACCTCTGGAAAGCATCTCATCAGCCTCATCCAATACAAACATCTTGATGTAGTCTGGCCGAAGTGACTGCCTGCGCAGCATATCAAATACACGGCCAGGAGTACCAACAACAACATGAACACCACTGGAGAGAATGCGTTGGTCTTCACGGACACTGGTTCCTCCCACGCATGCATGTACCTTTACACCAAGGTAATCTCCCAGTGCTCGCATAACCTTCTCAATTTGCTGAGCAAGCTCTCGAGTTGGTGCTAGAACCAAAGCCTGGCATTCCATCAAACCATATTCAAGTTGCTGCAAAATTCCAGAGCAAAAAGTTGCTGTCTTCCCTGTTCCAGATTGAGCTTGTTGAATCACATCAAGTCCCTTACAGAAGGGAACAATTCCCCTTTGCTGAATGGCTGACGGCTTCTCAAAACCTACAGCGTAAACAAATTATTATAGAAATTTAAATTTAAATTTAGACAAACAAATATGCAGCGAGAAAATAGCCAAATGCAACACATCAATGTAAGGCCAAATCAAGACAAATACCACGTCTGCAATCATATTGGGGAAGGAAAATTAAATAGCATAGAAAAGAAGCAAGCAAGAGTTCAGAATGACAAACAATCTGATCAGGAAAATTGAGAGGAAATAGTGAAATCAATCTTAGGACTAAGCAGAAAAGAAATAAAAATCAGGAACAAAAGGGAATAGTAATAACCTACCGTATGCATAAATGCCTCTCAGGAGATTCTCCTGCAAGCCCATAGCGTCAAAACTATCATAAACCTCATCATAAGAAGCAAAGAAGTCCTGCCCATCAGCTGAAAGTCTGAAATCAACAAATTACCACTATCAAGTAGAGATTATGAGCATTCTATTGCAATGATTCACCCAATTGTAAAGAGGCAAATCATAAATGAAATCCTGATTACACAAGTTTGTAACTAGTTAAAGGACAATAGTTCTTACAATTCACTCATCTTGGCATCGAATTGACGAGCATCAAACTGTGAACCCTCAGGTACTGTTCCCGCCATGACTACAAGATGCAAAGAATTATTTATACCACATAAGTTATGGCAGTGTAAATGCGTAGGCCAAGCGCCAGTATAAAAACGAAAACACCAGCATGGACGAATACAGTTGACACAAAACAAAACAAAAAAAATCTAAATCATCAGGAAAAATTTGAAGGAACGTTAAAAAAGAACCATTGTCTGACAACCTAAGTATCCATAACTACCAAATAATAAAAATAAAAGTGTTCCAAAGTGAACGGCAGGTCATGGCTCCTAACAAGTAAAAAGAAAAGAATAAGGGATGCAGCAAAATACGCCCAGCACTTTCATATAAGAGAGACGTCAATCGCAACAACATATTACGCAACCTACCAGTCCAGCTCCTCACCAAATACCTTCACTTTTAAGTAACCTACTGCCTAAATACAGACATCGATGCCAGTATGATTATCTTAAAAAACATGGATTCACTTATACTATTTAGTGGGAAGCGGATAAAGGAGAACGTATTTTTACAGATTCATAAAAGATTTACTTTACTACTTTTAGGTCACTATCAAATGAGCTAATCTGAAAACGAAGGAGTTCAAAAAGGTTGAGTATCAGGCCAGGAAATGGGATAGAGTAAATTGGCAGCTCGATCAGCTTTTCTCTTTAAATCATTAAAGAAGAAAAAGAAACGAATCAATACTAATCCTGATCTGCCCAAGATCCCAAGACAGGAAAGGTATAAAAACAAAATCACGGACATGACTATCAGAAACACACACTAATTAATAAACGAAAAGCTACCACAGTAAAACCAGAGATCAAAGATGAATCGAAATAGCAAAAACAGACAATCACCCAGAACAAGTAAAACAAAATTATCAGGCCAGGGCCGCATAAACAGAACCAATCATCAACCAGATATCAATCGAAAACGCAGAAAATCACAACTAGTCCAAACAGACCAAACCATTCCACAACAATCAAATCGGAGAAAAACAGGGGGGTGAGGGGACAACCTTTTGACGATGAAAATTGCAAGTTGATCCAACAAAAAGGAGGGCCAAAAGACTGCTATAGGGCGGTATTTGATCGAAGATGAGAATGGTTTCAAAGAGCAGTTAGGGTTTCCCAAACTCCTCGGATCTACGCCGCGGAGTCGAGAAGAAGAGAAAGAGCGGCTATGGGTAAAGTGAGTATATAGGAACTGCAAAACAAACCGAGGGTTCCTTAACTTCTCAAAGTACCATAATGTGGTACTAGCATGGCAATTTCCCAATATACCCCTAACTCTTAACATCGTGTTTTTTTTTTTTATTGCTATGGGATTTTCCTGGTGGGTTGTCGGGTTGATTGACTTAAGCCCAACAAGAGAAATACATGCAAGTGGATATGATGTAATTCGAATAAACCGAAATACAAATAAAAAACTTATTTCATGAATAAAAAATTTATATTCCGTATTTATATGCTTAATAAAATGATTTCAGTTTCCAATCGGCGTTTGACTTGTGTAATTTTATCAATTTTCGGTTTTCAGAATAAGAAATTATTACATATTATAAGCATGTCATTTATATTATATTCAATATAAATGTTTCAAATGTAAAGAGAAGTTGAAAGTTAAATACTCCTCCGGTTCTTAATATAGGACCCAATTGTTGAGTTGATTTTAGTCCTAAATATAAGATCCATTTATTATATTTTTTAATTTTCTCTAAATTACCCCTATGGATATTCCCTCAACCATAATCAAGTAGAAGAGGAAGAGGGGTATTAAGAAAGATAATTGTGGTATTTTAAAAAAAAAGCATCATATTTCTTATAATTAACTAACTTACCTAACTTCCTTAATCTAATCAAATTAGTTAAATGGGTCTTATATTAAGAACCGGAGGAATACTTTAATAAGAAGAAAGAAACTCTGATAAAAGAGAGAGAGAGAAATATTTGTGCCTTGGAAGACTATTATACTCCACAACTTAAGTACATGATCAGCATGATTGAATAAAGTTCCAATCAATTGCCCTTAACTTTTCTAGCTTTTAAATTACGGGCAACATTAAGTTTCGGTTTGCTCTTATCGTGTTTTAGTTTTAGTTTTAGTGTATTGTGGACTCGGATCTTTGCATCTATTTAGTTATTGATTATTAATATTATGTTCATTTTTATCCCCAAAAAAAAAAGATTGTTAGGTTGGATATTAAAAAGATATTGACTCCGATGGGGATCAAGAGTCCACGTAAGTTTTCAAATTCAGAGCACATGATCCACAAGACATGGGAGGCCCAATGGCCCACATTCTAGGACCATGAGCATGAAGATGCTATTAGAAGCCCAGAGATGGGCGTGGGATTGAAGCCCGTCTCACATATGCAGCCAAAGCCCAACACCAATGTTCAAATTATTGAAGAAAAAATGAAATCCAATCTCACGGGCTTTTTTTTATATTAAAAAAATTATTCACACTTAGTAAAAAGATTACACATAAAAAGCTGACCTATCACATATGGTTAATTTGAGCAAAGCCCAAAAAACTAGAAGAGAAGGCCGGCCTAATACTAAAACAAGAAAATAGCATATTACAGATACAAAGGAAACATAAAAAAGAAACATGATGGCCAGTACTTCGAAGACTGGAAAAACTTGAGTCATGTCTCTCTAACCATGCAGCACCACCAAAACCAACAATGCTCTAAGAGGGGTAAGTACTTAACAACAGTGATGATACAAGGGACAAGGTAGAACGCTACCACGGACCACTAACTCACACTAGTGACCTACAATGTTGATAGCTTTTAAGCTATTGAAAATAGACTCTGCATGATTTTGCAGGGAAGATGAAGTGGGCTTCCAAGCCACACAAAGAGTGAGTTGACAACCTTGATGGAGTGAAGTTGGAGAGCAAAGCTTATCAGGGATTACAGGAGCACCAAAAAAAAGGAAAATTAAAGGAGTACAACACAACCACAGAACAAAACTGAAAGGAAAGAATTAACAAATATCAATGAAAAGAGAAAACAGATCAACAAAAGACAGGAACATAAAATATAAAAAGAATAAGAGCTATCAAATAAAAGAAGCAAGGGACTAAGGAAAGCAGCAAACCCCAAAGGGAAACACGGAAAAAGAAGAAGCAGTGAGTAAAAAGGGAGGAGAAAAAAAAAGGAGGAGATAAAGTCATAGGAAAAGAAAAAATATATAAATAAGCTAGGCTAGGCCAGGTCTTGCTCTTAATAGGCCAAGCCTGCTTTTAGCCTATCGGGCTGCACCTGGCCTGTGGCCTATTACAGGCTTATTTTTCAACCTGAGCCTGGCCTGAAACCTGTTAAAAAATTTGAATTTTTAAAAAATTCAAATTATAGTTATATTTTTTATTAAAAAAAAAGCTAAGATTAAAAAAAACGTACATAATAATTAATTTTTTAAAGTCTTGTCTTTTATTTAAATTTTAGTGTTTAAGTACTATTTTAAATCTTAATTACAATTTACAAGGATATTATTGAAAACTATTTGTAATTGTATGTTAAAATTTAGAACAAGACTACGTTTAAGTATACACAAAAATTAAAATTAAGACAAATAAATAAAGAGAAAAAAATTATTAATTTTACAATGAACAAAAAAGGTATCATAATTTAATTAACATAACACATAAGTTAATTAATTTATCATTCTTGGAACAAAATTTTTCTTTGCTATTTTATTTTATATTTTTAAGATTTAAGGATCACATTATTTATTAATATTATTATTTTAAATTATATTTTTATCTTCACTTGTCAACTAAACTTCAAAATCTAAGCAAGGATTAAGCTATTAACTACATATTAAAATTAAAAAAAATAAAAGAGCACATTAACAATAGTACCATTAACTAATTTTTTCATATATTATAATTATAAATTTCTAACAAGCCAAGACTGGCCTAACAGGCTTATAGACCTTTTAAAGAACCTAAGTCTGGCCTGTTTAGTTAAACAGGCATTCAAACAAGCTTGAGCCTATCTCTTCTAAAAAAACAAGCTAGGCCATAAGCTCCTAACAAGCTGTCTGGCTTGTTTCCACCCCTAGCCATGGCTAACAGATTCCAAGAAACTACGTCCATCCAATCTCACAACTAAGTTAGGGGAGAAGCTAGTTTAACCATTATCACAAATCAAGATTCAAATTTTTATTAAGAGATTTACTCACATGTAGTGCCAACAATACTCAGAGTAGGTAATCCCAATAGAATGGTACATATACCTAGCTGGAAAAAAAAAAGAAGTAATCACACATTTTTATTATTTTTGTCATGCGCTCAAAACTAAAATACCTCTTTGGTACTTAACGTAAAGCTAGATGGTAAATTTGTAGAAATTAATAAAATTATTCAAATTAGTTATTTGGAAAAAATTGTTTATTAATTTTTTAAAAATATCTTCCTTTTGCATTAAAATTATCCCATAATGAAAAACCTTATTAATAGGAATAATTTTTTTAAAAAAATTATAAATGTGGGATAGAAAATAGATTAAGGTAATCACTCATATGTGTATGAGCGAATATATACAGTAATTGCTAATTCGAAGGAGGATATCTTTTTTTGGCAATTCGCAGGAGGATCTAAACAAACATCTAATGTATCTCTTGAGCTAAATCAGAGAGAGCTTGACATTGCTGCTTCTGTTTTTTATTTCTGCGAAGGAAGCCGTAGGAATCAGAACAATGACTGGGGGTTATCTTCTATAGAGAGAAATGACGAAACTAAACCTTCTTCTTCCTCATCTATGGTAAAATCAAATGCAGTTACTATATGGGCATTCTGATTTTTGGTAAATGAAATAACTTTAGTCGTCAAACTCACCAAAAATAAGGTTAATCATATTAATCAATGTTTAATGAAATTGTGTAGGGGGTCTTTTTTTCATCAAAATTTGATATGATGTATGAACACTTATTGCTTAAATAATAAATCATTCGGTTGAATTAGCCAAGTTTGGAAATTACAAAAACAAAAAAAAACAAAACAAAACTAGTTGTTAATGGCGTTTTCAAAGTTATGAAAATAGCTATATGTGCTGTCAATATCGTTGTGATTGTAGCAAATGGCTTAAATAATTAAATTCATTGGTTGAATTACCGAGTTTTGAAAATGCCAAAAAGTAGCTGTAAATACCATTGCAAGTGTAGAAAACAGCTTAAATATAACATAATACCAAAAAAAAAAAGAGTTGTTAATAACATTTCCAAGTGAAAATGGCTGGAAATGTTGTCAATTTTGTTACAAGTGCAGAAAACAGCTTAAATAATGATTCCCCCCCTGATTGGATTCCTCTTAAGTTTTTAAGTGGTTAAAAACAATTATAAATAATGTTACTGAAGTTATGAAAATGTCTGGTGGCTGTCAATTTAATTACTCATAGAAAGAAGATTAAAAAAAATGAGAGAAAGGATATGTAGGTAATTTAACAAAATTTGCATATCCTAATTTAATACCTGTAGGCTAGACTTGTAAAATTAGAATTACTAATTTGGTTACATCAAAAAAAAAAAAAGAATTACTAATTTGGAATTTTAGAATTCAAATGTATTTATATAAGATTTTCGCAATATGTAATTCAAATATTTAAATGATTTGGTGAAATAGATATTTAAATATATTAAAATATCAGTAAAATTTTTACTTGAATAAGCAGTCCTCGATAAAATGTGTCGGCAAATTCGGCTTGCCTTTGTTTAAAAAAAAAAAAAAAAAGTGCCGGCAAAAGAAAACCAAGAAAATGAGATCAAAACAAAACCAACTGGCTTGGAATGATGTGTCAAAGTATTGAATCATTAATGCGTGCGCAATCAAAAGACTACATTATATTTTTAATACTGAAAAGGCTTTCCCCCCTAATCAACACAGTTACCTAAAATTACGATAAGGGTCTAGATCCTCACCTCATCTATTTTTCTCCTTTTCTTCTCATCAGATTGAAAAATAAACGGTTGATAATCATGATATATAATATTAAAGTATAGTTTTATAAGATATTAAATCTCAATTTTAAGAAGACATGAGGACAATAAAATGGAGAGAAGGATGAGGAGAATCCAAATCCTTACAATATTAATCCACCAAGAGTTCAAATTTAAATAAACATGGACCAAAATTATATTGAAATATTTTATTCATGGGAAAAATATTGGCAAAACTTCATAAAAATGACATTCGAATTTCAAAAATTCAAAAAAATTACCTGAATTTATAAAATTTAAAATCAATTATCATGACTAAATTAAAATTGTCAAACGTCGTTAAATTACGATATTGCTTTTTATTCGGAAAAAAACTCAAGTCACCCTTCCAGCAACCCTGATGCAATAAGACCTATTTAAAAACATTTTGTAATTTTAAAATTATGATCGAAATATTGAGTAATGCTTTTCTCA
The DNA here is from genome assembly GCF_004799145.2 of Neltuma alba. Classification (NCBI taxonomy): domain Eukaryota; kingdom Viridiplantae; phylum Streptophyta; class Magnoliopsida; order Fabales; family Fabaceae; genus Neltuma; species Neltuma alba. Next base: position 224,617 of record NW_021637205.1, read on the forward strand.
TTAGATTCTAAATCAGATTTGAAAAATCATATCTAGTTTATATGAAGGCATTTTTATTGAAGTGGATGTTGTCAAAAATCTTATTAAATAAATGTCGATGCTTGTTGGTCAATCTGTGTGTGTTGGCTGAGTGACAGTGATAAAATAGATAAATATACGATAAAAATGAAGATTCAATACTGTATCGGGCCAGCGTTGAAGCAACTCCACGCGAAATTTGTCAATTAAGTGTTCAGCGTTTTATTCACATTTCAAGAAAAATATGACCTTTGCATTTTCCCACGCGCCATCGGTTGCCAACAATTTTGATGAGAACGCATCTCCTCGTACGCGTTGTGAAAAGTGATTCTGGAGAATAGATTCTGGGGAGAATAGATTCTGTGAAGAATAGATTTTGTAAAAAAGTGATTCAGAAAAGTGAGAATGTTTGGATAGTTGTTATCAGAAGCACTTTTTATATATACAAATTACTAAAAAAAAGACATAAATTAATATGATAATTACAAAAAAATAGATTTTATAATATATTTTAATTTGAAGGAATAAAATTGTTAATAATATATTTTTTACCAACATAATTAATAATACATAAAGATATATAAAAATAATTAATATGTATATATATTTATAAAATTATAAATTAAATATTGTTTATAAAAAAATATATTTATAAAAAAAATAACAAGATACATATCATATAAGCTCTCACACTCTCCCCTTTTTTTTTTCCAAAAGCAAAAATTTTTGTTTTTTCCAACCATGGTTTTGAAGTGGTTTTGACCCAAAACCTGGTTTTGGTTTTTGGGAGGGGTGTTTGGGTGATTTATTCCCAAACCATGGTTTGGGGACAGGTTTTTGGGAGGGGTGTTTTGGGTGATTTATTCCCCAAACCATGGTTTGGGTCCCAAACATGTTTGGGGTGTCACCCAAACACACCCGAGAGTCTGCCTCTGCCGCGGTTGGAAAAATGAGGTTTAGTGTACCAAAGGGTTCTAAGGGCGTGGTTTAAGTCTAGTAATCTATACTGAAGTTGTTCAGGATTATAAAAGTTGTTAATCGTTATACTGAAGTTGTAACTTTTTTTTTTAAAAAAAGTAATTGTTAAAGTTATAAAATGTCATTTTTTTGAATTTTTAAGAAAACTTTTATTAAATGCTATACCAAAGCTATTATATCAGTTACGGATTTGTTAACGACATTATTAAAATTATAAAAATGCTACTTTTTGAATTTTTTGAAAAACTTGTTATTAACTGCTATACTAAAATTATTAATAACATTACAAAAGTTTTTAACAGTTATACTTAAGTTGTAGAAATTGTTTTTTTTAAAAAAAAAAAGTTGCTAAAGTGGTAAAATGCCTTTTTTTTTTCTTTGAATTTTTAAGAAAACATGTTAAATGCTATACCGAAATTGTTAATAGAGTTACAGAACGTGTTAACGGCATTATTGAAGTTATAAAATTTGCTACTTTTTGATTTCTCGAAAAACTTATTATTAATAGCATTAAAAATTTGTTAACCGTTAAACTAACGTTGTAAAATTTTCAAAAAAATTGTTTCCGGTCATTGGAGCTCTAGCGATCAATTGTTGAATTTCTCAAAAACCTATTGTTAACTACTATATTGAAGTTGTTAATAGCATCACAAAAGTTGTTAATTTTATACTGAAGTTGTTAAAAATTTCAACTTTAGTATAACGTTAACAATTGTGTTTTTTTTGAAAATTTTTATAACTTCAGTATAACAGTTAACAACTTTGATATAGCAGTTAATAACATGTGTTTCTGAAATTTAAAAAGTGGCATTTTTATAACTTCAGTAATGCCGTTAACAAAACTCAAAAACCTATTGTTAACTACTATACTGAAGTTGCTAATAGGGTTACAAAAGTTGTTAACTGTTATATCGAAGTTGTAAAAATTTTAAAAAAAAATTGTTTTTCCTCCGCCGCGCTTCAGCAACCAATTGTTGAATTTTCCGAAAAATTTGTTGTTAACTAATATACTAAAGGTTGTTAATATAGCGTTACAAAGTTTGTTAACGGTTATATTGAAGTTGTAAAAATTTCAAAAAATTGTTTTCTGGGTCGCCGGAGCTTGTTGAATTTCTCAAAAACTGTTGTTAACTGTTATACTAAAGTTATTAATAGCATTACAAAAGTTGTTACACCTTTTATACTAAAGTTGTAAAAATTTTCAAAAAAATTTTTTCCGACTGACAGAGCTCCGTGACCAATTGTCGGTCAGTCACCGGAGCTTCGGTGACTATTGCCGCCGGAACTCTGGTGACTATCGCCGCCGGAACTCCTGTGACCACCAGCCAGTGGGGCTGTGATATTTTTAAAAACAATATTTAAAATGAAGGAAAATTTGGTCTTTCTTTTAACATGATAATCCCAATTTGGTCTCGAGACCAAATCGAGATTTTTCAAATTTAGCAGATCATTTGGAGATTATGAAGTTCAAGTGGTATTTTTCTGTCTTTTCTTCAAGAGAAAATAAAGAAAGAAAGAAATAGAGGAAATATTGAAGAAGAGAGGACATGAGAGAGAGGGGAAGAGGACAAAGAAAGGAAGAAAGAAAGGAGAAGATGTGAGAGAGGTTGAAGAACAAAATGGAAGGGGGAGAGAGAGGGCAGCGTTCTTGTAATAGAAAAGAAAGCCAGATACAGGAAAAAGAAAAGGCCCACATGAGAAAGGGGGAAAGAAGCAAAAGAAATGGTCAAATGGAGATAGTAAAAGATTAAAAAAAAAACGGAAAGATAATTAAAAAAGAAGCTAAAATTATTAAATATCAAATTAGATTTGATAATAATATTTTATTTATATTTATAATACTGAATTTATGAATAATAATAATTTTTGTTAATATTTCTTATTTGACATTTAATAATTTTTAGTTTCTTATTTTTTTTTCTAAGAAGGAGAGGGAAGGAGTAGACGTGTGGAAAAAAAAGCGTACGGTTCCGTGGTCGGCCCTCAAAAAGGGCAGCATTTTCTTGAAGAGAAAAGGAAAAAGAAAAAAAAAGATAGAGAAAAGAGAAGGCAAGGACGTGAGAGAGGGGGAAATAAAGGAAAAAAGAAAGAGAAAAACAAGGTGGAGTTTCGGAAATGGATGAGAAAGAAACAGAGGAAATAGGAGGAGAGGACTTGGGACCTGGGAGAGATGAGAGAAAGAAGAAAAAGAAAGAGTGGGGGCTGGGGGATTGCATTCTTTTAAAATTCTAACAGTTTCTTAGTTATTATTTAACTACTGTAATATTAATTAATTCACTCTAAAATAATATACATATATATTTAAAACAATTATTTTAGTGAGACATTTCGTCATTTACAATTCCTTTTAAAAAATTATTAATGTATAAAATTAATTTTTAAAAATAAAATTTTTCTCATAAATTGTTATAAATTCTTTACATACCCTATGTCACGGCATACTTTCAAAGTCTTGAAAAATATCAATGCCCTAACTCTGGCTTCTACCTTTTACGCGGGTCAATTTTCTAATAATGAACAAGAGGAAAAAAATATGCCTAATAATTTTGATGTTCATTCTTTGACCTGATAGCACGTGATCCACATCACACTTATTTTAAAAACAAAACTAGAAATTTCTCTCTGATGCACGAATTAGCATATTTGATTAGATTTAAAATTTTAATAATTACATTATCTAAGATAGCTTAAGATTTACTTCTAAGATGAGTATATTTTCTAATTCATTTTAATGAAATTTGAATTAGAGATGCGAAATTTACGAAGAATAGATGAAAATTTGAAATTATTTATTTATTTCTCTATTTAAGTCTCCAATTAACATATTAGTTAATTATGATACTCTTTATTTAATGTAATAGATTCAAATCCTAATTAAGATATTCAAATTCAAAATTGATTGTTAATTTATTTATTTGAGCCTCCATTTGAAATTGCATTCATTTATGATGTTTTCTATTTAATTCAATCTATTCAAATCTCAATCAAGATGTTATTTAAATCTCATTAATTGAATATATTTGGATATTATAATCTCATATCTGACCCATTTTCAAACGAATAGGATATTAAAAAATTTTAAGAATATAGTTGATTGATTTTATACAATTTATAAAACAAATTACCTTACCAACATACATAGCGTTTTCTACAATGATTTGATATATGCGCGGCTTCTCTTCTGAACCTCTTCTCAGTGTGTATGGTATTGTGTGAATGTAGGGAAAGAAAATTTGAGAGAAGTGATCATGCCAAAATGCTTTCAAATGTCAAGATTTTCTATGGATCTATAGTGATTTGGATGTAGAGAGAAAATTAGGTTTACGTATAGTTGTTCTGGGATAACTTAGATTAAGAAATGTGTACATTTTTTTTTCACTCTATTTGTCAATCGCCATATGCCTCATATTAAGTACATTGATCAATTTTTGGAAAGCTTTTGTGCTATTTGAGTTTTTTCATTTTTCTATGGATGCCGCCGGATGTCTTCAAAATTAGAATAGTTATTTAATTGGTCAGATTAATGATTTCATCATGAATAGGGGGGGTGGCTTAGAATTTTGATGTTGATTATTTAACTTAATACTACCTCTGGTCCTTAATTAATATAAGAACTAATTAACTAATTTGAATAGATTAAAAAAATTAGTTATTTATAATAAAGATGTATTGTTTTTCTTAAACTACCCTTACTAATTATGTGTATTAGTTAAAATTATCATTTGATGAAATATTTAACATGTGCAAACACTACAAGGACTATTTTGAAAAAATAGATAAATATAAGAAATCAAGTGGATTGGGGTCTTATATTTAATATCAAATAAAATGTCAAACTAGTTTTTGTGTTAAAGATAGGAAGTAGTATATATATTGCAAGTGATACCACATTATACTTATTTTAAGAACAAATTTTATATGACTGTAACAAATTTATATGACTATTATAAAATTAAGATATATTAGCCCAATAAAAGGTTTGAGAGAAATAATAACCTTATTGGGGATGACTGAATTTAATATAGATAACTCCTCTCAATTTTAACCCTCTTGCAGATAACCTCCACCATCTTTAAAATTTTTAAAATAACACTCTTTGACTTTCACAGGTTGACGTTTAATCCCATACTGTTAAATCTAACAGAATGGAAACAGTTTCGGCCTGGTCAACGAGACTATTTCTTTCACTGATCACATTATTACAGCCAAGGACTTCTGTAGCCAACTGAACTGACTCTAGAGTCTAGCGCTCTGTCTTTCTTTTATTTCGTTTGTTGTTTCACATGCCTTTCGAGTTGTAGGCACCCTGTACATATCTTTGTTTAATGAAATCCTTTTCTACTAAAAAGAAAAAATCTAACAGAATGGATGTCTCGTCAGATCATTTAAAATTACTTGACAGATGACATGTAAATTTTTTTATTATTTTAATTTATCCGAACTTAAACCTCACAATTACACCTAAGGTTATTTTTGTAATTCTACTAATAATGATCCCTAATTGACTAATTCTCAGTCTCTCCTAATCGTCTTGCTCTCTCAAAGCGCCTCCCAAATTGCGGGTTTTTTCTTCTTCATTCTAAAAATCATCTTCAGAATATTATAACTCTTCTCACTTGATTCTCATCGACAATATAATACTTCCATCAATTGATCATGTGCAAAAAATGATGAAGTGTAAATGATTTTCTCCATTATCTTTGTCTCATTGGCCCCAGCAACTTTTTCAACCCACCAACATTCAACCTGTTCAGTTAAAAAATAGGCGGAGAAGGAAGATAGTGAGTGATAACCACTGAGCAACACTTCAGCGCCAAAAAAAAAGAAGGAATCAATATAATAATCAACATTAGAGCACTTAAATCAATATTCTTCTCATATGAATAATAAAAAAGACAAAAGAAACACATGCGAAGTGCCTATAATGTTGAACTTTGACAACACGGATAAATTTTCTAATATTACCTCAGGTTCTTAATATAAAAGCAAATTGACTAATTTGGGTAGATTAAGAAAATTAGTTAAATTATTTGTTTGTAATAAATAGGTGTTGTTTTTTTTCTAAAAAATCCTTGCTAATTAAATGTCATTTGATGAAGCATTTAATATGTATAATTACTACATGGACTATCTTTTAAAAAAATAGATAAATATAAGAGACAAAATATATTGGAGTCTTATATTTAGGATCAAATTGAAAATCAAACAAACTCTTATACTACCTCCAGTCCTTAACATAAGAGCTAGTTGACTAATTTGAGTAGATTAAGAAAATTAACTAAGTTAGTTATTTGTAATAAATATGTGTTGTTTTTCTAAGGTATCTTTACTAGTCAAGCGTATTAGCTAGAACTACCATTATTGCAAGAACTATTTTAAGAAAAAATAAATAAATATAAAAAACAAAGTAGATTGGGGTCTTTTATTTAATATCAAAATAAAAGTCAAACGAGCTATTATATTAAGGACAAGATATAGTATTAAGGAGTGGAGGTAGTAATTAACAAGAAAATTATGGTTGAGAATCTTGATGTGATTGCTTAACCTAATATATTGCACGAGATACCACATTACGCTTATTTCAATTTTCAAGGACAAATTTTTATATGACTATGAAATTAAGACTTTGCTAACTTATCCCAAATGCCTTTTTGTTTTCTTAATGCCCCAGTCGTACGGCTAAACAAAACTGGTTTGACAGAAATAACCTTCTTGGAAATGACATTTTATTCTAATACATATATATGAAAAGTTACAATGCTAAAATGAGAAGAAGTACATTGGCACATGCATGCATGATAACCAAAGTTCATTTGTGCAATCAACACAACAATATCATAAACTCTTACAAATTATTTCCCAATAGAAGTACAACTTACATAGGTGAGAATGAGGTTGCTTCTTATTCTCATTCATGAATAATTTCTAACCCTAAATTCGAATGTCTTGTCGGAATATTACTTCCGGTAGTGAAAGAATTTATGGAATCAAATTGAATTGATGGTGGCACCTTTAATTCATCATCTTCTCCTTCTAACATTCATATAACTGTTTTCATGGATGGACGGCTGATTAGATGCCATTGAATGCATCAAAGTCCCACATTTGCTAGTTTCCTTGCAATTCTACTGTTATCTTCATCTTCAATTTGAACATTTATGTCTCCTCCTTCAATTAAATTATGGATCCATTTTGGATATAAAATTTGGCTAGCTTCTTCACTTGTGTGGGTATTTTTCCTTCCTCCTGTTATTTCTAACAACAACATTCCATAACAGTAGATGTCTGACTTATATGAAAGATTTCCAAAATTTTTAGAAAAAACTTCAGGTGCAATAAAACCTAAAGTTCCTCTTGCTGCCGTAATTGATACTGCACTCTGAGTTTTAGAACACAATTTTGCCATACCAAAATCAGAAATTTTGGGGGTAAAATTATGATCTAACAACACATTACCAGGATTTATGTCAAAATGAAGAATTCGATAATCACAATAATGGATATACTCAATCCCTTTGGCTATGCCAAGAGCTATTTGTTGCAACTTCAACCATCCAAGAAAATTTTCCTTGTTGTCTGGGGAAGATATGAACTTTTGGAGGGAACCATTTGGGAAAAAATAATAAATAAGAGCACCGCAAAAACCGTCAGCACAAAAGCCGAGCAAACGAACAACATTGATGTGATGAATTTTGCCCATAGTCCCTACTTCATTAATGAAGTCCTCACCATCGTCATCAGAGTTGTTGAGTACTTTCACAGCTACTATAATCTGATTGGATAGCTTACCCTTGAAGACTGATCCATGAGCTCCTTCGCCTATTTCGTCCTTGAAATTGTTTGTAATTCTCTTGAGATCAGCATAGGAAAATCTTGTGGGCTTGAGGGCTTCGTAATCCTTCAAAAACTTTTCAATTCTTGCATGATCATCTCCTTTTGTTTTGAAGTAGCGATATATTAGTAGAAGGAGCAAAATGCACAACACCAACACAATCGAACCTGTGTAGTTACAGAGCACATTAATCATACATTTAATTTCAATCCAAGGAACATCCTAAAACCAAATGGAGTGAAAATGAAGCTAAAGCAAATTGAACTATTTTTACCTGAAGCTAGTAAAGCAAATTTGAGTAATATCTTTCTCTTTTCAACATGACATTTCTGTCTGGACCATCTGAAGATCAATATGTTCCGCTGAACATCATATGGGTCTAATCGTGCTTCTAATTGAAACATCTTGGTGCAAAAGGTTATGTCCTCCTCCAGGATACCTTCGGTGGAGCCAACAACTTAAATCGGGCACCCATTCACATCTTGTCTCAACATGAGGGAATAATCGATTTTTGAGCTTTTCAAGTATTTATACCCAATCAAGGAACAATTGAAAAAGGTGATGCTGGAAGTTTCGTTGGATGATCCCAATTGGAAAGGAAAAATGGATGAATTATGAAGTTGTAGATAGAGTTGGGGAAGACAACCTCCAACATCACATAATTCTAAGATGCGGGACTTGTAGTCTTTTGATACGACGGCAAGTCTAACTCCTCTGAGAGCTGCTACTCCTGGGAATTCAATCATCTCCACATCGTTAGTCATGGTATTGTAAACACAGGGATTGCTACTATCAAGTCTGGCCTGTATGAGACGGAATGGAACACTTTCATTGTCAGGGGCACACTGGTTCTGAGAACTACCCAGATTCATAAGCAGCACCAATACCTGCATTATGACCGACCACAAAAATCTCTGATAGGAAAACATTGTAACCAAAAGCTTTTCTTTTAATCAAACTTGGATTCAGATTCTTGGCAATAAGTATTAGTAACGTGGCACCACATACGTAGAGAAACAGAGCATGGGAAAGGGGATGCTGCCTAGAAACATCATGATAGTACGGGAATGGACAAAAATTTCAGGTCAATTTTGAATTTGATAAAAACCGTGTGGCGGTGGAATTTCTTTATCTTTTCAAAAAGTAAAAAGTGAAATAGTGATGTTGAGGGGTCTATGGTCTATTGTCCACATTATAACGATTTGGGTGGTAAGGTTTAGTCTTAATAAAACCTCAATTTATTTTATCTTTTAAATTTATTTTTTTTAAATATCTCTATTGATCGTAAAAAGATTCCCACTAAAAGATAATGATAGTGCATATGATTAAATAAAGTAATTTAGAAAAATGCAACACATATTTTTTTACAATTAATTAACTTAACTAATTTATTTAATCTCTTCAAATTAATTATTAAGCTCTTATATTAAAGACAATGTAGTATTAATTTTCCTACTTTACCTTGAATAGTCAAACATGGTGGCTAAAAGAAGCTCATAATTAATTATTAAGGGGCCACAACATAGTTTAAAAGAGAAGGGACCGAATTGAATTGAGATGAGAAGCCACTGAATTAGGAGGGTGCATTGGCTATCATTGTGAAGGATGGGGAGAGCGAAAATAGGCTTGACCAGGTTATGGGGTTTAATGTTGTTCAGTCTTGTGTATCTAACACCTCAATGTTTGGGTTTAAAGAATGAGAGCAAAACCTGTAATCCGTCTCATTGCGGCATCATCACAAACATCTCATATCCATTTCGTCTCCGAGACGACCCACCCCACTGTGGTCTCCGGCCTTACGAGTTAGTCTGTGAAAACAACGTCGCTCTGCTTCGTCTCCATCCAGCAGCAACAGCAACATACCAAGTCCTGGGAATCAACTACGACAACAACACAATCAGAGTCAAAGATCCTGGCATTCGGGAGGGTGATTGCTCCTCCCTCCCTCGCTATATCTTATCCCGATCTAATTTCACCGACACGTACAATGCTTCCCTCGATTATAAATATGACACCAATAATCCCTACGCTGCCTCTCTGAGACCAACATATGCAGAACCCACATTCGAGCACATTATTTACCTAAACTGTAGTGATACGTTGAGGGACGATGCGGGCTACGTGGATACGGTTCCCTGCGTGGATTGGGGAGCCAAAGGAGAAGGAAGAGGCCATGTTTATGTCGTGGCTGGCAGAGACTTAGAGGCCCAGAGGTTGAAACCTGACTGTCGCGTGAAATCAGTGGCCACCATTGCTTCAAATTGGAGTTCATTCCTGAAGGGGAAAAGCTACTCCTACACTGATATTCACACGGCACTTTCCCATGGTTTTGAGATTTCATGGTGGCGACTGGGTTGTTCTAATCTTTCTTGTGCAGCTGACGAGGTGTGCTTCTTCAACACTGACACGCGAAAGGCCCAATGCTCAAAAGTTGTGAAGAATGTCTGTTACCCAGCGAGGGGAGCATCTTTTTCTCTCTTTTGTGGTAAGTCATTTTGCCTTTCTCATAAGTTATCTGTTTCATTTGTGAAAACTCACAATCAATGAAAAATAATAACAGCTTTTTGAGTGGTTAGAAAATAATTGTTATCCGGGACAAGATTAAGAACTTCAACGGTCTTTTTGCAGAATTTTATTAATTCAGTTAAATTTGTCACATATGACACTAGGAATCTAGAAGGAGTAGGATTTATTGTCCAATTTGTGGATCTCTGGTTCCTTTTGTTTCCAGAAAAGGAAATTAATATTGTTCCATCCGATACTGCTATCATGTTACTCTATTTTAGCTTTGTTTGTTTTCTTTGCTTTTTTACGTATAACTGTATATAAGATCTTAGAATGATTTTGAGTTGATATTATATATGTTTCATTGTTACGTTGAATGCCGCAGGAAAGATGGCTCTGAGCGATCGTGTAAAAGGTAATATTTTGTAATCCAATTTTTAATTCTTACTAATTAAGTAACAACAACTCAACAAGAAGAAACTAAGCTATCAATTTCGTGACTTAGAAGTACAACTCAATATGGGTGACATTTATACTGGACAAGTTTATCATCGTTTCAGAACGAAAATATCAATTCTTTTCAATTACTCTATATTCTATTTAATAATTATTTGAAGTGAGCCATTTAAGATCAGATTTAGGATTGTTTTTCGGGAAATAGGATCCAATATCCTAATGTTATTTTTTAATTGCATTCAGCACTCTAATCTTATTTATGGTGCATCTAGAATTTTAATCATAAATAATATCAGTATGCTAAATATAATTAAAAATAATGTCAGGGATGCTAGATATACTAGAAAAGTAATATCAGAATTCTGAATACACCAAAAATAAAATTATAGTGCTGAATACTATTAAAACATAACAACAAAATCATATTATATTGTTGGATGCTATTTTGCCCTTGATTTTTTTATGGTATTAATATGATAAAGTTGCGCCAATAGATATTGTCAATATGATGAATAATGTGGTCATTAAAGTTGCATATTGGATAGAATAATACGACTTAAACATTTAAAGTACTTAAGAAATTATTTTGGGAGGGAATGAAATGAAAGGGGAAAAAAAGAAGCTATTTAATTTTGGCCATCTTATGAGGAATAAAATTAGATAATATAGATTTAGTATTTTAGTTTATTATTATAATTAAATATTTTTATAACAAATGCATACTCCTGTGATCCTATTCATAAGACAGAGAGAGAAGATTTTTTGTCCTATGTATAAGTCATTTCATTAAATTTTTATTATGAATGTACTATTTGGTCATTCATTTATTATAATGTAAATAGTTTTTTTTTTTGAAAAGTACATATATTTATTATAATGTAGATAGTTATTTTTTTAAAAAGTATATATATTAAATATGTTGAAAGTATCTTATAAATAAGATAATGTAAATAAAATTAACTCTAAGCCGCAATTTTCTTTTCCAAGAATAAATTTACTATTACAGATATTGTCTTCGCATTCCTAATTAACCTTCGTGTATTTGACTTCTATAAAACTTTTAATTCTCACCCGACAACAAAATGTTACGTATCAATTTTGTTCTTGCTTGTTTCTATTAAAAAAATATTTTTATATTTTATGAAATAAAATTTATTTTTTGCATATTTATTTCGCATAACATTTTCTTTTAATTTTTAAAATACAATTTGTAAGTGATATTTTAAAAAAATATTGTACTGAAAATTTTTATTCTCGTTTGAGAACAAAAATATTGAGAAGAAAATTTCATGAAAGGAAGCTTAAAATTATTAAATTTTAATTCATGTTTGGTTCTAACATTTTAAGAGATTTTGACAACAGTTGATTTGTAAATAATAACATATTTTTGTAAAAAAAATTTGTTTGAAATTTAGTAATTTTAAATTTCTTTTGTGAGATTCTTCCAAACATGAATTATTTTCAATTCTTCTCCATTCTAATTAATAAAATTTTTGAGGTGATCACTTAACTCTGAACCGTTTGAGATAAATTTAAGATATTTTTCGTCGGAAAATAATTTGGGAGAATAAGGTGGCATTTTTGCATCATTTTAAAAACTTCTATGTATACTTTTGGACTCAAAAAAAAAATCAAGTGCTAAATACTCATGGCAAAATACTTTATAAGTAGATTTGCACATTTATCTTTAAATTTTTTAGACAAAAATAAAGCGTAACCTATAAAATGAACTAAGGTAACCCTATTCAAAAAAATTCTAACTCGTAATTGTTTTTGTCAAATGGTAACTTATGTTTGAATGAGAAGTAGTTTAGATGCTTCAGTGGTATTATTCTATCCAATATACAATTCTGAAACACCACCCTTTTTTTTTTGTTTTTTGATGAAGCTACAAATTTATTTATCAAGTAAAATTACAAGCCCTAAAAAGAGATAAAGAATGAAGAGAGTCCCACACCACACCCTTACATTCCTCCTGCACTTGGGATCCTGTGCCCTGCACACAAACAGAACACATCATCAAAGGATGTCTGACAAAATGTCGATTCTTAATAAATAGAAGGGCCCTTGTGAGATGAGAGGAAATAAAAATCCACTTAGGCTGCCTCCTCGCATGGCAACAGAAATATTCCCCCATGAGTTCACCCCTGAAAAGAATAAAAAAAACTTAAAGAAGCTGCAGGAGTCCGATTCTTCCGTTTAAAATTCACAACTGAGATTAAACATCCTTCATTCAGGAACCCCTTGCTATCTGAGGTTGTAAAACTAAGGATTCTTCCACGTGTTCTTGAGTATTGATCTTTCCATAGAAGGACACCGAAGAAAGGACTCTCCTGATAACAAACTCAGGTGAACAATCTTTATCCCCACAGTTTTTTATTCCTGAAAAACCAAATGAAGTATAGAGGCCAACATAATAATTGACGACCCACATGCTTATCCATCAGTGCAAGCACTTGTAGTAACCAAGAATGCAAGCTATCCATCTGGATTCCTTCAAAACGTAACCCTACTGGTAAGCAAAACCAAACAGCCCTAGCCCGGATCACGACATTTGAGAAAAAGATGTTCTCTAGTTTCGCTTTATTTGCTCACGAGACAAAAGGCACACAGCACATCAAGGTGAATATGTTGCTGGTTGAGAACTACTTTGGCAGGCAGTAGATCTAAAATAAATGTCCACATGAACAGCTTCACCCGGGGAATGAGCCCGAACTGATACAACTTCTTCCAGAAGGCCGAAAGATCAAAGTCCAAGAGAGAACAGGAGGATTGTACTAATTCCTTATATCCACACCTCTTACCACACACCTACCTTTGGACCCCCCGGCCCCCCTTCCAATTGAGCCTATCTTCCCTGCAAAATAGAGAAAAAGGTGTATTCAAGATTGCACCAGCAGTCATCCTGTCGTCTAGTGGTGCAGTAACAAGTCACCCACTGCACTTATAGTCAACGGGCGAGGGCACTGCAATGGCCACCAACAGCGGCTATGTAGGCTAATATTATTCATTATACTAACTTCCTATTGGCTTAACTTTATCAGATCAATAACCCAAAAAAAGAAAAAAAAGAAGAATAAGTGTGGATGAATTCATGAATATCTAATTATTTTGGAAGAGTTGCTAGGAAGTCCTAAATAAGGAATATAATTACTAAAAAGTCTCATAACAACTGAGCAACCAGCAATAATAACTTTCATGGTAGTAAATGACAACTGCTCACTTATTATTAGGATTTATTAATAAAGATATATTTTAAAAAAACCATATTTCTTACCTGTTTTCTGCATTTAATCAATTTTAATCTATATAATTTAGTTATTTGTAGCTTAGGCGGGTGGGAGGGAGTACTGTTTAAGAAATTATTTTTGGAGTGAATGAAATGACAGAAAATTGCCATTTTTAGCCATATTATGGGGAATAAAATTACAGACTAAAACATAATTTTAGTTTATTATTGTTAAATATTTTTATTTGGGAAAATCCTAAAAAATAATTATTGAATTTTAAATTCTAAATCAGTATTGGTTACTATACTCGTAAAGAAAATAACAATACTCAAAAAGGAAATGACAACATATTTTTGTAGTAATTCTTGATTTAAAATTTTGAAATTCAACAATCATTGTTTTGAAAATTTTTCCTTTTTATTTTAATAGATATGTAATGTAAAATAAAAATGGGAAAAGATTTAGGTCAATTTTCTTATATCCATGTCAAGTTGATCCAATCATATATGACAATATATCCAAACTTTTTTTTAATGTATATTTATAATTAAATGCTATTAAATACTAATATTTCAAAAAAAGACATGGTATGGTCATGTGTGATTAGATAACTTAATATAATAGATATAAAGAATTTGATATAAGTACTACCTATAAAAATAATATCTGAGTTGCAGATTTCTTTTGTTAAAATAAATTTACTATTACAGATATTGTTTTCGCAGTCCTAACTTCTCGTATGTTTGACTTTTATGAAATTTCCATTGCAGCATTTATCCTTGGCATTGTTGCAGGTAAGTCTCGAACTCATATTATATAATCTAATATACCTTTTTATTTGTTAAAGTTATATTGGCCTGCTATTATTTAGAATTTGTTGACTTTAACTTTTAACAAATTAAACTTACAGCTATGACTTATCTATTTTGGTCTATACAGATTTTGGCCCGGGTCAAAGTCATTTTTTTTAAAAGTAAGAGGTTTTAATTTGTTGTGGGCTGGTAGTCTTTAATACTCCGCTTTTCCGGTGACAAACCATTTGTGTAGGTATTTATACTTTCCCTTAAATTTTAACTTGGTACCTATGTGTTATTCTCTTTTTAATGAAAAGATTCAATTTTTCTCTATTAGCACTATTTGCCCATATAACTTTGCTCTGTCTATTAATCGTTATATGGGTGCATATGGTTCAAACAGCAAGAAAATAAAAATAGTTAAAAGAAAAAAATATATATAGGTACCAAATTAAAAATTAAAGAAAGTATAGGTACTTTTAAAATTGTTTTTCTTTAAAATATGTAGTCAGAAAACGATGCAAGTTTCCTTTTTCTAATATTTTTAAATAAAAATACTTAAAAATTATGAAGTTTTAATCTATTTTTTGAAAAATAAAATTGTAAACAAAATATAAAACCACGATGTTTCATAACAGCAAGATATCATAATATCTTTCAATGGCTGGGGAGGGGATTTTCGGACATGTCCCTCCGGTAATGTCATCACCATTGACACTAAGAATTTTTTCTTGCAGGTTTGCCATCTTCTAAGGCTCTACATGAACGTAAGATCCTAAACTATCATATATTCTCTGGTTAAAAAAAAAATCATATATTCATGCCAATTAAATACTTGCCCAAAACTATTTCTGTTGATTATATGTATCGAAAGAGCTGCTTTTTCATCAGTAGGGATTAATATTAATATAAATGCATGATTAAATGATGGAATATTTTAAGAAAATCAATATACATTTTTTAGAAATAAATAATAACTTAATGATTTTTTTTAATTTTTATAAATTAGCTATCTAACTCTTATACTTAAAACTAGAGGGATGAAAAATTAAAATATGCTAGTTATCATATTTTAATCATAAAAATAAATTATAAATGGCTATTGCCAAAAAGGGTTTTGATCTTTAAATTATATTGTGAGTCCATGCTTCACGCAAAACCTAATATAAGTTGCACTATATGTGTACACTATACACATGAAAAATGTGGCTTTCTATGAACTTGAAATCTATATATAGACGAATTTGATTTGAGAAAACAATATTCATTTGAGTGACTTTGTTAATCATGTTTTTGGGACAAACCAATTTTATGACCTTTAATTTGTGGAAATATAAACGTGCAGTTGCAGAGTTTGCTTATTTGGGTTTGGACCGCAAGTCTGGTGATGGTAGCAATTCCATTTCAATACCAGTTGCATTCACCTTAGGAGAAATCACAGCATATGTTACGCAACCCATTATTTTAAGATTTCTGGTTGGTATACCATTTCTGTTCATCTTGCTGATTTACACATATCGGAGAAGACAATTGTCAGGATATGAAAGCATTGAAGATTTTATACGACTTTATCACCTTCATCCATTAAGGTACTCCTACAAGGACTTAAAGACTATGACAAAAGGTTTCAATACTAAGTTAGGTGAAGGAGGCTTTGGCACCGTCTACAAAGGGAAGCTAAGGAGTGGACCCGATGTCGCAATTAAAATGTTGGGTAATAAATCCAAAGCTACTTGTCAAAACTTTATCAATGAGGTGGCAACTATCGGAAGGATACATCATTTCAATGTGGTACGTCTTGTTGGTTTTTGTGTGGAAGGAACTAAATGTGCTCTTATCTATGAATTCATGTCTAATGGATCTTTGGATAAACATATTTTTTCCAAAGAAGGAAGTGTCTCCTTAAGTTATCGCAAAATCTATGAGATATCTTTAGGAATGGCTCGTGGTATTGCTTATCTTCATCATGGCTGTGACATGCAAATATTGCATTTTGATATCAAGCCTCATAATATTCTTCTTGATGACAATTTAACCCCAAAAATTTCAGATTTTGGACTGGCAAACTTATATGTTATTGATGATAGCATTCCCACTTTGACTGCAGCAAGAGGGACAATAGGATACATAGCTCCTGAATTATTCTATAAGAATATTGGGAAAGTATCTCATAAATATGATATTTACAGTTTTGGAATGCTTTTAATGGAAATGGCAAGCCGAAGAAGAAACTTGAATCCACATGCAGGGCATTCAAGCCAATTGTATTTTCCATCATGGATTTATGACCAATTTGATGAAGAGAAAGATATAGAAGTAATGGATGATATGACAGAAGAGGAAAAGGCTTTGGCAAAGAAAATGTTCATAGTAGCATTATGGTGCATTCAGTTTAATCCTGCCGATCGCCCTTCAATGAACAAAGTAATAGAGATGTTGGAAGTAGATGATGCTTCAAGTCTTGAAATGTCTCCAAAACCTTCTATGTATCCTGCAAATGACAGAGCCAACTGTGACGAAACATCATCTTTATCCTTCACGTGTTCTCATTCCAATCTATGTGAGGATGCAAGCGACATGGAAGAATAATACTCTGCCTTTATAACATATTAATTTTTACTTTATGACAATACATAGTTGATGTCCTGATTTGGGTTTTGCTCTTATAATTTAAATCTTATTTTTACTTTTAATAATGATGTAATGGTGTGTACAATGATTGTTAATTTCTTTTGTGAACTCATCTTATTAATAACACATTGAAAGGGGCTTATAAATAGGATCAGAGAGTAATAAATATGGTATGCATTGTGTTGAATGTGCCAGTACAGAACAGAAATCCACTTCTTTTTTCTAACACAAAGACTTTAGTTTATTTCAAAAAAGGATTCAAGGCAACATTCTTCTTTAAAAGAATTAGACTGTAGATGTTTATGCTTTGCACAGAAAATTCGAAATGACTTGTATTGTTCACTAATAAGTTATAAATAGTTTAGTTTCCTATAAAGTTTATATTATATGTATAGGTATATAAATAGCACATATACTACATATCATTCGATAAAAAAGTGTATTTAATTTATTATGTTATTATAAGAAATTATGATATGAACCCACACGAAGATTTTGTGACATTACACAATATCAGTCAGGTGGAGGAAAGATAAAAGAAAAGAGATTCAGATTGAATAGGCTAAAGCAATTTAAACCTTCCTCACATTATCTCACATATGCTCAGAGATAGATCTCCAGCCAGACATGACTTTTCTTCATTTATAAGATTCTAATTCTCATCCTTACTTAAAAAGATAACCGAGTTCTTTACTATTACGTTGACAACGTGAAAAAAGACCTTTTAAGTGTACGTTTTTTACTTGTTTTTAATAAAATTGTCCTTTTTTGGCTAAAATTAATAATTAAAAAAAAATTAACAGCAACTTCAGTCCATTATCGATATAGGAGGCGCAATGATACACCTTCCACGCCCAAGAAGATGAACTCTGAGCCTGAGACCCTGCTTAGGTATGGTCAAATGGAGAAAGAAGCCCAAATTTTCAAATTATTAAAAATATCAAAGTAAAATTGACTTTCACATTTTATCATTTTGCCTTGGAACTAAAATAACTGTCAGTATTTTCAGAATGCACCAATATTTTCTCTTTTTTCGACTTGGCCTCCCAAAAGTTACAAAATAACCTTTTTTTTCCCACGTGTCATATTGGCCTGCTAACTCGATTTGACTAGCATTGACAAGTAAATCAATCTCCTTTACATTTAACTGATTATTGATTTAATAAATTCCCAAATATTTTGAATTCCTCTCTTTTCTCAGGGCTCTCTCATATTATCCTCTCCACCTCCCCCTTTTCCTTTTCATATCATTATCATTTAAGCCAAACCACCATCTATCAAATCTTAGAACGATATTTACAGAGGTTAGGTCTAACAAAAGATGCTAATTTCTAATAACATAGTAAATCAAGATTTGAATTCTCATTGAGAGATGTTCTCATATTTAGTACCCTATAATACCTCAAACAGGATTTACAATAGGAGGATACTTGTGTATAGTTAAAAGAAATCTATTGGCACTTTTTCTCCCTTTACAACTATTTTTAAGTGGCCCCGTTCCAGCTATAATGCGCTTATATATATATAAATATATATCATAGGGAATTTGGTGAGAGAGAAATTGCAATATTTATCATGGCAGTTTCTTTTAGGCACAAATTTAAAACTCTACAAGTGATTCTTATGATGACATTTTTTTTTTTGAATAAAAATTATTCAAAAGGCAACTACAGTCAATAAAGGATTATCTCTTCGAAGCTCATGCAAGATAAGCTCAACATTATATATTTATATATATATATATAATCTTTAGATTCCAAACTCTTTTTACACACACATAGAAATATGAGAAGCACGAATGTGAAAAGGATCTTTTTCTTGAAATATGTTCATTCACGCCAATGCCAATATATATATATATATGTATGTACATATTAATATTAATTGTTGATATCTATTTAAATCGAGATTGCTATCAACATGGCATTATTTTATATGATGTTTGGTAGCACCGTTTATATATGGCATGCACTTTAAAAACAATATATGAAAGAATCAATATAACAATCAATACTAATATAGGTCAAAATTATACCTAAACACTATCACTTTCAAATATAAAAAATTGGCTAGTGTTCCATAACGTGCGCACTAAATTATAACTCTAATAAAATAAACTGTATAACGTATATGAATTCAAATACAAAAATGCATAGTAGTGCACTAATTTTGACTACCTTTGACAACATGGATCTATTTTCTAATAGTGAACATGAGGGGCGGGGGGGGGGGGATATACCTGAGAATTTTTATGTTCGTTATTCTTTGACCTAATAGCACGTAAGTGATAGCACATTACACTATTCTTTTTATGACTTTTAAAACATAGGTCCATTATTGAATCTCTACATGGGTAAATGCAAAGCTCTGTATAATCCCCAATATGGCGACTATTAATTGTTTATGCTTAAAAATAATTAAATATCAACATTCCTAATGAATTGTCCAGAAATGTAAAGTTAAATTACCGCAATCATACTAAAAGTGTCTGGCCAAAATAAATTAAATTAAGATTGAGACTATTGTGAGATCTCTTGATCTTGATCACCACATATGACGCCATCATTACATGACCGTTATTGCCTACTGTCATTTTTCATTTATAGTGAGGCTAGTCCTGCACACTGGATAAGTTTAAGTAAGTTGCCGGTCAAAAAAAAAAAGTTTAAGTAAGTGTTTGGTATTAAATTTTTTTTTTGTGTGTTTTATGATACAATTTTTTATATATTTATCTCGCACAACATATCAAATTATTTTTTTTTATTCTTTTTATATATTGAAAATATAACAAAAAAATTAGAATCCATTTCTTTATCTATAAACAAAGTTCATTTGTATCACCAACACAACACAATATCATAAACTCTTACAAATTATTTTCCAATAGAAATACAAATTACATGAGGGTGCTTCTTATTCTAATTCATGAATAATTTCCAATCCCAAATTCAAATGTCTTGCTGGAATGTTGATCCTTGTATTAGAATTTACGGAGTCAAATTGAATTGGGTGCACTTTTAATTCATCACCTTCTCCTCCTAACATCTGTATCACTGTCTTCATGGATGAACGACTGATCGGATGCCATTGGATGCACCAAAGTCCCACAATTGCTAGTTTCCTAGCAATTTTATTGTCATCTTCATCTTCAATGTGAATATTTATGTCTCCCCCTTCAATCAAATTATGGATCCATTTTGGATATAAAATTTGGAAAGCTTCTTCACTTATGTGGGTATTTTTTCTTCCTCTAAAAATTTCTAATAATAACATCCGATAACTGTAGACATCTGATTTATATGACACATTTCCAAAGTTTTTAGAGAAAACTCAGGTGTAATATAAGCTAAAGTTCCTCTAGCTGCTGTTATCGACCCAGCGCTTTGATTTTTGGAACACAATTTTGCTAGACCAAAATCAGAAATTTTGGGAGTAAAGTTATGATCTAATAACACATTACCAAGATTGACATCAAAATGAAGAATTCGATAATCACAATCATGGTGGAGATATTCAATCCCTTTGGCTATGCCCAGAGCTGTTTGTTGCAACTTCAACCATCCAAGAAAATTTTCCTTGTTGTCTGGGGAAGATATGAACATTTGGAGGGAACCATTTGGAAAAAAGTCATAAATAAGAGCACGGTGAAAACCATTAGCACAAAAGCCGAGCAAACAAACAACGTTGATGTGATGAATTTTACCCATAGTCCCTGCTTCATTAATGAAGTCCTTCCCATCGTCATCAGAGTTATTGAGTACCTTCACAGCTACTATAATCTGATTGGACAGCTTACCTTTGAAGACTGATCTGGGAGCTCCTTCGCCTATTTTATCCTTGAAATTGTTTGTAATTCTTTTGAGATCAGCATAGGAAAATCTTGTAGGCTTAAGAGCTTCGTAATCCTTCAAAAACTTTTCAAGTCTTGCATGATCACCTCCTTTCGTTTTGAAGTAGCGATATATTAGTAGAAGGAACACAATGCACAAAACTAACACAATTGAACCTGTGTAGTTACCGAGCACATTAATTTAACGTTAATTTCAATCCAAGGAACATTCTAAAACCAAATGGTGAAAAAATGAAGGTGAAGCAAAGTGAACTATCTTTACCTGAAGCTGGTAAAACAAATTTGAATAATATTGTCTTGCTGTTGTCGACATCACATTTGGGCTGGGGCCATCTAAAGTTAAAATTGTTCAACAGAAAATCATCTTGGTCTAATGGAGAATCTAACTGCAACATCTTGGTGCAAGAGGTCACGTCCCTCTCAAGGATACCTTCGGTGGAGCCAACAACATAAATGGGACAAACATGCAAATTTGGTTGGAACGCGTAATCGTCGTTTTTCAAGTATTCCGACCCAATCGAGGAACAATAGAAAAATGTAACACTGGAATTTTTGTTGGATGATGCCGACCTAACTGTTTCAAATTGGAAAGGATAAATGGATGAATGATGACGTTGTAGAAAGAGTTTAGGAAGACAACTTTCAACATCACATAATTTTAAGATGCGGGACTTATAGTGTTTTTCTAAGGCGACGAGTCTAACTCCTTGAAGAGCTTGTACTCCGGGGACCTCAACCATCTCCACATTGTTAGTTGTAGTAGAACAGAGATTACTATCAAGTGTGGCCTGTACTAGACGGAATGGAACACTTTCATCATCAGGGACACACTGGTTCTGAGCATTCCCCAGATTCATAAGCAGCGCCAATACCTGCATTATCACCAACCACAAAGCTCTCTGATAGCAAACCATTGCGACCGAAGCTTTTCTTTTAATCGAACTTAAAATTCAAATTCCTACATATAAGTATAACTAACATGGCATCACATGAAGAAGAAATAGAGCAGGGGAAGGGGGATGCTGCCTAGCAACATCATTACTGAACAGGACAAAAATTTCAGGTCAATTTTGAATTAAAAAACAACCATGTGGCTCTGGAATTTCTTTATCTTTCAAACAGGAAAGAAAAGGCAACTGTGAGCTTGAGGCATCTTATCTAAAGCGTATAATTTTTTAGGGGGCTAAAGCATTGCCATTTCTTCCTTTGGGAGCTGTGATTGAAAATAAAAATTTTTCTACTTTATCACGTGTAGTCAAACATATCATGTGTAGTCAAACATAGTAGGCAAGAAGCTCATAATTGATTAATGGGCTGCAATATAGTTTAAAAAAGAATGGATTTCATTGACTTGAGATGAGAAGCCATTGAATTAGGAGGGTGAATTGGCTATCACTGTGAAGGATGGGTAGAGGGATAATAGGCTTAATCATGTTCTGGGGCTTGGTGTACTTCACTCTTGTGTATGTGACATCCCAAACAACGAGTTTTAAATATGAGAGCAAAACCTGTAATCCGTCTCATTGCGGCATGATCACAAACATTTCATATCCATTTCGTCTCTGAGACGACCCGCCCAATTGCGGCGGTCCGGCGTATGAGTTAGCCTGTGAAAACAACATCACACTGCTTGATTTGCATTCAGGAACATACCAGGTTCTGGGAATCAACTACAACAATTACACAATCCGAGTCAAAGATCCTGGCATTCGGGAGGGTGATTGCTCCTCCCTCCCTCGCTATTTCTTATCCCGATCTAATTTCAGCGACACTTATAATGGTTCATTCGAATATGATAGGAATAATCCCTATGCTGTCTTTCTAGAAGCATCCGCAGGTTTAGAGGCTACAATCGACAACGTCATTTACCTGAATTGTAGTGATCCGGTGAGGGACGATGCGGACTATGTGGATACGGCTCCCTGCGTGGACTGGGGATCCAAAGGAGATGGAGGAGGTCATGTTTATGCTGTAGTTGGAGACTTAGAGGCTGGGAGGTCGAAACCTGAGTGTCGTGTGAAATCAGTGGCCACCATAGTTTCAGATTGGAGTTCATTCCTGAGGCGGAGAAGCTACTCATACGCTGATATTCACACAGTACTTTCCCATGGTTGAGATTTCATGGTGGCCGCTAGCTTGTCTAGATATTCATTGCGCAACTTACGAGACTTGCGTCCTCGACGATCGCACGCAAAAGGGCTATTGCTCACAAATCAGGACCTCCTGCTTCGGTTTGGAAGGAGTATCCATCTCTCTCTTTTGTGGCAAGTCATTTTTGCCGTTGCCTTATTACCTGTTTAGTTTGTGAGAACTCAATAAATAAATAAATAAAAATAAAGAGAGAATATGATCCCAAAAAATTCCATCATAAATCAGTATTTAGTAGCATTGATTCCATATAATAATTTTTCCTAAGAAAATTATTCAATTTACCTCTTATTTCGTAAGATTAATTTTTAAATATATCATCTAAAGAAATTAATATTATGCTTTACTGTTGAATGCGGCAGGAAAGGCAGCATATTTGAGCACTCATGTAAAAGGTAATATTCTTTCATTCAATTTTTAATTCTTACTATTCTTTCTCTTCTTAATATAAAACCTACTGAACTAATTTAATTAGATTAAAAAAGTTAGGCAACGTAGTTAATTATAAGAAATATGACATGTTTCTCCTAAAATATCATAATTATCTTCTTTAATATCATCCTTTCCTGACCTATTTAATTATGATTGAGAGAATATCAATAGGAATAATTTAAGAGAAACTGATAAATATGAGAAATAAATCTTATATTTAGGATCAAAATCAACTCAACAATTATGTCATATATTAAGAATCGAAGGAGTATTAAATAACAAGAACATTAAGAAGTGATCAGATACTCTTTTGGTTTTTAATGTAAGAGTTATTAAATTAATTTGGATATATTAAGAAAATTAAATAAATTACTTAAGATTAAAACCAACTTCCTAACTACCATCTTCGGTTTTTAATATAAGAGCTAGTTAAAAATTGAATCTGGTTCTAAATGTAAGATTTGATTCACTTTATCTCCCAAAGTTATAATTCATTATCCAAAGCATTTTTATTGATTACACATATCAAGAGAGTTTTTATCCAACGATAATCATGATTAAAAGAATATTTGAGAAAATCAACTCATACTTGTCATAAATAACTAACTTTGTTAATCTACTCAAATTAATTAAATAACTCTTATATTAAGCACTAAATATTTCTTATATTTAAAATAAAAGAGCATCACCAATAAAGTCCGGCACAGTTGGCAGATTGCTGAGTTCCTTAAATATGATGTCCTTGAATTATCCTCTACCTATTGGTGGTGGGATGCCGCCTGGTTTGTACAAAAAAAAAAGAGTATCAATTTTGTACCTTTGAAATATAAGTTATATAACTCTTGAGGGACATTTAAAAATAATAATTACTTTCCTTCGGATAGTTGTCGTTCGTATATTTGACTTTTGTAAAATTTCCCGTGCAGACTTTCTCGTTGGCATTCTTACTGGTAATGTCTTGAACTCATTGTTTTTTTTTATTAAGTTAATTTTTTGTATTTCCTATATGTTATTGTCATAGACACTTATGCAATGACCTATTGTTATTTTCTGTACCAGATTTTGTTTATGCTATTAATTTGTTGGAGGAATTTTCAATGATTAATTATTTATATAAAATTGCATAATAATTTTTTTTTTCCTTTTTTCTTTCGGAAGGAGATTTTCGCACATGTCCCGCTCTAAGTGTTACCCTTGACCTCTGAATTTTTTCTTGCAGGTTTGCTATCTTCTAAGGATATTCATAAGCGTAAGATCCGGAACTATATCATATATTGATACGTACAATTATATGGAATTCGGAATATTATTGTTTATTTATAAACAATATAATAGTTATAAGTAAATTGATAATATATATTCATGACGATGTATTTTTTCCTAATTTTATTTTGCACTTCAACATGATTAATTTTACCACATGACTTTTAATTTTTCCAGATTAAAAAATGACTCTGGCTGAATGTATTGTAAACGAGCAAAAGTTGTCACAATTTAACAGTTAATAAAGTGAAAATAATAAGATTTGAGTCTATACATAAATAAATTATGGAGAGAATAAAGTATAGCCAAGCCTTATTTTCTAATATGTGCGTGTGTATATATTTATTTGATATGTTTTATTCCTCAATCAGGATTGTATTGTGAAAATAATGTGTATTGTAACTATATGTTCAAAAGCTGAGTAAGCTAATATGTATGTGTGTACATGCGCCTTATATCATACACACTTACGGAAAATTAAAGGAAAAATCACAAATAAAGACCTCTGGAATTATCAAAATTTCACATAAGTCACCTAAATAAGTTAAATTACCATCAGGGACCCGATCCCATATTGCAAATATAAAATCTTGGTGAAATGTCTGAAATGCCCCTCAGTCAAGTTGTGATTTGGTCTACTGAAATTGTTATTCGTTAAAGTAAATTTGTTATTTCCCATAATCAACTTATCATTTGGTATATCCTTAGCTAAGTCGTAATTTGTTCTACTAAAGTTGTTATTTGCTAAAGTGAACTTGTCACTTTCTATAGTCAACTTGTTATTTGAATTAGGTGTATTTCAGACATTTCACTAAAATTTTATATTTATAATATGGGTTTGGGTCCCTCATGGTAATTTGGCTTATTTAGGTGACCTTTGTGTAATTTTGGTAATTCAGGGGTCTTTATTTGTCATTTTTTCAAAATTAAATTATACTTCTCTAGTCCTAATTTTTGAATTGATTTTGGTCCTAAATGTAAAACTTATTTGTCATATTTATCAAATTTTTCTAAATCACTCCTATAGATACTCCCTCAACCATAATCAAGTAGAAGAGAGAGGATATTAAGAAAAATGATTATGGTGTTTTAGGAAAAACATGTCATATTTCTTGTAATTAACTAACTTACCTAACTTTCTTAATCTAATCAAATTAGTTAAATAGGTCTTCTATTAAGGACCGGAGGAGTATTATCTATCATATTTAATGGCAAAAATAAATTATGCACAGTTTTTTTGACCAAAATTATGAACAGTTATTACTCCCAAAAAATGCCTTCCCTTATTTTGAGTCCATGTTTTAACACAAAATCAAATATAAGTTGTACTTCTTTGATTCTACTTATAAGTCATTTTCAACATGTTTTATATAGATCAAGAAAAATCTTAAACTCTATTAACTTTTAAAGCTCATTTAAAATTTAACAACTTTTTAACTTTATCCTTATTTAATATACATTATATCTCATAAGAACAAAATTGGCACAATATTTAATGAATGATAAAACTACACATTGATATGAAAAACTTCACTTTCTACATTATAAATAGGACTAGAGGAGTAGTATTTATAACTTACATATGAAAACTGTGGCTTCCTGGAAGTTGCATATATATATATATAGAGAGAGAGAGAGAGATACTTTGATTTGAGAAAACTCTCTTTTGAGTGACTTTATTTGTTAATCATATTATTGGGACAAACCAATTCTATGACGTTTGTGGAAAATATGTACACGCGCAGTTGCAGAGTCAGTGCACAAGCAGATTGAGTTCGAGAGTGGTGATAAATGTGATGGCGATTTCATTTCACCGCAAGTTGCATTCGCCTTGGGAAAAATCACAGGATATGTTTTCATGTTTCGTATCAGGGGAAAAAAAAACACATTATTAATATCAAATTTAAATTTATTATTTCTAAATAAATTGTTATCATTTTTAATTAATATACATGTTATTTCTTATTATGTATTAGAAAAAACGTTTTATTAATATCAAATTTAAATTTGTTATTTCTCAATCAGACTTGTTATTCCTAGATAAATTATTATTACGGGCTAGAGTCATAATAAAAGAGTCAACTTATATATATGTTTTGCATTATAAGTTAACAAATCATTAATGGCCCGATGATCACCCTCTTTTTTATTGGTTCAAATGACTAAGGAGTAGTAAGATCAAATCCCAACCTACCACTTTCCTTAAATAATTTCTCACATGGGAATAACTTTCCTTTCTGTCATTTTCAATTCTTAACTTCCTAAGTTGGGATATTATAATTTCATATTTCTTTATCTGTCATTTTCCCTAAAAAGATTATTATAATCCACACCTTAAGTAGATGATAAGCATGATTGAATAAAGTTCGGATCAATTGCAGGCAACAGTAAGCTTCGGTTTGCTCTTACCGTGTTTTAGTTTTGCTGTATTGTGGACTCGGATCTTTGCATCTATTTAGTTATTGATTATTAATATTATGTTCATTTTTATCCAAAAGAAGGATTATTAGGTTGGATCTTAAAAAGATATTGACTCTGAAAGGGATCAAGAGTCCACACAAGTTTTCAAATTCAGAGCCCATGATCCACAAGACATGGAAGGCCCAATTGCCCAAGTTCTAGGACTAGGAGGGTCAAGTTGTCATTAGAAGCCCAGAGGTGCGTTTGGGACTGAAGTCCATCTCACATATGCAGACAAAGGCCAACACCAATCTTCACATTATTGAAAATAAAGTGAAATCCAATCTCACAACCTTTTCTTTTATAAAAAGAAAAATTTATTCAACTTAATAAAAGGATTACACACAAAAAGCTGATCTATCACTGTATTGGGTGTTGAAGCAACTCCACGTGATTTTGTCGATCAAGTGCTCAGTGTTTTATTCAAATTTCAAGAAAAATACGGTCTTGTCATTTTCCCGCGTGCCACTGGTTCCCAACAATTTTGATGTAAACCGATCTCGTTTGCGTTGAAGAGTCTGCAGCAGTTGGAAAATGAGTTCTAGCGTACCAAAGGGGCTTTAAGCCCTTGTTTTCTTGCAATGAAAGAGACAAAGGAAAGAACAAGAAAAAGAGGTTCTTGAAAGAGAAAAAAGAAAGGAAGAAACATAGGAAAGAGAAGGAGAGGACATGAGAAACAGAGTAGGGAAAGAAGAAAGAAAGGGTGAGGGAAGAGAGGAAAGAAATGGACATCCCAAAGGATAAAAAAAAGAAGAAAAAGTGATATAAAATAAAAAAGATGAAAAACTAAAGGAAAGATTAAAGTAGAGAGGATGTGAGAGAGGGGGAAGAAGACAAAGAAAAGGAGAAGACATGAGAGAGGGTGACGAAGAAAATGAAAGGGGAAGAGAGGGGGCAGCATCCTGGAAGAGAAAAGAAGGAAAGATACCGAAAAAAAAAAGAGGAGGCGGGGACATGATAAAAGGGTGGAAGAAGAAAAAGAAATGGAGATTCTAAAAGATAAAAAAGAAAAGAAAAGAAAAGAAAAGAAAAAGTGATGTAAAAAAAAGCTGAAAAAATAAAAGAAAGATTAGAGGAGAGAGGACATGAGAGAGGGGGAAGAAGACAGAGAGAGGAAAGAAAAGGAGAATACGTGGGAGAGGGTGACGAAGAAAATGAAAAGGGGAGAGAGAGGGAAGCGTTCCAGGAAGAGAAAAGAAGGAAAGAAACAGGTAAAAAAAGAAGGCAGGGACATGAGAAAAGGGGGAAGAAGAAAAAGAAATGGAGATCCTAAAAGATTTAAAAAAGAAAAAGAAAAAGTGATATTAAAAAAAAAGCTGAAAAAAATAAAAGAAAGATCAAAGAAGAGAGGACGTAAGAGACGGGGAAGAAGACAAAAAAAAAAAGAGAGGAAAGAGGAGAAGACGTGAAAGAGGGTAACAAAGAAAATAAAAAGGGGAGAGAAAAGAAAGAAAGATTTAAAAAAAAAAAACCAAAGAGAAGGGGAGGACGTGAGCAAAAAAGAAAGATAAAAGAAAAGGAAAAAGACTAAAAATTACTAAATTTTAAATTAAGTTTGATAATAATATTTTATTTAGTATTAACACACTAAATTTATAAATAATAATAAATAACAAATTTTTGTTAATATTTTTTATTTGATATTGAGTAATTTTTCATTTTTTTATTATTTTTTTAAGAAAAGAGAGGGAAGGAGCAGACGTGTGGAAAAAAGCACCCGATTCGGTGCTCGGCCCTCAAAAAAGACAGCATTTTCGTGAAGAGAAAAGGAAAAGAAATAAAGAGCAGTGAGTAAAAGGGGAAGAGAAAAAGAGGAAGGACATAAAGTCATAGGAAAAGAAAAAAAATGGAGATAAAGGTGGGAAAACGCCAAAAAAGAAAAAAAAAAGATGGGGTGGAGATAAAGGAAAGAGTTACTCAATTAAAAGAAAATAAAAGAGAGATAAAGTTAGTGGAGGAAGATGAAGGACAGGCAGCAAACAAAGGGAAGAAAACAAGCAAAAAAAGAAGGTGGAGGACTGTGGCAAAAGTGGAGGGATGAAGAGGAAGGCAACGAGACGAGGTGAAAAGCACTAAACAAGAGGAGGTGGAAAGGTGGTGGAAAAACAAAGAAAAACAAAAGATGAAAGAGGAGGTGGAAAACTAAACAAGAGAGGTGAATAAGAGAAACATGCAGGTGAGACCAAAACCCAAGAGATGCCGGAAGACGCCGGAAAAGCACTAAACAAGCGCCATCAAGAGAGAGAAGTTGCTCTCCTTCGAAAACTGTAGCAGAGGGCCCTGCCTAACAGATTCCAAGAAGCGACGTCCATCCAATCTCACAATTACATCAGGAGAGAAGCCAGTTTAACCATTATCACAAATCAAAATTTAAATTTTCATTAAGGGATGTACTCTCGTGTAGTGCTAACAATACTTTAGAGTAGGTACTCCTAATAGTGGTACATGTACCAAGCGGAAACAAAAAGTAATCACACATTTTATTATTTTTGTCATACGCTCAAAACTAAAATTACTCTTTGGTACTTAACATAAAGCTAGATAGTAAATTTGTAGAAATTAATAAAATTATTCAAATTAGTTATTTGGAAAAAATGTATATTAATTTTTTTTTTTGAAATATCTTCCTTTTGCATTAAAATTACCCCATCATGAAAACCCTTATTGATAGGAATAATTTTTTAAAAAAAATATAAATGTGGGATAGAAAATAGATTAAGGTAATCACTCATATATGTAAGAGCGAATATATATTGTAATTGCTAATTCGAGGGAGGATATCTTTTTTTGGCAATTCGCAGGAGGATCTAAACAAACATCTTATGTATCTCTTGAGCTAAATCAGAGAGAGCTTGCATTGCTGCTTCTGTTTTTTATTTCTACGAAGGAAGCCATAGGAATCAGAACAATGACTAGGGGTTATCTTCTATAGAGAAAAGTGACCCAACTAAACCTTCTCCTTCTTCATCTATGGTAAAATCAAATATAGTTACTGTATAGGCATTTTGGTTTTTGGTAAATGAAATAACTATAGTTGTCAAACTTACTAAAAACGAGAGAAAAAGGAAATGAGAGAATGGGTATGGAGGTAATTTGACAAAATTACAAATCCTAATTTAATACCTATAGGCTGGACTTGTAAAATTAGAATTACTAATTTGGAATTTTAGAATTCAAGTGTATTTATATAAGATTTTGGCAATATGTAATTCAAATATTTAAATGATTTTGTGAAATAGATATTTAAATATATTAAAATATCAGTAAAATTTTTACTTGAATAAGCAATCTTCGATAAAATATGCCGGCAAAAGAAAATCAAGAAAACGAGATCAAAACAAAGCCAACTAGCTTGGAATGATGTGTCGAAGTATTGAATCATTAATGTATGTGCAATCAAAACACTACATTATATTTTTAATATTTAGATTCCATACTCTACATATATCAATACACACCCAAAGTTTCTTTTTTAAAAGTTTTTCTCAAGTCTTTTATGGGTATGATGAGTGTGTGAGTTATGACACCCACACACACATATATAATATTAAAATATGAGGAGTAAAAATGTGAAAAGGTTTTCCCCCCCTTAATCAACACAGTTACCTAAAATTACAATAAGGATCTAGATCCTCACCTCATCTCTTTTCTTTTCTTCTCAGTAGATTGAAAAATAAACGGTTGATAATCATGATATATAATATTATAATATAATTTTATAAGATATTAAATCTCAATTTTAAGAAGAAATTAGGAGAATAAAAAGAAGAGAAGGATGAGAAGAATCCAAATCCTTAAAATATTAATCCAGCAAGAGTTCAAACTCAAATAAACATTGACCAAATTTATATTGAAATATTTTATTCATGGGAAAAATATTGGCAAAATTTCATAAAAATGACCTTCGGATTTCAAAAATTCAAAAAATCACCTGAATTTACAAAATTTAAAATCAATTATCATGACTAAATTAAAATTCTCAAACGTTGTTAAACTACAATGTTGCTTTTTATTCTAAAAAAAACACTCAAGTCACCCTTCCAGCAATCCTGATGCAATAAGACCCATTTAAAAACATTTTGTAATTTTAAAATTATGATCGAAATATTAAGTAATGCTTTTCTCATTAGATTTTAAATCAGATTTGAAAAATCATATCTAATTTATATCAAGAGATTTTTATTGAACAGTCTGCCGTGGTTGGAAAATTAAGTCCTTGTTTTCTGCAGTGCAAGAAATAAAGGAAAGAACAAGAAAAAGAGAGGGGAGCCACTGTTCTTGAAAGAGAAAAGAAAGGAAGAAACATAGGAAAGAAAAGGAGAGGACATGAGAGACAGAGTAGGGAAAGAAGAAAGAAAGGGTGAGGAAAGAGAGGTAACGCGTGTGAGAGAGGGAGAAAGAGGAGAGAGAAAGAGAGAGCGGGGACAAGTTGGTTAAAGAGAAAATAAAGAAAGAAAGAAATAGAGGAAAGATTGAAGGAGAGAGGACGTGGGGGGGGGGGGGGGGACAAAGACAAAGAAAGAGAGGAGAAAAAGGAGAAGACATGAGGGAGGGTGACATTAAGGGTGGAAATAGGCCAGGCGGCCTGTCAGGGGCCTGTGGCCTGGCCTGGCCTATTTAGATATTAGACCAGGCTCAGGCCTGTAAAAAGGCCTGTTTGCTTTATCAGGCCAGGCTCAGGCCTGACAGTAAGCTTGTTAGGCCTGTCAGGCAGCCTGGGCCTGTTATCTTTTTTTTTTATGTTAAAATTATAAATTGATAGGAGGGATTTTGTTATTCTAATTGGTTAATTGAGAAAACTCCATCCACATAAACGTGTTATCTAGAGCCTATTGCATGCGACATTTCATTTCCATTCTCTATAATAAAAATAATTGATATATGTATAATGACACATATTTAAACAGAGAAAGAAAACATAAGTGCATTTAAAAAAAAAGCATCATTCATTTATTTGATCCATGCTTATAGAATATATATATATATATAGAATTGACCTATTATGTTTTAGACTGTGTATATGTGTGCTCAATCTAATTCTTATTATAATAGTTACTTAATTAATTTGAATAAATAAATAAATAAATAAATTATAATAACTGTAATTTTTTTTAAAAAAAAACCATGTGTAACAACAAGATCAAATATCATTTGTTGTTAGTAAATTAGTCTGAATAAATGATAAATTTAAAATATAAAAGGGATTAAGGATGTTTCATATTTTAAACTAGATCTAGTCATCAACTAATTTTTATACTAAAGATAGGATGAAGTGATATTTTTATATCAAAATGAAATTATGTTTTCTAATAATTTTCATATTAGATTTTTTTTGGACCTAAGGGGACATGTTTTACAAATTGTGTTAATTTGATAATTTCATATTTTTTGTTTGTATTTTAGATCAATTAGGTTGAATTATTATAATTTTGAATTGATTTATGTGTATTTAAAATTTATTAAAAAAACAGGCCTCTTAACAGGCCACAGGCCAAGCTCAGGCCGATTAAAAGGCCTTTCACAGGCCGCAGGCCAGGCTCAGGCCAACAGGCCTCATCACAGGCCAGGCCTGGCCTGGCCTGTTTCCACCCCTAGGTGACATGAGGGAGGGTGACGAAGAAAATGAAAGGGGGGGAGAGAGGGCAGCGTCCTGGAAGAGAAAAGAAGGAAAGATACAGAAAAAAGAGAAGGCGGGGACATGAGAAAATGGAGGAAGAAGAAAAAGAAATAGAAATCCTAAAAGATAAAAAAAAAAGAAGAAAAAGTGATATAAAAAAAAACTGAAAAAATAAAGGAAAGATTAAAGGAGAGAGGACGTGATAGGGACAGGAAAAAAAAAAAAAAGGAAGGCAGGGACATGAGAAAAGGGGGAAAGAAGAAAAAGAAATGGAGATCCTAAAAGATAAAAAAGAAGAAAAAGTGATATAAAAAAAACTGAAAAAATAAAGGAAAGATTAAAGGAGAGAGGATGTGAGAGAGGGGAAAGAAGATAAAGAAAGAGAGGAGAGGAAAGAGGAGAAGACGTGAATGAGGGTGGCAGAAAATGAGAAGGGGAGAGAAGAGAAAGAAAGGTACAGGAAAAAGGCGTTTTCATTCAGTACTCATTGTTAGGATGAACACCATATAAACCGTCTAAAATCTATTATAGATGGTTTAAATTTAAAATTTTTAATATACAATTTTTTTAAATGATCAATTTATTTTTTAGAGATATGTTAGTTATAATATTATATTTATTTTAAATTCTGTATATATTAAAATAAGAAGTTGATTAAAATATACAAAAAATTTAAATTTAATCTGAACAATTTAAAAGCGATTTGAATAGCTCAAATTGTGATGAACACTTCATGCTCATCATTGTGATGAGTATGGAATGTGCTCCCAAAAAAGAGAATGGGAGGACCTGAGTAAAAGGGAAAGGTAAAAGGAAGAAAAAAAAAAAGCTAAAAATTACTAAGTTCTAATTTAAGTTTGATAATAATATTTTATTTAGTATTAGCATACTAAATTTATAAATAATAATAAATAACAAATTTTTGTTAATATTTTTTATTTGATATTTAGAATTTTTAATTTTTTTGGCTATTTTTTCAAGAAAGAGAGGGAAAGAGTAGACATGTGGAAAAAAGCGTCCGGTTCAGTACTCGACCCTCAAAAAAGGCAGCATTCTCACGAAGAGAAAAAGGAAAAGAGATAGAGAAAAGAGAAGGTAAGACATGAAAAAAGCAGAGGGGGGAGAGGGGGGGGGGGGAAAGAGAGAGAGAAAGAAGGCAACGTTTTAGAAATGGAAGAGAAAGAAACAGAGGAAAGAGGAGGAGAGGACTTGAGAAAGATGAGAGAAAGAAGAAAAAGAGTTGGGGGTGCATTCTTTTAAAATTCTAACAGTTCCTTATTTATTATTTAACCACCATAATATTACCTTTGATCTTTAATATAAAAACTAATTGACTAATTTAAGTAGATTAAAAAAATTAGTTATGTTAGTTATTTGTAATAAATATGTGTTGTCTTTCCTAAAATATCCTGCTAATAAAATATATTGGCTAGAACTACTATTATTATAAGGACTACTTTAAAATAAATAAATAAATATAAAAAACAAATAGATTAGGGTCTTATATTTGAGATCATTGTAAAAGTGAAATAAGCTTTTATATTAAGGACTTGAAGTAGTATTACTCAATTCACTTTAAAATAATATACATATATATTTAAAAAGTTATTTTAGTGAGACATTTCATCATTTACAATTCTTTTAAAAAAATTATTAATGAATAAAATTAATTTTTAAAAATAAAATTTTTCTCATAAATTGTTATAAATTCTTTGCATACTCCATGTCACGGCTCATACTTTCAGAGTCTTGAGAAAGATCAGTGCCCTAACCCTGACTCCTACCTTTAACAGGGATCAATCTTCTAATAACGAGCAAGAGGGAAAAATATGCCTAAGAATTTTGATGTTCATTCTTTGACCTGATATAGCGCGTTATCCTCATTACACTTATTTTAAAAACAAATTTTTATACGATTTGCATAAAACCAATTACCTCACCATCATATATAGCGTTTTCTGCAATGATTTGATATATGCGTGGCTTCTCTTCTGAACCTCTTCTGTATATGTATGGTATTGTGTGAATGTAGGGAAAGAAAATTTGAGAGAAGTGATGATGCTAAAATGCTTTTGAATGTCAAGATTTTCTATGGATCTATAGTGATTTGGACGTACATAGAAAATTAGGTTTTTATACAGTTGTTCCTGGATAACTTAGATTGAGAAGTGTAAATTTTTTTTTCAACTCATGCATTCCATTTTTTTTTTTTGGGGGAGGGAGAGCAATGGAGATTTGGAGGTGAAGATGGGAGATCAAATCATTCCTCAAGTATTAAAGTTTAAATACCTTGGATCTATTATACATAAGCATAGTGAAATTGATGGAAACGTTTCTCATAGAATACAAGCTAATTGGTTAAAGTAGAGGAAGGCTACCGGAGTTATTTGCAATAAAAGGGAACCTGAGAAGCTTAAGGAAAAATTTTATTAGACTACTATAAGACCAGCTATGTTGTATGGTAGTGAATGTTAGGCGATAAAAGGAAAACAAGAGCATAAAGTTGGGGTAACAAAAATGAGAATATTGAGATGGATGTGTGGTCATACAAGAAAAAATAAGGTTCGAAATGAAAATATCAAAGCAAGAGTCAGCGTGGCGCCGATCCAAGAGAAAATGGTTGAAAATCACTTAAGATGGCTTGGACATATGCAAAGAAGGTCATTGGAGGTCCCGGTAAAGAGGGTAGATTAGACAATATGGAGTCTCATAAAAAGAGACAGAGAAAGACCAAGAAGAACGCTCAATGAAGTCATTGAGTGAGACATCCTAGTCAACAACATATCTAAGGACTGGATTGTTGACAAAACACGATAGCGTCGTGTGATTCATGTAGCAAATCCCACCTAGTGAGATAAGATTTGTTATTGTTGTCGTCGTCTATTTGTCACTCGCCATATGCCTCATATTAAGTACATTGATAAATTTTTGGAAAGCTTTTGCGTTAATTTAAGTCAGATTAATGATTTCATCATGTATAGAGGGGGGGGGATGGCTTACAATTTGATGTTAATTGTTTAACCTAATACCACCTTCTTCGGTCTTTAATATAAAAATTAATTAACTAATTTAAGTATATTGAGAAAATTAGTTAGTTAATTATTTATAATAAATAGATATTATCTTTTTTAAAATACTCTTGCTAATAATTGTATTAGCTAGAATTAGTATTTGATAAAACACTTAACATGTACAACTAGTGGAACGACTATCTCGAGAAAAATAGAGAAATATGAGAGACAAAGTGAATTTGGGTTTTATATTTAACACTAAATTAATGTCAAACTAACTCTTATATTAAAAACATGAGGTAGTATATTGCAAGTGATACCACATTACACTTATTTTAAGAACAAAGTCTTATATGACTATAAATTTTTTTTTTTTGCCTGAAGACTTAAAAAATTTATATGACCATTATAAAATTAAGACATGTTAGCTCAACCTTTTCTTTTCAATGCCTTCCATCGTGCATCTCAATAAAATAGGTTTGAGAGAAATAAATAACCTTCTTGGGAATGACTGAATTTAATATAAATAACTCCACCATCTTAAAATTTTAAAAATAACACTCTCAATTTTCCTAGCTTGACATTTAACCCAATACCCTTAAATCTAACAGAATGAATGTCATGTCAGATTATTTAAAATTACTTAACCGATGACATGTAATTTTTGTATTATTTTAATTTTAATTTATCCCAACTCAAAACTCACAATTACACTTAATGGTATTTTTGCAATTCCACTAATAATAATCTCTAATTCTCAGTCTCCCCGAATCGTCTTGCTCTCTCACAGCGCCTCCCAACTTGCAGCGTTTTATCCTTCTTCATTTTAAAAATCATCTTCAGAATATTATAACTCTTCTCACTTGATTCTCATCGACCCGATAATACTTCCATCAATTGGTTATGTTCAAAAAATGATGAAGTGTAAATGATTTTCTCCATTATCCTTGTCTCATTGCCCCCAGCAAATTTTTCAACCCACCAACAGTCACCCTGTTCAATATTAATTAAAAGATGGCCACATAAGGAAGATTGTGAGTGATAACCA
Source organism: Neltuma alba (assembly GCF_004799145.2). Taxonomy (NCBI): domain Eukaryota; kingdom Viridiplantae; phylum Streptophyta; class Magnoliopsida; order Fabales; family Fabaceae; genus Neltuma; species Neltuma alba. The sequence continues at coordinate 261,890 of NW_021637205.1, forward strand.
CTGAGCAACACTTGAGCGCGAAAAAAAAAAATTATGAAGGAATCAAGATAATAATCAACGTTAGAGCACTTAAATCAATATTCTTCTCATATGGATAATAAAAAAGACAAAAGAAACCCATGCGCAGTGTCTATAATGTTGAACTTGGAGAACACGGATAAATTTTCTAATACTAGCTCCGGTTTTTAATATAAGAACTAATTAACTAATTTGAGTAGATTAAGAAAATTAGTTGAATTAGTTGTTTATAATAAATATGTATTATCTTTTCTAAAATACCATTACTGATCAAGTGTCATTTGATAAAACATTTAATATGTGCAATTATTATAAGGACCACTTTGAGAAAAATAGATAAATATAAAAGATAAAGTGAGTAGGAGTCTTATATTTATGATCAAATTAAAAGTTAAACAAACTCTTATATTAAGAATCGGAGGTAGTAATTAACAAGAAAATTATGGCTAAGAATCTTGATGTGATTGCTTAACCTAATATTGCGCTTATTTTAAGGAGAAATTTTTATATGACTATAAAATTAAGACTTTGCTAACTGATCCCAAATGCCTTTTGTTTTCTTAATGCCCTAGTCGTGCAGCTAAATAAAACGGGTTTGACAGAAATAACCTTCTTGGAAATGACTTTTTAAGTACAAAAACAAAAGTAGAATTTATTCTAATTCATATGTATAAAAAGTTACAATGCTAGAAGAAATACACTGGTACGTGCATGCATGATAACCAAAGTTCATTTGTGCAATCAACACAACAATTTCATAAACTCTTACAAATTATCTCCCAATAGAAGTACAACTTACATAGGTGAGAATGAGGCTGCTTCTTATTCTAATTCATGAATAATTTCTAACCCTAAATTCAAATGTCTTGTTGGAATATCACTTCCTGTAGTGAAGGAATTTATGGAGTCAAATTGAATTGATGGTGGCACCTTTAATTCATCACCTTCTCCTTCTAACATTCGTACCACTGTTTTCATGGATGGACGGCTGATTGGATGCCATTGGATGCACCAAAGTCCCACAATTGCTAGTTTCCTTGCGATTCTACTGTCATCTTCATCTTCAATCTGAACATTTATGTCTCCTCCTTCAATTAAATTATGGATCCATTTTGGATATAAAATTTGGGTAGCTTCTTCACTTGTGTGGGTATTTATCCTTCCTCCTACCATTTCTAACAATAACATGCCATAACTGTAGATGTCTGACTTATATGAAACATTTCCAAAATTTTTTGAAAAAACTTCAGGTGCAATATAACCTAAAGTTCCTCTTGCTCTCGTAATTGATACAGCACTCTGAGTTTTAGAACACAATTTTGCTAGACCAAAATCAGAAATTTTGGGAGTAAAGTTGTGACCTAATAACACATTACCAGGATTTATGTCAAAATGAAGAATTCGATAATCACAATCATAATGGATATACTCAATCCCTTTGGCTATGCCAAGAGCTATTTGTTGCAACTTCAGCCATCCAAGAAAATTTTCTTTGTTGTCAGGGGAAGATATGAACTTTTGGAGGGAACCATTGGGGAAAAAATCATAAATAAGAGCACGGCGAAAACCATCAGCACAAAAGCCCAACAAACGAACAACATTGATGTGATGAATTTTGCCCATAGTCCCTACTTCATTAATGAAATCCTTGCCATCGTCATCAGAGTTGTTGAGTACCTTCACAGCTACTATAATCTGATTGGAGAGCTTACCTTTGAAGACTGATCCATGAGCTCCTTCGCCTATTTCATCCTTGAAATTGTTTGTGATTCTTTTGAGATCAGTATAGGAAAATCTTGTGGGCTTGAAAGCTTCGTAATCCTTCAAAAACTTTTCAAGTCTTGCATGATCATCTCCTTTTGTTTTGAAGTAGCGATATATTAGTAGAAGGAACATAATGCACAACACCAAGACAATCGAACCTGTGTAGTTACAGAGCACATTAATCATACACTTAATTTCAATCCAAGGAACATCCTAAAACCAAATGGAGGGAAAATGAAGGCGAAGCAAATTGAACTATTTTTACCTGAAGTTGGTAAAACAAATTTGAATGATTTCTCTCTCTTTTCAGCAGGACATTTCTGTTTGGACCATCGAAAGATCAATCTGTTCTGTTGAACATCATATGGGTCTAATCGCGTTACTAACTGAAACATCTTGGTGCAAAAGGTTACGTCCTCCTCCAGGATACCTTCGGTGGAGTCAACAACATAAATCGGGCAAACACGCATATCTTGGGGTGGCCTATGAGAGTTTTTCAAGTATTTATACCCAATCGAGGAACAATTGAAAAAGGTGACGTTGGAAGTTTCATTAGATGATCCCAATTGGAAAGGAAAAATGGATGAATTATGAAGTTGTAAATAGAGTTGGGGAAGACAACCTCTAACATCACATAATTCTAAGATGCGGGACGTCTTGTTTTTTGATATAACGGCAAGTCTAACTTCTTTGAGAGCTGATACTCCTGGGAACTTAACCATCTCCACATCTTTAGTCTTGGTATTGGAAACACAGGGATTGCTATCATCAAGTTTGTCTGGCACGAGATGGAATGGAACAATTTCATTGTCAGGGACACACTGGCGCTGAGCATTGCCCAGATTCATAAGCAGCGCCAATACCTGCATTATGACCAACCACAAAAATCTCTGACAGGAAAACATTGTAACCAAAAGCTTTTCTTTTAATCAAACTTGGGTTCATATTCTTGCCAATAAGTATTAGTAACGTGGCACCACATATATAGACAAACAGAGCATGGGAAGGGGGATGCTACCTAGAAACTTCATTATAGTACTGGAGTGGTAAAAAATTTTAGGTCAATTTTGAATTTAATAAAAATCATGTGGCTCTGGAATTTCTTTATCTTTTCAAAAAATTTCAAGTCAATTTTGAATTTAATAAATAGTGAAATAGTGAGGTTGAGGACTAAATGGAGAAATTCTTCCGGGTTTTGGGAGCACCCCGTCATTTGTGATCTTCCCAATTAGATGAAACCAACTCAAATAAATTTAGTCTCACATGCCATTATTGGTTAGAGAAGGAAGGAATAAAAAACTGGATCGGACCGGCTGGTTTAGACTGGAAACCAGCAAACCGGTCAGGTGGCCGGTCTGGTTCATCCTCTGAACCGATACGTCTACGAACCAGTATGAATCGGTCTAAACCGAAATGACCCGGTAATAACTGGACAACCTGCTGGGTTGGACGGGTTAAATGGCTCCCTCGAAAACACCCCAAAAAAGCACAGAAACAAGCATGAAGAAAAAAGAAAATTCATGGAGAAAAAGAAGAAAGAGCAAGAGGGGGAGGAGGAAGGCAGATAAAAGAGATCAGATGTAGAGGAGGAAGGAGAAGGGAGGGAGGAGAATGAGAGGAGCTTGCGAAGCTTCTTTTGATCTCTGCATTCCTTCTACAACTTTAGCTTCCTAAGCCATCGAAGGAGGGAGGAGCAGGAGAAAAGATGACAAAAATGGTTCAGAGTGAAATGAAAGAGAATGGACAATATAGAGAGGGAAGAGGAATAGTTTTAAATTTCAATTTTCGGCTGGCTAGAAAAGCACCACGTTAAATCAAAAAGAACAGAACAACTGGATCACATTACAAAGCATTAATAAGCATGTGGGATGGTACACTGTGTATTGCAGACTTTTTTCTTCTTTTTCGTCATTCAAAGCGTAAATCATTTTTTTTTATTTTATCTCGGCACATTCTCTTTTTTGCTTTAAAAAAAAAAATCTCTGCTTCCCACTGTTTCCCATGCTTATAGTAATTATAATAAAACTATAAAATCAAATATAAGGAGAAAAGTCTGGCGATTAGGTTCCTATTCAATTCATTAGATGCTTTTGATTTTGTTTCTTTTGGAGATTGGTTATACAAAGTATGAATTAAATTATATTATTTTAATATAACCGGTCCGATTCCGGTTTTACCAATAACTCTTAACCCATTATCTCAACTGGTTTTTAATGTCCGGTCCGGTTTTTTGTTTTTTTGTAGAGAAGTCAATAGTCATGAGTTCCACAAAAATTTATATTTAATAATTTCTCTCTCCGCCAATTTAATGCGCTTCTGGACCTCTCATTCCCAACGACCTCAGTCTCAAATTTGAAACATCGAACATGTGGTTCTCTCAGGCTCGGAGAAATTCTTGCGTGGCACTCCTAGTGGCACGTCTCTCTAATTAAATGAAACCAACTCAAATAAATTCGGCGTCACATGGCATCACTGGTCAGAGAAACAAAAAGTCACAAGTCCCACAAAAGTTTATATTTCGCAGTTTCTCCCTCCGTCCATTTAATGTCCCTCCCTTCCTCCCATTTTTACTTCCAACAATGTCCCTTCCACCTCGGCCATCAAGCCACTAAATCCGTCAGCCGCTGAAATTTGAAAACCACCCCAAAAAACGTTGATAAGTTTAACCCCACTCCACCAACATGTCCTTCCCCATAATATAACAAAAATATTTATTTATAAATTTATACTAACTAAGTTGATGTTATAAAATGATAGATACATTTTGAGTGGAAAAACTATTTTATTACTCCTTCTGTCCCCTATAATTGTAAAGTATGTGATGTTTCTGTTTATGCAAGATACTCAAAAGTTGTCTCAAATTTTATTTGCTGATTTTTTATTTTACCCTTATTTAATTACTCATATTACTCATATCATTATTTTTAATTTTCACACATTCTCTCTTTCACACATTATCTTTCATTCATATAAATGAAAGTATTTTTGACAAAAAAGTTATACTTTTAATATATTTATTATCCTCAACCAATTTTAACTAACATTTGAAATAACGTAATAGGGAAGGAGTACTTGTTAAACTTTGATTGTTATTGCAATTTTGCAAATTCTTTTAAATTTTAAGTCACATTTGGATAAATTTTCCAACTTGTCAATTTTTAATATGATACTTTAAAAAAATTACAAATTCAAGAGGTAAAATAAACTAAGTCTTATACCTAGGACTAAAATGAATATCTTATCTACCTTCTATATTTAAAGGCAAAGTAGTATTTTTTTTTTTCAAAACAAAACTTACATCAATTTACTTATATTGATTAGGTTTATTCGATTAGACCTTATTATATGTGATTTTTTTATACAATATGCATATATCCATTGGGTCCATTTTTTCAATTTATTTATATATACATATGCATATATTTTACCTATATGTTTAAGATAAAAAAATTTAATAGATGTAAAAATATATTAAGAAACCCCTAAAATTTTACAATACCGCCGAATTTTATTTAATTGTATATCAGATATAAATAAATATTTTAATATATAACTAATGTATTTTGTAACATTAACTTAGTTAACATAAATGTTATAAATAAATATTTTTAATAATAACTAATATATTGCGGGGAAGCATTGTGGCCTCTTGGTGGAGCAAGATTAGGACGGAAGTTTTTTGGGCGGTTTTCAAACAGCGGAGGGATTTGGTGGTTCTTGATGGAAGAGAAGAGAGGGGCATTGTTGGAAGTGAAAATGGGAGGAAGAGAGAGACATTAAATTGACGGAGAGAGAAACTGTTAAATAGTATAAACTTTTGTCGGACCCACAGCGTTTTATTTCTCTGACCAGAGATGCCGTGTGAGCCTGAATTTATTTGAGTTGGTTTTATTTAATTGGGGAGATCACAAATGACGTGGCGCTCAGGAATCTCTCGCGGTCTATGGTCTACTTGCGATTGGAAATACCACCTGCAGCTTTTGATACTCTTCTACTTGTTAATATAGAAGTTAATTATTAAATTGATTTTAGTTTTATATATAAGATTTATTTTTTATATTTATTAATTTTTTTAAATTATCTCTATAAATACTCTTTCAACCACAATCAAGTAAAAGAAGAAAAAAAGATATTAAAAAAATAATTATAATGTATTAAGAAAAACATGTCATATTTCTCATAATTAACTAACTTACCTAACTTTCTTAATCTATGCAAATTAGTTAAATATGTATTATATTAAGAACCGGAAGAGTATAAGGATTAGAAGGTTAGATTTAGTTCTAAATATAAAATCTCAATTATTTTATCTCTCAAATTAAAAAATTTTTCTTAATAATATTCCTATTGATCATAAAGGCGTTCCAACCAAAGGGTAATGATAGTGCATATGATTAAATAGAGTAACTTGGAAAATGCAACACATATTGTTTTTATAGTTAACTAATTTAACTAATTTCTTTAATTTTTTTACATTAATTATCAACTATTATATTAAGAACTACAAGTACTATTCTTCTGACCTTAAATATAGATCTATTTTGTAGTGTATTTATATTATAAAATAAGTCTTAAATATTAAATTTCTTACTTTATCTTGAATAGTCAAACGTGGGCGCTAAAAGAAGCTCATAATTAATTATTAATGGGCCCAACATAGTTTAAAAGAGAAGGGATCGAATTGAATTGAGATGAGAAGCCACTGAATTATGAGGGTGCATTGGCTATCATTGTGGAGGATGGGGAGAGGGAAAATAGGCTTGACCGGGTTATGGGGTTTAATGTTGTTCACTTGTGTGTATCTAACACCCCAAACAATGGGTTCAAAGAATGAGAGCAAAACCTGTAATCCGTCTCATTGCGGCATCATCACAAACATCTCATATCCATTTCGTCTCCGAGGCGACCCGCCCAACTGTGGCCTCGGGCCTTACGAGTTAGCCTGTGAAAACAATGTCGCTCTGCTTCGTCTCAATCCTGCAGGGACAGCAACATACCAAGTACTGCGAATCAACTATGACAACTACACAATCCGAGTCAAAGACCCTGGCATTCGGGAGGACGATTGCTCCTCCCTCCCTCGCTATACCTTATCCCTATCTAATTTCACCTACACTTCTAATTCTTCCTTGGAATATGATAAGGATAATCCCTATGATGCCTTTCTGGGCGGTTCCCCTGCATTCCACCACGTCATTTACCTGAACTGTAGTGATCCGGTGAGGGACGCTGCGGGCTACGTGGATACGGCTCCCTGCGTGGATTGGGGAGCCAAAGGAGAAGGAGGAGGCCATGTTTATGTCGTGGCTGGCAGAGACTTAGAGGCCCAGAGGCTGAAACCTGAGTGTCGTGTGAAATCAGTGGCCGCCATTGCTTTAGATTGGAGTTCATTCCTGGACCAGAGAAGCTACTTCTACGCTGATATTCACAGAGTACTTTCCTATGGTTTCGAGATTTCGTGGTGGCGACTAGGTTGTTCTGATCTTTCTTGTAGAGTCGACTCCGAGGGGTGCTGGCTCCGCAATAACCAGGTCTATTGCGAAGTTTACGCGGAGCTGGCCAATTGCCAACCGCATGTATTACCTTTTCATCTCTTTTGTGGTAAATCATTTTGCCGTTCTCGTATATTTATCTGCTTGCTTTGTGAGAATCACAGTCAATGAAAAATGATACTCCTTGCGGTCTCATATTAAAGGGACCACCTAATCCGAAAAATTGTAACTTATGTTTTGGATGGAAGAATTTTATTTTTTTCCCCTTTGGCATGGATTTGGTCTCAAATATATGAAACAAGATAATCAATTAATTTTTTTTATATATTGATTGTAGCATTCTGTTGATACCTTCAATTAACATAGCAGTAGTGTCCGAGGAGTTTATAGTTAGGGTGAATTTGTCTTCCAGATATTTGCAATATTACTGTTATGAAAATGTTGAAAAAAATAAGGATAATGTAATAGAAGTAAGAGAGATGTACTTGGACAGAATTCTCGGTCACACAGTTTCTTGATAGAAGTAAAAGAGAGACATGTAAAGATAAGTAATGGGGAAGAATTCTCATTCACATACTCTACATCTCTCTTGCTTCTATTACACTGTCCTTATTTCCTTCGACATTTTGATAACAACTAGAAATTTTCTCCCGTGCACAGATGGAAATATTTGATCAGATTTTAAATTCTAATAAATTAGATTATTTAAGATAGTTCAAGATTTATTTCCTATAAAAGTATGATTTTTTTTAAGATAGTTCAAGATTTATTTCCTATAAAAACTATGATTTTTTTTTGGTTGTTCATTCAAATAGGATTTGAATTATTTATTTATTTTTCAATTTAAACCCCCAACTGACATACTATTTAATTATGATGCTTCCCATTTAATTCAATAGATTCAAATTCCAATTAAGATATTATTTAAATTTAAAATTATTAATTAATTTTTTTATTTGAGCTTCTAATTGAAATCCCATTTAATAATAATAATCCTCATTTAATTCAACATATCAAAATCCCAATTAGAATATTATTCAAACCTTATTAATTGAATATATTCAAATATCACAATATCATACCCGACTTGTTTTTAAGCAAATCAGATATTACGAGTTTTTAAGAATATAATATAATGGATGGATGGATGGATGATTGATTGATTGATTGATTGCTCTATTTTTTTTGTTATCTTTTTAACGTATTAATTACTCTGTATTAAGATTTTAGAATTTTGAGTTAATGCTATGTTTTATTGTTGAATCCTGCAGGAATGGCCCAATATCTCAGCAAGCGCGTAAAAGGTAATATTTTTTCTTCAATTTTTAATTCTCACAATTGAATAACAATTCGTAGCTTTGAAATACAACTCATGGGTGACATTTATTAAAAAAAAAAATCTTATACTGAAAAAGTAGACCATCGTTTGAGAACAAGTTAAAAATAATTATTTTCAATTAGTCTCTGTTCTAATATAATGAAAAAAAGTGCTTAAATAAATAGATTTGGATTGATGCGATGAAAAATTAAAATTATCAAATTTGAAATCAGAGTTACATTTATTTTTAATCTTCTTTTCAACTAAAGAGGAAAAGGGATATTGTGGTTCTTTTTATTGACATTCAGAAATTCCTTGTTAGGCGTATTGGCCAAATTAAAGATTTATTAAATGTGTAGGCCTAAATTTAAATTTTTATATTTCAGTTAAATTAATTGAGATTCTTCCATTTTTTATGGGAGAATAATAAATTTTAAACTTGTTTTTAATTGGAAGGAGTTGAGACCCAATCACAAGACTAGAATTCATTAAAAAAAGTAAAATACTTGAACCTCCCTTTTATTTTGCCTTAATTATATAAAATTTTTCTCTATTTTAAAAACATATAGTTAAATCTATACCATCAACTCGGTTAAAAATGTTTCGACAAGATGCTTTTTTTAATTAAAAATTATATTAGAAGAATTTTTATTTAGTTTTTTTTCATATTAAGTTCTTAATTTTGACTAAAATTTTTTGAAAGAATATTTTAAAGTTTATTTCTTTTCCTTAATTTTATTTTACTTGCAAATATTTGTTTAATTTTTTTTGGGATAAAACTTAAATAACTTAATTAATGTAGACCTTAAAAATTTGATTAATTCTTTAAATAAATTTATAATTAAGTAAATATGTTTATAAATGTTTGTAACAAAAATTTTGTTTGAAAATTTTAAATATTAAATTTAAATTATTTATATAATCTCTCAAACCTACATAATTTAGATTATATAATGAAAAAAAGTTCCTTTAAAATATTTTTGAGCCATGTAATAAAAATCTAAATAAATAGATTTGAATTGATGCCATGAAAAATTAAAATTATAAAATTTTATAATATAATAAAATTAATAAATTAATAAATTTTATAACATATTGGGAGGTTTGAAATATATGTATTAAAATAATTTTTGGCTGTATGAAAAAAATAGTGTTTTTTTAACAATATAAATGTTTGACATAAAAATAAATATAAATGTTTAAATAATTATTATGTGAAGGAGGGGTATTTAATCAAAATGAAAGTTTATGGATCAAATTCTTTTTGAATGATTTATGGATCAAATTTAACAGTCAACTAATAGTTGGATAGATGAAAATAAAATCTCAAATTAATGAGGAATGCTAGTATAATATATATTTTAATTTCAAGGAAGGTCGATATCTGTTTTCAAAATAAAGGAAATATTTCTATAATTTAAATAAAACAGAGGGCTAGGTTAGTGTATTTTTACCCTTAAAAAATGCTCATTCATTTTCAATGAGCTGTAATATATATGACAAATATTTATGTATTTATATAATTATTTTTGGAAAAAAATGAGGTTAAAAACTAAAATATTGGTTGTGATTAGGTTATATATAAATTTAAGTACTTTTATATATAGATAAATAGTACAATTTTTTATAGATAAATATTTTTTGTTTTATGAACAAAAATAAAAACATAAAACAAAACAAAAACAAAGGAAAAATTTAATTAAATCTAGGTGAAATTATCAAATTTGAAATCATGCTTACGCTTATTTTTAATTTTCTTTTAAACTAAAGAGAGATATTGTAGTCTTTTCAACAATATTTAGAAATCCTTTGTTAGGCCTAATTAAAGATTGAGAAAATGAGACAAAAATGATATTTAAACTTGAAAATATCAAAATAGTCACTTAAATTTGTAAAATCTCAATTCAGTCATGAGTAACTAATTTGATATTTGTAAATTTGTTGAAATAATTATATTGCTCTTTATTTTATTTATTGTTTTTTAAAAAACCAAATGCCCCCATGGCCGGCCAGTCACTATAGCTTCGATACCGGTGGTGGTTGCCGGAGCTCAAGTGGCCGTAGTTACCAGCGCTTACCTGAGCTCTGGCACTACCTGAGTTCCGTCAACCAACAACAATTTTTTTGAAAATTTTTACAACTTCATTAAAATAGTTAACAAATTTTGTAATGTTATTAACAAGTTCAGTATAGCAGTTAACAACAGGTTTTTCAGGAAATTCAAAAAGTACTATTCCGGTCCTAAATATAAGATCTATTTTGTATTGATACAAAATATATCTTATATTTAGGACCGAAGTAGTCACATTTTTATAACTTTAGTAATGCCATTAACAAGTTTCGTAACTCTATTAACAATTATAGTATAGCGTTTAATAACAAGTTTTTTAAAAATTCAAAAAAATGGTATTTTTACAACTTTAATAACTACTTTTTTTGAAAATTTTTATAACTTTAGTAAATCGGTTAACAAGTTTTGTAACGCTACTAACAAGTTCAGTATAGCAGTTAACAACAGATTTTTTAGAAAATTCAAAAATTAATACCATTAACAAGTTCCATGACTCTATTAACAAGTTTGGTATAGCATTTAACAACATGTTTTTTGAAAAATTCAAAAAGTGACTTTTTTTTAACTCTAGTAATATAGTTAATAAGTCATGTAACGATATTAACAACTCTCATAACCATATATAATGACTGCCTAACAAGTGAAAAAATTTTGTTGTACAACTTTTATAAGAAGCTAATATAAAAAACATCAACATTTTATGAGAGTTGTTAATATTATTATATGACTTGTTAACCGTATTACTAAAGTTGTAAAAATGTTACTTTTTGAATTTTTTAAAAAAACCCGTTGTTAAATATTATGCCGAACTTATTAATAGACTTACGGAATTTGTTAACGGTATTACTGAAGTTATAAAAATACTACCTTTTAAATTTCTTAAAAAACTTGTTATTAACCACTATATTGAACTTATTAATAGCAATACAAAACTATTTAATTGTTTTACTGAAATTGTAAAAATTTTCAAAAAAAGTAGTTACTAAAATTGTAAAAATGTCATTTTTTAAAATTTTTCAGAAAACCTGTTATTAAATGTTATACTATAATTGTTAATAGAGTTACGGAACTTATTAACAGTATTACTGAAATTGTAAAAATGGTATTTTTATAATTTTTTTGAAAAGCTGTTGTTAATTGCTACACTAAACTTGTTAATAGCGTTACAAAACTTGTTAACCGTTTTACTGAATTTGTAAAAATTTTCAAAAAAATGGTTATCGGCTACCGGAGCTCTAGCGACGGCGGCCACCTGAGCTCTAAGAGCAACTATTGGCACCAGAGCTCCGGCGACCGGCCGGCCAGTGGCGGTATTTGGTTTTTTAAAAAACAATAAATAAAATAAAGGGTAATATGGTTATTTCAGCAAATTTACAAATGTCAAATTAATTACTTAGGACTAAATTGGGATTTTGTAAATTCAAGTGACTATTTGGTATTTTCAAGTTTAAGTGTTATTTTTGTGTTATTTTTCCTTAAAGATTTATTGGCCTAATTAAAGATTTATTAAAAGTATATGTTTGAATTTGAATTTTTATATGTCAGCTGGATTTAATTGATTTTTTTTAGCCTTTTTTAAGGGACTTAATTTTAAGCCGTTTAGGACAAAAAGTTTTAATTTTCTTTTGTAAAATAAGATAACAAATTTTAGATAGTTTTTGCCAGAAAATATTTACATATTCGTACAATTCGTCCACACGTATTGAATTTTCATTTCTTTTTTCGCTTCGACTTTTTCAATTGTGCTGTTGATCTGATAAAGTTACGCCAACAGATTTTTAGTATGATGAATAATGGGGTGATTAAGAGTTGTGTAATATTACCTTCAATTTTAATTATAAGATCTCATTTGTAATTTGTAAACAAAGTTTTATAAATAGGACAGGAAATAGTTCTATGACTTAAGCATTTATATTAATTTTTAAGAAATTATTTTATTCGGGAATGAACTGACAGAAAAAAAGAGCCATTTTTGGCCGTGTTATGAGGAATAAAATTAGATAATCTAGATTTAATTTTAGTTCATTATTACAAAATATTTAACCTGAACCGCCGTAACGGTATTGACTTTTGCAAAATTCTCCTTTCCAGCTTTTCTTCTTGGGATTGTTGCAGGTAATGTCTCGAACTCACAGTATACATACGATACTTGTTCACGTTCTATTGGCTTACTGTTATTTAGAATTTATTTTGTCTATTCATGACCCTTTCTGTCAATTTAGGATCTATTTAAAATCACGTTAAAAAATATTTATAAATATATTTTTTTAAATTGAAACAAAATTTTATATTCATATTTATCTTGAATTTTAAAAATTATGATTAAAATTATTTATAAATCATTCTAAATGGGTTTTTAGTTGTTTTTAAATTTTCATGTCACACTAACTTTGTCTCATCAGTCCCTATGATTTTATAACTAGCGACACCTTTGGTAGCTTACTAAGTTTTTGTTAGCTTGCAAGTGTATGTTTAAAGATGTTTGAAATAAATAGGAAAAAAGAAATCATTTTACTGTAGTTATACTTTTCATGAATTTTTAATTTTACATCTATATTTTTTTCCTTTTAAACACTTTAATTTTATTCTATTAGCACTGTTAGCTTCTGTAACTTTATTCTATTAGTACTGTTAGCTTGTATGTGAAAACTAATTATGCTAATCGAGTAAAATTATAGTATTTATTCAGAAAAGAAAAACGCATATATATCAAATTAAAAATTGAGCAAAATTATAAATACCTATAAAATGGTTTTTCCAAATAAATAAGTAAAAAAAGTTCATTAGATACAAAATTGATTATTTTAGGAGGTTTCAAACACTAAATAAAGCGTGGAGTTTCGAAGCACTGGAAGTTTTCTAGTGGGTTTTGCTTTATGCCTCGCCTTTTTATTACTTATTGTAATGCTCATTTTTCTAAATTTTTTATAATTATTTTTTATATAAAGTAAAAGATATTATGGTAGCATAATATAGTAGTTACCAAATGATGCAACTTTAATATTTTTTACGATTTTTTAAAAAACCCAAAAATTATGTAGTTTTAATTTATTTTTTAAAAAATTGTTAAAGAAAAATTAAAGATGTTGGGGCATTAGAGGGGTAGGCTTTTTAACCTATATATTATAAACAGTAAATAAAAATACTCAAATAGACAAATACTATGTTTTAAAAAATATTTATCAAGATGTTCCATTTAAAGCCATTCATGTCTGGAACAGCTTCAAATTTATACAAAACTCTTTCTAGGAAAGAACGACTTCTATCTCATTGCTGATGTGGTATTATTCTTTTTAAATTGTAAATAAAATCGTTCCCATCGAGACGGCCTTTTCACTGCTTTAATTTGTATTCTCTTTTGTGTGCCTGCCATTGGTGGAAGGGTAAATAACAATTGGGCCTGCACAATTTCAATTTTTTTTATTACTCAGAATATCCTCCTACCCAAATAGTAAGAGACTAATTTTAAGGAATACTGTCAGGCACCATAGTAGGAATCCTTTCCAACATTATTTTTTTTCATATATATCGCCTCAAAAATCGAACCCAAAACATAATGTTTAAAGTGTCCAAGTCCTTTTTATTTAGACTAACACTTGTTGGTGCACAATTTCTAAGCACAAGCAGCTAAGCAGCTTGTTCTCTCTCCCTAATGAAAGTTAGTTTAGTTAATAAAGAATCAGCTCATAATTTAACTCATCTAAATTTTTTGTATTAAAAAAAATAACTTGTTCTTCCTCTCTCACGGTACGTCTCTAGTTCATTTTCCAATCAACCTTTATTTTAAATTAGTTAAATAATACTCATCTGGTTAAAAATATAAGCATCAAATTTTTTAAAGGGACTTAGGCTTTTTAATAATTTTCAAATGTATGCAATCATGGTGAGAGTATGATTAAAATAAAAAATATTTTAGAAAAATTAATACCTGTTTTTTAAAAAATAATTAATTTAACTATTTTTAATAGTTATAAATTAATTATTTAATTCTTATATTTAAAATTTGGTGGAGTTGTTTTAATATTGGCCCGTGTAAATACCAATTCCAGTTGGAGTGAGTGGCATGAATTCTAGTTGCCTAAGCAAATGATTTGGATCGGGTTTGAATTTCATACACACACATATTGTCCTTATAGTAGCCCGGGAAGATAATCTCAGTAGGCAGAGCTTACCTCTTATGCTAGAAGAAAATATTATGCAGGCTTTGTGTAATTGCACAAAATTTAAAAATAAGTTGCATTACTTATGTTGACTTAATTTTTCTGGGAGATTTTTTTTAGCGGAGAAAAATAATTATGTAGGCTTGGATGATTGCACAAAATTTAAAAATAGTTGTTTTTTTTTTTTTGGGGGGGGGGGTCCGAACATGTCCCTGCCGTGGTGTTTGTTACAGCTGACGTCTGTGAACATTTTCTTGCAGGTTTGTCATCTTCGAAGCGTATTAATCAGTGTAAGATCGTAAACTATCATATATGCACATGCACAGTTATAGGGCATTTGAAATGTTACTTTTGATTTATAAAATATAATTTTTATAGTTAAATTGAGAAGTATGTATTCGTTAAGAGATACCTATTTTGAGATATTTTTAATGTTTTATTCCTCAATTCATTGGTTATATTGTGAAAATAAGTGCATTATAACCATACATGCGTGTTATTAAACTTTTTCCTGAAAAATAAACTTTATAAATATGCATAGTTACTTGACCGGAAAAAAATAACGCGTGTTAAGTGCATTTTAAGTTCATAGGTTGAGTAGGTTAATATGTACGTGTGTAAGTGTGTTTTATTAAAAATTAAATTACGCCAGCTACCATATTTTAATCATAAACAGAAATTATGCGTAGTTATTGCCAAAATTTTTTTTTTCCATAAACTATATTGTCAGCATGCTTCTAATATAAGTTGTATTATTTATAACTTTCATATGAAAAATGTGGCTCTATATGATTGGAAATATATATTGACTTTGATTTGAGAAACAATTTTCTTTTGAGCGACTTTGCTCATCATATTTTTGGACAAACAATTTTATGACCTTTAATTTGTGGAAATATAAACGTGCAGTTGCAAAGGAATATTTAAGGCAAAAGAGTCTTGACTCCAAGCCTGGTGATAAAGTTGATGGACATTTCATTTCATTCACCTTAGGAAAAATCACAGCATATGTTACGCCAGCAATTATTCTAAGATTTCTGGTTGGTATAGTATTTCTGTTCATCTTGCTGATTTACACATATCGGAGAAGACACTTGTCAGGCTATGGAAGCATTGAAGATTTCATACAACTTCATAACCTTCATCCAATAAGGTACTCCTACAAGCAACTGAAGACTATGACAAAAGGTTTCAAGACTAAGTTAGGTGAAGGAGGCTTTGGCACTGTCTACAAAGGGAAGCTAAGGAGTGGACCTGATGTCGCAATTAAAATGTTGGGTAATAAATCCAAAGCTTCTTGTCAAGACTTCATCAATGAGGTGGCAACTGTCGGAAGGATACGCCATTTCAATGTGGTACGTCTTGTTGGCTTTTGTGTGGAAGGAACTAAACGTGCTCTTATCTATGAATTCATGTCCAATGGATCTTTGGATAAACATATATTTTTCCAAGAAGGAAGTGTCTCCTTAAGTTATCGCAAAATCTATGAGATATCTTTAGGAGTGACTCGTGGCATTGCTTATCTTCATCATGGCTGTGACATGCAAATATTGCATTTTGATATCAAGCCTCATAATATTCTTCTTGATGACAATTTGACCCCAAAAATTTCAGATTTTGGACTGGCAAAATTATATGTTATTGATGATAGCATTCCCACTTTGACTGCAGCAAGAGGGACAATAGGATACATAGCTCCTGAATTATTCTATAAGAATATTGGAAGAGTATCTCATAAATCTGATGTTTACAGTTTTGGAATGCTTTTAATGGAAATGGCAAGCCAGAGAAGAAACTTGAATCCACATGCAGAGCATTCAAGCCAATTATATTTTCCATCATGGATTTATGACCAATTTGATGAAGAGAAAGATATAGAAATAATGGATGATATGACAGAAGAGGAAAAGGCTTTGGCAAAGAAAATGTTCATAGTAGCATTATGGTGCATTCAGTTTAATCCTGCCGATCGCCCTTCAATGAACAAAGTCATAGAGATGTTGGAAGTAGATGATGTTTCAAGTCTTGAAATGCCTCCAAAACCTTCTTTGTATCCTGCAAATGATAGACCCAACTGTGACGAAACATCATCTTTATCCTTCACGTGTTCTCATTCCAATCTATGTGAGGATGCAAGCGACATGCAGGAATAATACTCTGCATTTATAACATATTAATTTGTACTTTATGACAATACTTAGTTGTTGTCCTGATTTGGGTTTTGCTCTTATAATTTAAATCTTATTTTTACTTTTAATAATGATGTAATGATGTGTACAATGATTGTTAATTTCTTTTGTGAACTCATTTTATTAATAACATATTGAAAGTGACTTATGAATAGGATCAGAGAGTAATAAATATGGTATACATTGTGTTGAATGTGCCACTACAGAACAGAAATCCACTTCCTTTTTCCAACACAAAGACTTCGGTTTATTCCAAAAAAGGATTCAAGGCAACATTCTTCTTTAAAAGAATTAGATTGTAGATGTTTATGCTTTGCACAGATAATTCGAAATGAGTTCTATTGTTCACTAAGTTATAAATAGTTTAGTGTCCTATAAAGTTTGTATTATATGTATAGGTATATAAATAGCACATATACAAACTTGGGTAACTACTACATATCATTCAATAAAAAAGTGTATTTAATTTATTATGTTATTATAAGAAATTATGATATGAACCCACACGAAGATTTTGTCATATTACACAATATCAGTCAGGTGGAGGAGAGATAAAAAAGAAAAGAGATCCAGATTGAATAGGCTAAAGCAATTTAAACCTTCCTCACATTATCTCACATATGCTCAGAGATAGATCTCCAGTCTCCAGATATGACTTCTCTTCATTCATAAGATTCTAATTCTCATCCTTACTTAAAAAGATAACCGAGTTCTTTACTATTACGTTGACAACGTGAAAAAGACCTTTTAAGTGTATCTCTTTTACTTGTTTTTAATAAAATTACTTTTTTGGCCCCAAAAAAAGCTTTTTAATAATTAAAAAAATAGTTAACGGCCACTTCAGTCCATTATCGATATAGGAGGCCCAATGATACACCTTCTAGGCCCAAGAGGATGAAATTTGAGCTTGAGACCCTGCTTGCATATGGTCATATGGAGAAACAACCCCAAAATTTCAAATTATTAAAAATATCAAAAGTTCCAAACTAACTTTTTTTTTTTTTCATGTGCCAGATACCAGATTGGCTTGCTAACTCAGCATGAGTAGCATTAGCAAGTGAATCAATCTCCTTTATGTTTAACTGATTATTGATTTAATAAATTCCCAAATATTTTGAATTCCTCTCTTTTCTTCAGGTCTCTTTCATATTCTCCGCTCCCTTTTCCTTTTCATATCATTATCATTTAGGCCAAACCACCATCTATCAAATATTAGAACGTTATTCACAGAAGTTAGGTCTAATAAAAGAGGTTAGCATTCCATAACATAATAAATCAAAATTTGAATTCTCATTGAAAGATGTACCCATATTTAATATCTAATAGTGTCTTAGACAGAATTTATAATAAGAGGATATTTGTGTATAGTTAAAAGAAATCTATTAAATCGTTTTCTCCCTTCACAATTATTTTTAAGTGGCCCTGTTCCATCTATAATGCGATTATAAATATATATATATATATATATATATATATATCATAGGGAATCTGGTGAGAGGGAAATTACAATATTTGTCATGGCAGTTTCTTTCAGGCACAAATTTAAAACTCTGCAAGTGATTCTTATGATCACCTTTTTTTTGGGGAAAAAAATTATTCAAAAGGAAACTACAGTGAATAAAGGATTATCTCTGCGAAGCTCATCCAAGATAAGCTCAACATTTTATATATATATATATATATATATTATCTTTAGATTCCAAACTCTTTTTACACACACATATATAAATATGAGAAGCACGGATGTGAAAAGGATTGCTATCTATTTAAATTGAGATTGCTATCAACATGGGATTATTTTATATGATGTTTGGTAGCACCGTTTATACATGGCATGCACTAATTAAAAACAATATATGAAAGAATCAATATAATAACCAATACTAATATAGGTCAAAGTTATACCTAAACACTATCACTTTCAAATATAAAAAATTGGCTAGTGTTCTATAATGTAAGCACTAACTTATAACTCCAATAAAATAAACTATATAACGTATATGGATTCAAATAAAAAATGCATAGTAATGCACTAATTTTGACAACCTTTGACAAAATGGATCTGTTTTCTAATAATGAACACGGGGGGAAAAAATATGCCTTAGAATTTTTATGTTCATTATTCTTTGACCTAATAGCACGTATGTGATAGCATATTACACTTATTTTAATAAGAAACAAATTCTTTTGGGAAAATCCCAATTAAATCCATCTGAATTAATGTAATTCTAATTAAGGCTTATACTTTTAACAAATTCCTAATTAAGGCAAGTGGCCTAATTAGGGATTTTCAAATGTTGCTAAAAGACTAAAATGCCTCTTTGTAATCAAAAAGGAAAATTGAATGTAGGTGTAAGTCTAATTTTAGTTTTAATTATTCTAGTATATTTACTAATGAGGACGTGGTCTTTTTTAGACTTTATATTAAAATTGTGTTTTGTACTTATGAACGTTATATCAACTCTAGAATTTATAGCCTTTTAGTTATTTTTTATATAATAAAAATTTGATATTGAATAAATTTTGGAGACCGAAAAATTGAAGATGAATTGATGAGTCTCAATGTAATTTGTGAAACAATAAAATTAATTTTGATAGATATTCAAGAATTTTGTGAATCTTTTATTTGATTTTTTCTCGCACAAAAAAAAATCTTTGATCCTGTTAATCTTTAACATTTGAAATCGTAAAATTTTTATTAGTTCCCATATTTTTGTAATTCTATAGATATCTAGAAATTATGCATTTTTTTATCTTGACTTTTCAATTATTTTTTATTGGCCATAATCGTGATTTTTCTTTTTCTTTTTTTGTATGATAATGTTTTTGGCCAAATTTTCATATGATAATATTTAAAGAAAAAAACATGCTAGTTAAATTCAATTAAAAGAATTAAAACTAAAATTGGGCTTTTTAATTATGAAGGGTATTTTGGTCTTTTAGCAACATTTAAAAATCTCCAATTAGGCCTCTTGGCCTAATTAAGAATTTGTTAAAAATATAGACTTAAATTAGGATTTTGCTATTTCAAATGGATTTAATTAGAATTTTCCCAATTCTTTTTATGACTTTTAAAACATAGGTCCATTATTGAATCTCTACATGGGTAAATGCAAAACTCAGTATAATCCTCAATATGTCGACTATTAATTTTTTATGCTTAAAAATAATTAAATATTAACATTCCTAATGAATTGTCCAGAAATAATGTAAAATTAAATTACCGCAATTATATTAAAACTGTCTGGCCAAAATAAATTAAATTACGATTGAGACTATTGTGAGATCTCTTGATCTTGATCACCACATATGATACCATCCTTACATGCAACTTGGAAATGACCATTGTTGCTTGCTGTCATTTCTCATTTATAGAGAGGCTAGTCCTGCACACTGGATAAGTTTAAGGAAGTTGCTGGTAAAAAAAAAAAAAAAAGGTTTAAGTACGTGTTTGGTATTAAATTTTTTTTTTTGGTGTTTTATGATAAATTTTTCATATATTTATCTCGCACAACATATCAAATTATTTTTTTCATTCTTTTTATATATTGAAAATATAACAAAAAAATTAGAATCCATTTCTTTATTTATAAACTGTCTTATAAAAAAGGGGAGTTTGTATTTCACTATCTGATATACAGATTATCCACATTATACTATACAAAAAGGAGCAATTTTATTATTAACGCTTACAAATATATTCCACAAACATTATAGAATGAGACCAATTCTTATTAACAAATCTTTACTGGCAAGTTCTCATTTAATTTTTTTTTTCATTAAGAATTTCTAACCCAAGGCCGTACTCCCAAATCTACAAAGATAATGCGAAATATAAAAGGCTACAACGCTAAAATGAAAAAAAAAAAAATTGCATTTGCACTTGCATGCATGATAAACAAAGTTTATTTGCATCACCAACACAACACTATCATAAACTCTGACAAAATATTTTCCAATAGAAATACAAATTACATGAGGATGCTTCTCATTCTAATTCATGAATAATTTCCAATCCCAAATTCAAATGTCTTGCTGGAATGTTGATCCTTGTATTAATAGAATTTCTGGAGTCAAATTGAATTGGGGGCACTTTTAATTCATCACCTTCTCCTTCTAACATCTATATCAATGTTTTCATGGATGGACGACTGATCGGATGCCATTGGATGCACCGAAGTCCCACAATTGCTAGTTTCCTAGCAATTTTATTGTCATCTTCATCTTCAATGTGAATATTTGTGTCTCCCCCTTCAATCAAATTATGGATCCACTTTGGATATAAAATTTGGAAAGCTTCTTCACTTGTGTGAGTATTTTTCCTTCCTCCAACTATTTCTAACAATAACATCCCATAACCATAGACATCTGATTTATATGAAACATTTCCAAAGTTTTTAGAGAAAACCTCAGGTGCAATATAGCCTAAAGTTCCTCTAGCTGCTGTTATCGACACAGCAGTTTGATTTTTGGAACACAATTTTGCTAGACCAGAATCAGAAATTTTGGGAGTAAAGTTATGATCTAATAACACATTACCAGGATTGATGTCGAAATGAAGAATTTGATAATCACAATCATGGTGGAGATATTCAATCCCTTTGGCTACGCCCAGAGCTATTTGTTGCAACTTCAACCATCCAAGAAAATTTTCCTTGTTGTCTGGGGAAGATATGAACTTTTGGAGGGAACCATTTGGAAAAAAGTCATAAATAAGAGCACTGTGAAAACCATCAGCACAAAAGCCAAGCAAACGAACAACATTGATGTGATGAATTTTACCCATAGTCCCTACTTCATTAATGAAGTCCTTCCCATTGTCATCAGAGTTATTCAGTAACTTCACAGCTACTATAATCTGATTGGATAGCTTACCTTTGAACACTGATCCATGAGCTCCTTCGCCTATTTTATCCTTGAAATTGTTTGTAATTCTTTTGAGATCAGCATAGGAAAATCTTGTAGGCTTGAGAGCTTCGTAATCCTTCAAAAACTTTTCAAGCGTTGCATGATCATCTCCTTTCGTTTTGAAGTAGCGATCTATTAGTAGAAGGAACACAATGCACAAAACTGACGCAATTGAACCTGTGTAGTTACCGAGCACATTAATCTAACATTTAATTTCAATCCAAGGAACATTCAAAAACCAAATGGTGAAAAAATGAAGGTGAAGCAAAGTGAACTATCTTTACCTGAAGCTGGTAAAACAAATTTGAATAATATTGTCTTGTTGTTATCGACATCACATTTGGGGTGGGGCCATCTAAAGTTAAAATTGTTGAACAGAAAATCATCTTGGTCTAATGGCGAATCTAAGTGCAACATCTTGGTGCAAGAGGTCACGTCCCTCTCAAGGATACCTTCGGTGGAGCCAACAACATAAATGGGACAAACACGCAAATTTGCTTGGAACGAGTAATCGTCGTTTTTCAAGTATTCCGACCCAATCGAGGAACAATCGAAAAATGTAACACCGAAACTTTTGTTGGATGATGCCGACCTAACTGTTTCAAATTGGAAAGGATAAATGGATGAACGATGAAGTCGTAGAAAGAGTTTAGGAAGACAACCTTCAACATCACATAATTTTAAGATGCGGGACTCATAGTGTTTTTCTAAGACGGCGAGTCTAACTCCTTGAAGAGCCAGTACTCCGGGGAACTCAACCATCTCCACATTGTTAGTTGTAGTAGAACAGGGATTACTATCAAGTGTGGCCTGTACTAGACGGAACGGAACACTTTCATCGTCAGGGACACACTGGTTCTGAGCATTCCCCAGATTCATAAGCAGCACCAACACCTGCATTATCACCAACCACAAAGCTCTCTGACAGCAAACCATTGCGACCGAAGCTTTTCTTTTAATCGAACTTAAAATTCAAATTCCCACATATAAGTATAACTAACATGGCATCACATGAAGAAGAAATAGAGCAGGGGAAGGGGGATGCTGCCCAGAAACATCATTACTGAGCAGGACAAAAATTTCAGGTCAATTTTGAATTAAAAAACAACCATGTGGCTCTGGAATTTCTTTGTGTTTTCAAAAAGGAAAGAAAAGGCAACGGTGAGCTTGAGGGGTCTTAGCTAAAGCGTATAATTTTTTAGTGGGCTAAAGCATTGCCATTTCTTCCTTTGGGAGCTGTGATTGAAAATAAAAAATTTTCCACTTTATCACGCGTAGTCAAACATAGTGGGCAAGAAACTCATAATTGATTAATGGGCTGCAATGCAGTTTAAAAAAGAATGGATTTCATTGACTTGAGATGAGAAGCCATTGAATTAGGAGGGTGAATTGGCTATCACTGTGAAGGATGGGTAGAGGGATAATAGGCTTAATCAGGTTCTGGGGCTTGATGTACTTCACTCTTGTGTATGTGACATCGCAAACAACGAGTTTTAAAGATGAGAGCAAAACCTGTAATCCGTCTCATTGCGGCATTATCACAAACATCTCATATCCATTTCGTCTGCGAGACGACAACTGTGGCGATCCGGCATACGAGTTAGCCTGTGAAAACAACATCACACTGCTTGATTTGCATTCAGGAACATACCAGGTTCTGGGAATCAACTACAAAAATTACACAATCCGAGTTAAAGATCCTGGCATTCGGGAGGGTGATTGCTCCTCCCTCCCTCGCTATTTCTTATCCCGATCTAATTTCAGCGACACTTATAATGGTTCCTTCGAATATGATAGGAATAATCCCTATGCTGTCTTTCTAGAAGCATCCGCAGGTTCAGAAGCTACAATCGACAACGTCATTTACCTGGATTGTAGTGATCCGGTGAGGGACGATGCGGACTACGTGGATACGGCTCCCTGCGTGGATTGGGGATCCAAAGGAGATGGAGGAGGCCATGTTTATGCTGTAGTTGGAGACTTAGAGGCTGGGAGGTTGAAACCTGAGTGTCGTGTGAAATCAGTGGCCACCATTGTTTCAGATTGGAGTTCATTCCTGGACTGGAGAAGCTACTCATACGCTGATATTCACACAGTACTTTCCCATGGTTTTGAGATTTCATCGTGGCCGCTAGCTTGTCTGGATATTCACTGCGGAACTTACGAGACTTGCGTCCTCGACGATCGCACGCAAAAGGGCTATTGCTCACAAATTAGGACTTCTGTTTCGGTTTGGAAGGAGTATCTATTTCTCTCTTTTGTGGTAAGTCATTTTCGCCGTTGCCTTATTACCTGTTTGGTTTGTGAGAACTCAATAAATAAATAAATAAAAACAAAGAAAGAATATGATCCCAAAAAATTCCATCATAAATCAGTATTCAGTAGCATTGATTCCATATTATAATTTTTCCTAAGAAAATTATTCAATTTATCTCTTATTTCGTAAGATTAATTTTTAAATATATCATCTAAAGAAATTAATATTATGCTTTACTGTTGAATGCGGCAGGAAAGGCGGCATATTTGAGCACTCATGTAAAAGGTAACATTTTTTCATTCAATTTTTAATTCTTACTATTCTTTCTCTTCTTAATATAAAACCTATTGAACTAATTTAATTAGATTAAAAAAGTTAGTAACGTAGTTAATTATAAGAAATATAACATGTTTCTCCTAAAACATTATAATTATGTTCCTTAATATCATCCTTTCCTCACCTACTTGATTATGATTGAGAGAGTATCAATAAGAATAATTTAAGAGAAACTGATAAATATGAGAAATATGTCTTACATTTAGGATTAAGATCAACTTAATAATTAAGTCATATATCAAGAATCGGAGGAGTATTAAATAACAAGAACATTAAGAAGTGATCAGACACTCTTCTGGTTTTTAATGTAAGAGTTATTAAATTAATTTGGATAGATTAAAACCAACTTCCTAGCTACCATCTTCGGTTTTTAATATAAAAACTAGTTGAAAATTAAATTTGGTTCTAAATGTAAGACTTAATTCACTTTATCTCCCAAATTTATAATTCATTATCCAAAGTATTTCTATTGATTACACATATCAAGAGAGTTTTTATCCAAGGATAATCATGATTAAAAGAATACTTTAAGAAAATCAACCCACACTTGTTATAAATAACTAACTTTGTTAATCTATTCAAATTAATTAAATAACTCTTATATTAAGCACTAGATATTTCTTATATTTAAAATAAAAGAGCATCACCAACAAAGGCCGGCACAATTGATAGATTGCTGAGTCCCTTAAATATGATGTCCTTGAATTAGTCTCTACCTATTGGTGGTGGGATGCCACCTGGTTTGTACAAAAAAAAAAAAAAGAGTATCAATTTTGTACCTTTGAAATCTAAGTTATATAACTCTTAAGGGACATTTAAAAATAATCATTACTTTCCTTCGGAGAGTTGTCGTTCGTATATTTGACTTTTGTAAAATTTCCCGTGCAGACTTTCTCGTTGGCATTCTTACGGGTAATGTCTTGAACTCATTATTTTGTTTTTATTAAGTTAATTTTTTTATTTCCTATATGTTATTGTCATAGACACTTATGCAATGACCTATTGTTATTTTCTGTACCAGATTTTGTTTATGCTATTAATTTGTTGGAGGATTTTTCAATGATTAATTATTTATATAAAATTGCACAATAATTTTTTTTTTCTTTTCTACTTTCGGAAGGAGATTTTCGCCCATGTCCCGCTCTAAGTGTTACCCTTGACCTCTGTGAACTTTTTCTTGCAGGTTTGCTATCTTCTAAGGATATTCATAAGCGTAAGATCCTGAACTATATCATATATTCATACGTACAATTATATGGAATTCGGAATATTATTGTTTATTTATAAACAATATAATAGTTATAAGTAAATTGATAATATATATTCATTACGATATATTTTTTCTCAATTTTATTTTTGCACTTCAACATGATTAATTTTACCGCATGACTTTTAATTTCTCCAGGATTGAAAAATGACTATGACTGAATGTATTGTTAAAGAGCAAAAGTTGTCACAATTTAAAAGTTAATAAAGTAAAAATAACAAGATTTGAGTCTATACATAAATAAACTATGGAGAGAATAAAGTATAGCCAAGCCTTATTTTCTAATATGTGCGTGTGTATATTTATTTAATATGTTATATTCCTTAATTTAGTGATTATATTGTGAAAATAATGTGCATTGTAACTATATGTTCATGAGTTTGAGTAAGCTAATATGTATGTGTATATATGCGTCTTATATCATATACACTTACGAAAAATTAAATTATGTTATCTATCATATTTATTGGTAAAAAAAAATGCTTTCGTTTATTTTGAGTCCATGTTTAACACAAAATTAAATATTAGTTGTACTTCTTTGATCCTTTTTATAAGTCATTTTCAACATGTTTTATACAAATAAAGAAAAACCTTAAACTTTTTTAACTTTTAAAACCTGCTCAAAATTTAACAATTTTCTAACTTTATCCTTATTTAATGTACATTATATAATATAAGAACAAAATTGACACAATAATAAATGAATAGTAACATTGTATATTCATATGAAAAACAAAAATTTCACTCTTTGCACTATAAATATGACTAGAAGAGTACTAGTTATAACCTACATATGAAAACTGTGGCTTCCTGTGAAGTTGAATATATACAGACACACGCACACTTTGATTTGAGAAAACTCTCTTTTGAGTGACTTTATTTGTTAATCATATTATTGGGACAAACCAATTTTATGACGTTTGTGGAAAATATGTACACGCGCAGTTGCAGAGTCAGTGCAGAAGGAGATTGAGTTCGAGGCTGGTGATAAATATGATGGCGATTTCATTTCACTACAAGTTGCCTTCGCCTTGGGAAAAATCACAGGATATGTTTTCACTGTCATTATTCTAAGATTTCAGGTTGGTATATTATTTCTGTTCATCTTGTTGATTTACACATGGCGGAGAAGACACTTATCAGGCTATGGAAGCATTGAGGATTTCATACGACTTCATAGCCTTCATCCATTAAGGTACTCCTACAAGGATTTAAAGACTATGACAAACGGTTTCAAGACTAAGTTAGGTGAAGGAGGCTTTGGGACTGTGTACAAAGGCAAGTTAAGAAGTGGACCTGATGTCGCAATTAAAATGTTGGGTGATAAATCCAAAGCTACTTGCCAAGACTTTATCAATGAGGTGGCAACTTTAGGAAGGATACACCGTTTCAATGTGGTGCGTCTTGTTGGCTTTTGCGTGGAAGGAACTAAACATGCTCTTATTTATGAATCCATGTCCAATGGATCTTTGGATAAACATATTTTTGTTAAAGAAGGACAATCCTCCTTGAATTATCATAAGATATATGAGATATCTTTAGGAGTGGCCCGTGGCATTGCTTATCTTCATCATGGTAGTGACATGCAAATCTTGCATTTTGATATCAAGCCTCATAATATTCTTCTTGATGACAACTTGACCCCCAAAATTTCAGACTTTGGACTAGCAAAGCTATATTCTAGTGATAATAGCATTGCCACTTTGACTGCAGCAAGAGGGACAATAGGGTACCTAGCTCCTGAACTATTCTATAAGAATATTGGAAAAGTATCCTATAAATCTGATGTTTACAGTTTTGGAATGCTTTTAATGGAAATGACGAGCCGAAGAAGAAACTTGAATCCGCATGCAGAGCATTCAAGCCAATTATATTTTCCCCTATGGATCTATGACCAATTTGATGAAGAAAAAGATATAGAAATGGAGGATTTGATAGAAGAGGACAAAGCTTTAGCAAAGAAAATGTTCATAGTGGCATTATGGTGCATTCAGTTTAATCCTGTTGATCGTCCTTCAATGAACAAAGTAATAGAGATGTTAGAAGTAGATGATGTTCAAAGTCTTGAGATGCCTCCAAAACCTTCTATATATCCTGATGGTAATGTTAGAGCCAACTGTGACCAAACATCATCTTTACCCACAAGTTCTGATGGCAATCTAGGAGAGGATGCAAGTGACGAGACATAATACTATGCATTTAACTTGTAAATTTGTATTTCATGATAATGCTTAGTTGCTGTCCTGATTTGGGTTTTGCTCTTGTATATTTTCATATCTTACTTTTACTTATGATGTAATGATATGTATAAGGACTAATGACTCTTAATCTCTTTGAACTCATTCTCTATCCTAACATTATTCTAGATGATTTTGTTAATGGATATATATATAGTAATCACATAACAAAAATGGTGTTTGTGTGTGTATGTGTGGTGGCTTGAATATGTCACTGCCTCAGAACAGTAATCCGCTGCCTTTTCCAATAGAAGGTCTTCAGTTAAAGATAAGTTCAAGAATGCAGGCCCCTATAAAACAGATGAACATATTCCCAATCTCATATTTGGTTTTCGAATTCTTTTTGAAACTAAATTTCCTCTTCATTAATTTACCCTTTAGAGGAATTAAATTAAAAAAATACTAAATACACAACATACCAAAAAAAAAAAAAGGAATAGTAACTCGGCACAGGAGCAGAGTATTATTACATATATAGTTTATATGAGAACCAAATTTAGATGTACTAAAAGATAAAATAAAATAAGTGACGAATTGTAAAATGATATTAATAAAAGTATAATAAACAGGCAACATTTTTTGTTTGTATTAATCTAGACGTTCCTGCCAAGCTGTTATGAGGTCAGCTCACCCCTTTGCCTCTTATCTGGCATGGTGTAAAAGGTAAGTGATTCTCTTACCATACTATATAGATTTGTTTGATTTGTTCTTTCAAAAAAATGGATTATAGGCAATATTGATCTTTAAAAATTAGATAGTGGAATGTTTGTGGGTTGCACATAATTTTAGATCATGCATCATATTATTTTTCCTTATCATAACTCAGGCACTCATTATCCCTTATAGTAGAGGGTTCAAACTCATAATCTCACATTTTAAATTCTTAAGGGAGATGCTTTATGTCATTTGGGAGAGCATAATTGAAGCTTGAGGCATGTCGTTATTAATATCACCGATAAGAACTCACTGAACAATTTTGGTTTTATATTCATTGGAACCTAGAATCGTTGAAGTGGTAGATATAATAGTTTAGGAAACATTGGGTGCAAGTTTAGCAGAATGAACAAGTCTATCATAATATAGCAAACCAAGATTTAAATCTTTACTGGGAGAGGTGTCCACATTTAGTACCTAACAGTACTTCAAACAAAATAGCCTCTAATAAAAGAATACATGTACTTAGGGAGGGAAAAAAAAAAAGCTCTAGAAGACAATTTCCAACATCGCATAATTCTCCCCACCGAATTCATAAACATGTACAGCACCACTACCTACATTGTCACCAACCACAAAAATATCTGATAGCAACACATTATTGTAACCAAAGCTTTTCTTTGATAGCAAAAATTCAGGTCATTTTTGAATAAAAAAACAACCCTGTGGCTCTGGAATTTCTTTATTTTTAAGAAATTAAAAAGCGGAATAGTGAGGCTGAGGGGTTACGATTAGCTAAATTAAAGCATGTAATTTTTTAATGGTCTGAAGCACACCTATGTCCACCTTTGGGAGCTGTGATTGGAAATATAAAATTTCCCACTTTGTCTTGTGTATTCAAAGTCAGGGGGCTAAAAAGAAGCTTGTAATTTATTAATGGTCTGCAACTCTTGGATTGATTTGAGATGGAAGCCATTGAGTCAGGAGGGTGCATTGGCTATCATTGTGAAGGATGGGTAGAGGAAAAATAGGCTTAATCAGGTTGCGGGGCTTAGTGTTCTTCACTCTTATTTATGTAACGCCCCAAACAATGAGTTCTAAGGATGAGAGTACAACCTGTAATCCATCTCACTGCGGCATTATCACAAACATCTCACATCCATTTCCTCTCCGAGACGACCCACCCGGCTGTGGCATCCCGGCACACGAGTTAGCCTGTGAAAACAACGTCACACTGCTTGATTTGCGTTCAGGAACATACCAGGTCCTGGGAATCAACTACAACAATTACACAATCTGAGTCAAAGATCCTGGAATTCGGGAGGGCGATTGCTCCTACCTCCCACGCTATTTCTTATCCCGATCTAATTCCACCGACACTTACAATCTTTCCTACGCTTATAATAACAATAATCCCTATCTTGGCTCTCTTGGAACAGCACCCGACTCAGAACTGGCATTCGACCACGTTATTTACCTGAACTGTGGTGATCCGGTGACGGACGACGCGAGCTATCTGGATACGTTCCCCTGCGTGAACTGGGGAATGAAAGGAGAAGGAGGAGGCCATGTTTATGCTGTGGCTGGAGACTTGGAGGCTGAGAGGTTGAAACCTGAGTGTCATGTGAAATCAGTGGCCACCATTGCTTCGGATTGGAGATCATTCATGAAGGGGAAAAGCTACTCGTAGGCTGATATTCACACAGTACTTTCTCTTGGGTTTGAGGTTTCATGGTGGCCACAAGCTTGCAAAGATCTTCCTTGTGCACCTGGAGAGTTTTGCTTCTTCGACAAACACGCAAAAGGCCTATTGCGAAGAAATTAAAATAGCGTCTTCGTGTTACAGTAGGGATGGTGTACCTTTTTATCTCTTCTGTGGTAAGTCATTTTGCCGTTCTTATATTTTGTCCATTTACAATGACTTATAAATAACTCTTTAATTATAATTTACAGAATATTAACTAAATATGTAAGATAAATTTTATTTCGGCTTACATAAAACATATTTATAAATATTTTCAAACGTTTTCCACCTGTTTGGTTTGTGAGAACTCACCATCAATGAAAAATAACACTTCCTCTTCCTCTAGGGAAAAAGTAGTCTTTGGTTAATTTTTCAGAGGTAAATCTGCGGGAATTAGATAAGGGCGTTGTTATAAAATTGCTTTTATGTGGGATAAAATCACTGTTTTAAACCACTTTTATTAATCCACGTACTAGTCCCTTGGGGGACATCCGATTAGTCCACATACTATTTTAGTTATTTGTCTTTATATAGGGTTAAGATATAAACTTGTCTTGTGAATTTGTACTCAGGAGTGCTAGGTATCCAAAAAAAACATTTTGCGCAAATTTGTACCCAAAGTTTAAAATCACAACAGTGTTGCCTCCTATTAAAAACATTAACAGTTAACGTCACTATTTTAACTATCAATATTAGTTTTTTAACGGTATGAGGAAATTTGCTATAATTTTAAATTTTTGAAGCAAATTTACACTTAAAAAAAAATTTTAGGTGTCCAATACTGTCAAGTGAAAACTTTCGAAATAAATTTGCATCTTAACCTTTCTTACAAGTTATATATGAGACTAGGGAGTACAATTTATTTTCATATTTCGGGATCCCTTTCTTTGTTTTTTACCTTTTCCCCATTGTGTTATATTTTGTGATTATAATTACTATTTACTATTTTTTTACTTTCATTTAGTTTTTAAAAATTATTTGAACATTCTTTTTTGAGTTAATATTACGTTCCATTATTGAATGCCTCAGGGAAGAACGCATATCTGAGCTATTGTGTACAAGGTAATATGTTTTATCCAATTTTTAATTCTTACAATTGAATAACAACAACAACAAGAAGTAATCAATTTCATAACTTTGAAATACAACTCATGGGTGACATTCGGGCGGAAAAAAAACTTATACTGAAAAAGTTCATTATCATTTTAGAACAAAAATATTAATTATTTTCAATTATTCTCTGCTATTCTAATTAATAGAAGTGACTTAATTTTAAACGGTTTAAGAAAAAATTTCCTATGGTTTTTGCCAGAAAACATTTAGATGTTCGTACAATTCATCCACACGTATTGATTTCTTATGTGATTGATCTGATAAAGTTATGCGAATAGATTGTTAATATGATGAATAAGGTGGTGATTAGGAGTTGTATAGTGGACAGAATAATATGGCTTAAGCATCTAAAATATTGTTTAAGAAATTATTTTAGTAGGAAATGAAATGACAGATAAAAAAGATGAGGAATAATAAAATTAGATAATCTATATTTAATTTTAGTTTATTATTATAATTAAATTTATTTAAATAAATAATTAATGTAAAATAAAAGTAATATTTGACCAATTGACTTGACGTTCTCTCCTTGTAATTTTAAAAATATAAATTTACCATTTAAAATTAAAAATAAAAATATTTAAGGAAAAATCGCAATTAAAGATCCTAAAATTTGAAAAACACTAATAGGAACTCTTAACAACTTCACTATGGCTTTTAACAATAATAATAGATTATAAAGTTGTCAAAACCTATAGTAAAGTTATCACGGGTTCCTATCTGTATTTTTTAAATTTCAGGATCTTTTTTTGTGATTTTCCTAATATTTAATCTGAACCGCCCTAACAATAGCCAAGAGCCTAAGAGCGTATTTGACTTTGTTAAAATTTCTTTGCAGCATTTTTCCTTGGAATTCTTGCAGGTAATGTCTCGAACTCATCATTCTCTTCAACCCGAAATTAGGAAGTATTACCTCTAGTCCTAATTATAAGATCTCATTTGTAAATTATGAATGAGGTCTTATAATTAGGATCAGAGGTAGTTGTTAATAAATTTGTTTCTATCTTATATATATATGATGTCAATCTCGTTTATTTTTCTAATTTATTAATTTTTTTCCAAGTGTATACAACCAACAATGGCAGCTTTCCATATAAATAATTAAAATGAGAGATATTTTTTAAAAAATTAATACACATTTTTTTATAAATAGATAAGTTAAACATATAAAGAAAATTTAAACAAAAGTTGTGTTATTATGTTGGCTTAATTGTTTTGCGGAGATTTTTATTAGACTCAATGGGGCTTACTTTACTTAAAAAAAGGGAACATACTGAGCCATTTGAAATGACAATTTCTAATGTGAAAAAAATGATAAACTGCTCATTTGTTATTAAAATTTTTTTTATGATTATATTTTTTTTAGAACTTAATTTTTCTGAAAGAATATAAATAATCATGTAGGCTAGTGCAACTGCATAACATTTGGAAGAAATTTTTTTTTAAAAAATATCTTGATTTAAAATTTAAAATTTATTATTATTTTAATATGTCCCTCGCGCAGTGTAATAGCTAACGTCTGTGAACTTTCTCTTGCAGGTTTGCCATTTTCTAAGGATATTCATCGTCACAAGATTCTAAACTATCGTATGTTCATATGAAAAATTATAGGGAATTTCAAATATTTTTTTTGATTTATTTGATTTTTATAGCAAAATTGACAAGTGTGTATATATATATTCATTGCGATATACTACTTCTGGACCTAATTATAAAAAGAAAAACACGTGATATCACCTGTTTATTGTAAATTATGCATAGTTATTGCAAAAAAAAAAAAGGGTTTTCCTTAAATTATGTTGTGAGGATGCTTCCCATAAAATCTAGGAAAAATTGGGGATAAATCTCTCATTATAAATTTAATTGGCAACTAGTCTCTAGTATGATTGATTGTACAAGGAAAAATTAGTTGCATAGAGGAAAGATGGTTTGCACAAATATACATATATACTACCTCTAATTCTTAATATAAAAGTTAGATAACTAATTTAAATACGTTAAAAAAAATTAGTTAAGTATGTTGAGTTTCCTAAATTATCTTATTTAATCATGTATCTTGGAACTACTCCTTAGTAAAACTTTTTACAATCAATAGAGATATTTTGGAGAAAATATCATAGATTTGAGAGACAAAATCAATTATGGTTTTATATTTGAAACCAAATTCAACTCCCAACTAGTTCTTATATTAAGGACAGGATATTAACTATGATTTGAGAAAACAATTGTCCTTAGAATGACTTTGTTAATCATATTTTTGGGACAAACCAATTAATTTGTGGAAATAAACACTTGCAGTTGCAGAGGAAGGGTATTCGTCGATTCACATTGTGTTTGATTATAGTGGTGTTGGTGATTACAATTCCACACAAGTCGCATTCGCCTTGGGAAAAATCACAGCATATGTTTCGACAGCCTTTATTCTAAGATTTCGGGTTGGTATCTTATTTCTGTTAATATTGATTATTTACACTAATCGGAGAAGACACTTATCAGGCTATGGAAGCATTGAGGATTTTATACGACTTTACGACCTTCATCCAATAAGGTACTCCTACAAGGAATTAAAGACTATGACAAAAGGTTTCAAGACTAAGATTGGTGAAGGAGGCTTCGGCACTGTCTACAAAGGCAAGTTGAGGAGTGGATCTGAAGTTGCCGTTAAAATGTTGGGTAAATCCGAAGCTACTGGCCCAGAATTTATCAATGAAGTGGCAACTATGGGAAGGATACACCATTTCAATGTGGTACGTCTTGTTGGTTTTTATGTGGAAGGAACTAAACGTGCTCTTATTTATGAATTTATATCCAATGGATCTTTGGACAAACACATTTTTTTTTCAAAGAAGGAAGTTTCTCCTTAAGTTATCTCAAAATATACGAGCTATCTTTAGGTGTGGCTCGTGAGATAGCCTACCTTCATCATGACTGTGACATGAAATATTGCATTTTGACATCAAACACCATAATATTCTTTTTGATGACAACTTGAATCCAGAAATTTCAGATTTTGGACTGGCAAGGTTATATTTTACCAATGATAGTATTACCACTTTGACTGCAGCAAGAGGAGCGATAGGATATATGGCTCCTGAATTATTCTACAAGAATATTGGGAAAGTGTCATATAAAGCTAATGTTTACAGTCTTGGAATGCTCTTAATGGAAATGACGACCCAAAGAAGAAACTTGAATTCACATGCAGAGCATTCAAGCCAAGTATATTTTCCATCATGGATTTAGGACCAATTTGACAAAGAGAAAGATATAGAAATAGATGATTTGCCAAAAGAGAAAAAGGTTTTGGCAAAGAAAATGTTCATAGTGACATTATGGTGCATTCAATTTAATCCTGCTGATCGCTCTTTAATGAACAAAGTAATAGAAATGCTAGAAGTAGGTGACGTTGGAAGTCTTGAAATGCCTTCAAAATCTTCTATATATCCCGATGATGATGACAGACCCGCCCGTGACCAAACAACATCTTTATTCTCCACGACTTCTCATGGCATTATTCCAGAGGAGGATATATGCAAAATAATTTATACACTTGGCTTTTGACTTTTGGAACCAAAATATCTAATAATTCGTCTTCCTTCAACACAACTTCAAGCTTGTTCCTTTGTAACTTGTTTTCAGTTGCAAACAAATGAGGATATAAGGCTTCTTCGTACTCTTATTCTTCCACTGGACTCCCTCAATCTTAGCCACCAGGCGTTGGTTCTTGCCATGAATATTCTGAAACACCTCTCTGTTCAACTCTTTCAGATTTCCTTGTAAATATTCTAAATTCTCTCTCACATAATTTCCTCCCTTTGTCCTTCAACAAATTATCATACTGATCATCGGCAAAACCAAGAAGTTTCAACTCTAAAAGGTACCTTAAAAAGGAACCATATTGCATGACCACCAAGTTTTAACTTTGTTTTATTTCGTAGAATTGTCGCAACTTATTAAAGTATTTAACTATCAATTCAAATATTCAAATGATTTGGTGGCATAGCTAGGTATTTAAATGTATTAAAACATCAGTAAAAAAAAATTCATTTGAATAAGTCATACAATTTTTGGCTGGAGAACAAGTTATATATTAAACGTCACTTTTAACTTTGTTTTATTTAATTGATTGATAAAACTAGCATCTTAATAAATTGATCTACTATTTATGTTTT
This sequence comes from Neltuma alba, assembly GCF_004799145.2. Taxonomy (NCBI): domain Eukaryota; kingdom Viridiplantae; phylum Streptophyta; class Magnoliopsida; order Fabales; family Fabaceae; genus Neltuma; species Neltuma alba. Next base: position 297,590 of record NW_021637205.1, read on the forward strand.
TTTTTCAACTGAATATCTCATTACATTAATTAGAATATACAAATCCATAAAGAATTTCAATAAAATGGATATGTGTCGGTATTCCGAAACAAAACCAATTAGTCTAGAATGACGCGTCAAAACATGTGTATATATACACACACACATACATACATACATGTGTTTGTATGTATATATTGAAATATGAGGAGCACAAATGTGAAAAGGTCTTTTTCTAATAAAAAGATTATCATTAGCGCCAATGCCATAATATATTATTAATCTTAATCGTTCATATTTAAATTGAGATTCCTATCAGCATGGGCTTCTTTTACATGATGTTTAGTAGCATCTTTTCATGGCATGCGCTAAATTTAAAAAAAAAAAAATGGAGTCAATATAGTTATCATATAATATGGGTCAAATTTGGTAACTAAAACTATATATTTGCTTGGCTCCCTAATATAAAAATTAGATAACTAATTTGTGGATATTAAGAAAAATACTCCTCCGATCCTTAATATAAGACCCATTTAACTAATTTGATTAAATTAAGGAAGTTAGGTAAGTTTGTTAACTATAAGAAAAGTGGCACATTTTTCCTAAAACACCATAATCATCTTTCTTAATGCCCTCTCTCCCTCTTCTACTTGATTATAGTTGATGGAGTATCTATAGGGGTAATTTAGAGAAAAATGATAAATATGATAAATGGGTCTTATATTTAGGACCAAAACCAACCCAAGAATTGAGTCCTATATTAAGGACCGGAGGAGTAGTTAAATTAGCTATTTGTAATAAATGGATGTTATCTTTCTTAAAATATCTTTATTAATAATGTGTATTGGAACCACCACTAGATAAAAACTCTTAATATGTATTACTTGGGAGCAAAATGGATAAACATTAGAGACAAAGTGGATTGAAATTTTATATTTATGATCAAATTGAATTTTCGCTTAGCTCTCAAGGATAGGAGATGCTAATATAATATGCTACTTCCGGTTCTTAATATAAAAGGTAGATAAATAAATTGTAAATATTGAAAAAATTAAGTAAATTAATTATTTGTAATAAGTGGGTACTGTCTTTTCTAAAATATTATCATTAATCATGTATATTATAATAAAAACCCTTTAACATGTGCAATCACCATAGAAACTATTTTTTTTAAAAAAATGAATAAATATAAAAGACAAAGTAGATTGGAGTCTTATAAGGCCAAATTGAATTTTTAATTAACTCTTATATCTAGCATCGGTGGTAATATATGAATAATAAAAGAAAAAACAAACAATTCATATCTGTTGACTAGCTTTGACCACATGGATCCATTTCCTAATAATGAACAAGATTAAGGGGCAAAATAAATTCGCTTCCAAAGCAAATTAACTTACCAATAACATGGCTTTTTCTTGCGTGGCTTCTCTGCTGAAGTTCTTTTGCATATCTGGTGTTGTGTGAATGTAGAGAGAGGAAGTATGGGAGAAGTGATTAATAATGCTAAAATGCTTTTGATTATACGACCAGATTTACTATAGATCTACAGATCTAGCTTTGTAGAGAAAATGAAGGTCTTCGTGTAATTGTTTTAGATACTCCTCTAGTTTAATATAGGATCTAACTGTTGTATTGATTTTGGTTCTAAATATAAAACCTAATTATCATATTTATCAATTTTTTCTAAATTACCCCTATTGATACTCTTTTAACCGTAATTAAGTAGGAGAGGGATGGAGGATGTTAAGGAAGATGATGATGGTGTTTTTACAAAAAAACATGTCATATTTTTTATAATTATCTAACTTATCTAACTTTCTTAATTTAATCAAATTAGTTAAACGGGTCTTATATTAAGAACTAAAGGAGTACCTTTTTTTTAATCAAGCCTAAAAATAATTAAATGTCACGTGCCTACTGAGTTGTCAGGAAATGTAAAGTTCTTCCCGTTAAAATACTGCAATTAAATTAAAATTGGGCTGCCTAAATGAAGTAATTAAGATGCCATACTCACATGCATGGTAATGACCATTATTACTTATAAATTATTGTCATTATATATGTACTGCGAGGTTAGTGCTCCACATGGTCACTAGATAGGTTAAAAAACTGGTCAAATTATCTTTTCTATATAACCTTTATATATTAAAATTATAAAGAAAAAGTTAAATTCTATTTTTTTTAATAAACATAAATGGGAAGTTTGTACTTTTTTTTTTCATCCACTACAAAAAGGAGTAAATTTATATTACTAACATTCCATATCAAGGGGTGATGTTTATTTATTCTCACACGTTAACGCGTTAATATAATTGATGTGTTAGTTTGAAACACTGTTTTAATTTTCATTCATCTTCTCTCCCCTAGTAGTGCCCAAATGTTGAACTTTGACAGCATACATGGATCACTTTTCTAATGATTAACAAAAAAATTTTGGTTAAGAATTTTGATGTTGATGAATGTAATAATTAACATAATTTTTATATATCAAATTTCATTTTTAACTTTACATTGATCAGATATTTACATTGCTTCATTACACTGCTTATTAGAATATACAAATACACAGACATTTTCAATAAAATTAATGATATTATATATAAATTGAAAAAAAAAACATCCTTTTTGACCAGGATTTAAAAAAAAAATCTAGCCTAGAATGATACGTCAAAGCATATTGAATACATACACACATATATGTGATCAGCACATTCCATTATATTATATTTTTTTAATCTTTAGACTCCAATTATGAAGAGCACAAATGTGAAAAGGCCTCTTTCTTAAAAGATAAGCATTCACGCCAATGCTATTATATATATTTTTATATATTATTGATATTAATGGTCGGGAGACACCTATTTAAGTTGAGATTCCTATAACGTGGGATTATTTTATGATGTTTGGTGGCATCTAACCACTACCACTTTCAAATATAAAAAATTGGCTAGAGTTGCATAATAATGAGCACCAACTGATCGATAACTCCAATGAACTAAACCATATAATATATTTGAATAATAATAAAAAAAAAAGCATAATGGTGCCCTAACGTTGACTACCTTTGACCACATGGGTCTATTTTCTAATAAGGAACAATAGGGAAAATGCTTCGAAAATGCTTTTAGATGTGAATGCAGAGAAAGAAAGTATGAGAAGTGATTAATAATGCTAAAATGCTTTTAAATGTCAGGATAGGTGGATTTGCAGATCTAACTTTATATAGAAAAGTAGGTCTTCATGTAATTGTTCTAGATTACGAGATCACATATGCCTTATGTTAAATATGTTAATCAGTGTTATCAAAAAAAAAAAAATGTTAATCAGTAAAATTAAAAGACAGGGCCCTTCCTTGCCAATGGAAAGGAATACAATTTGAAAACATGTGCCTCTGATTTTTCACACGACATAGATATTTGTTGAAAACATAATAATGAGCACCAACTGATAACTCCAATAAACTAAACTATATAATATATTTGAATAATAAAAAAAAAGCATAATGGTGCCATAATGTTGACCACCCTTGACCACATGGGTCTATTTTCTAATAAGGAACAATAGGGAAAATTCTTCCTCAGCGACGGAAAATTCCATCGCTAGTTACCAACGGAAATTTTTTGTCGCCGTGTAGCTTTACCAATTGAGCTGTAATGAACTTGTTAACTTATTATATAAAATTAAATATATAATATTATTTTACACAAACAATTATATAAATATACATATATTATTAAAAACTAAAAACATACTATATGATAATTTTAATCATAACTATTTTAATAAAAAATAATTTTTAAATATTTGTTTTACTATTTGTTTTATAATGTTTTATTTTTAAAAAAATATTTTCAATATAATTTTAATTTCTAAGGACACTAATTTTGAATTTTAAATCATAAATAATTTTTTTATAGATAATTTTTAAATTATTTTTTAATTAACATTGATAAGATATACAATTTAATTATATATGTATTATATTACATTATATTATATTATCTATATGTGTTTTATATATTTGAAGAAAATCATTTATAATTAGTCAAAAAAATCTTGTTATTGAAAAAATAACTACTATAATAAAATCTAATAAATTATTCTATATAAAAAATTAAATAATTTGAATAGTATGATAAACAATATTCTCCTACTTGTGTACATATCTTATATAATTTATTTTCTTAAAATTCTTTGTACAAACTATTTGTTTTTGTATTGTAGACCAAAATCAATTTATATCATAGGTATTAATTATATCATAATTAAATTTTATTTTTTAATAATTGAAATTCAAAATTCACTTCAATATTAGTTTGTGTTCATATAAATTTATTTTTTAGTTTTGAATTTCTATCATATATTATATATTTCAATATATTGTACATATGATAAAATTATTTCTTTCTTATATCAGTCTGTATAAGAAAGTTATTAATATTCTTATTATATTTTTTAATTATTATTAATAATCAAGAGGAATTTATTTTAACAAAATATAAACAAGTTTTCTAAGAAATTGTCTTTCTATTTTCAGTATATACATAATGATGACATGAATGATGACGATATCTTCATTAACACCAACTCCACAAATATATTAATTTATTTTATAATTAAAAATATTTTAAAATCATTATATTCTTAATTTTTATTATATAAATTTTTGTAAGATTATAATTTAAAATAATAAAATTTAAAATTAATGACGGATTAGCGACGGAATTAGTGATAAAAACTTTTGTGACAAACAATTTAACTACAGAATTAACGACGGAAATTTCTGACAGAAAAAATTCCGTCGCTAAATATTTATTGACAGATTTTTTAACGGATTAGTGACAAAATTTAGCGATGGACAGAAATTCTGTCACTAATCCTTTGAAAAAATTAGCAACGGAATTTCCGTTGTAATTCTGTCAGAAATTAGCAACATAATTTGTTTCCTTCACAAATTCCGTCATAAATGAGTGACAGAATTTGTTTCCGTCTCAAATTCCATCACTAATCAACTGTTTTTTTTGGTAGTGTTACTATGCTAAAGCGAGCATAAACTGACACATGCATTGATAATACAAAGATTCATAAACTTTAGAAAAAAATTCTCAATAAAGGTAAAAAGTTACATATACTTGGCAAGACAACATATTTATTTATTCTAATTCATGAATCACATCTAACTCTAAATTCAAATGTCTTGCAGGAATAATGACACTTGTATTGGTTGAGGTAGTAAAATCAAATGGAGTGGGAGGCACCTTTAATTTGTCTACTTCTCCTTCCAGCATTTGTATCACTGTTTTCATGGAAGGACGGTTTATTGAATGCCACTGGATGCACTAAAGTCCTACAATTGCTAGCTTTTTAGCAATTCTAATGTCAACCTCATCATCTATATGAATGCTTATATCTCCTCCTTCAACCAAATTGTGGATCCATTCTGGGTATAGAACTTGAACAGTTTCTTTATTCGTATCAACATTTTTCCTTCCACCAACCATTTCCAGGAGTAGCATCCCATAACTATAAACATTTGATTTGTATGATACATTTCCGAAATTTCGAGAGAAAACTTCAGGTGCAATATATCCTGGGTTCCTCTTGCTGCTGTCATTGACACTGTACTTTAATTTTTAGAGCACAATTTAGCTAGACCAAAATCAGAAATTTTGGGGGTGAAATTTTCATCTAATAACACATTCTGAGGCTTGATATCAAAATGAAGAATTCTGTAATCACAGCCTTGGTTAAGATATTCAATCCCCTTTCCTATGCCAAGAGCAATTTGTTGCAGCTTGGACCATCCCAGGAAATTTTCTCTGTTATCTGGTGAAGATATGAAATTTTGGAGGGAACCATTTGGAAGAAAGTCATAAACAAGAGCACGGTGAAAACCATCAGCGCAACAGTCCAGCAAACGAACAACATTGATGTGATGAATTTTGCCGATTGTGCCAATTTCATTAATGAAGTCTTGTCCATCGCTGTCCGAATTATTGAGTACTTTGACAGCCACTTGAATTTCAGAAGAAAGCTTACCTCTGAAAACTGTTCCATGGGCACCTTCACCTAATTTGTGCTTGAAACTCTGTGATTCTTTTGATATCAGCGTAAGAGAATCTAGTAGGTTTAAGTGCCTCGTAGTCCTTCAAAAACATTTCAAGTCTGACTTGATCATCTCCTTTGTTCTTGAAGTAGCAGCATATGTAGAAGCACACAACGAACAACAAAACCAGGACAATGGAACCTGGAGTTATAGGAGCACAACAAATGAACATTTAATATCAACCCGAGCAACATCACAAAGCCTAATGAATTAAAAAAGAAAAAAAGAGAGGAAAATCATAGTCTACAGTCACACCTGTTCCTGCTCAACCAATTATGAGTATATTGCTGGATTTTGGTTGGTTCAGTTTGAGTGTTAAGGAGTTCCCCTGAAGATCCACTACGGATATTGGCGAACGTAACCGTATCATGGGGCAGGAAACTAGGTCCCCAGACAGAACATTTTCTTGGGGGCCAAAAGCATGAATCGGGCAGGAATCGGATCCAGAGGAAGAACAATTGAAGAAAGTAACATATTGGGGGGGGGGGGGGGACATGGGGATAATGGTACTCTAAAGGATAAATATTGGATTCATTGTAGAGACGGCGTTGTAGAAATAGTCTGGGAAGACAAAATTCTGGATCCTCTACTTCTAAGATGTGGGATTTCTTATCTATTTTTTTGACAAGGAGACTGACTCCTTCAAGAGCAGGAATAGAAGGAAACTCAACCATTAATGCGGAGTCATTATAATAAAGACCAAATGGATGAAGAGTTTGATGATGAGATACCTGCTGGTTCTCACCTTTCCCTTGTTTCAGAAGTATCACCAGCAACAAAAATCTGCCCCACCAAAACATTGTAATGTGAAACTTGGATTGAGATTCCTATCTATCTATATGAGTAAGTAGTGTTGAGATGATGAAGGGAACGCCGATAAAAGGAGTGAGCAGCGAAGGATTTTCAACATCTCCCGCCGACTTAAATGCGAAATGCCTTACCACACATGGGAACCGACATGTTTTTATATGATCTTCTAATTGATAAAATTAATGAAACAGAATTTGTGTTTTACATTTAAATTATAGTAGCATATCTTTTCTGAAATAAAATAACTTCAAAAATGGTAAAGTTATACTAAATACATCATTTAAAAATAGGTGAGCCCAAAAAAAACAAGAAGAAGAAGAAAAAGGAAGTTGAGTGATATAAACAAGAAGCATGGGATCGAATTGAGAATAAAAGGCTAAGCATTCGCAAGCAACTAACTCAGCGATGGGAATAGAGAAAGGGTTATTGTGTTGGTGCCTAGTGTTGTGGCTTTCTCCGCTTCTAAGGAACGGAGTTCTGAGTTCTGAACTTGACTACGAATTCTGTACTTCTCGTTGCGGCAATTTCACAATTCCGACTACGGTATGACCCCCTCGACTGCGGCCACCCCGACTACGAGCTGACCTGTGAAAACGACGTCCCTCTGATTCATGTGTCTAATGGAACATACAGAGTTCTGGGAATAAACTACAAAAACTTCACAATCCGACTCGTAGATGCTGACATTCAGAAAGGAAACTGCTCTTCCCTTCCTTTCTATTCCTTATCCCTATTTGATTTCGATAATGGAAATAGCAGAAATCCCTACAGAGCTTATGTTGTACACGGCAACAAAACAGAATCTGTATTATGCGATCAGGTGGGGTACATGAAATGCAGCGATGCAGTGAGGGAGGACGGAGCGTATGTGGATGCGGCCCATTGCGTGAAAGAAGGAGGCCATCTTTATGCTGTGGTTGGAAACTTGCTAGCTCACCAGTTTAAACGTCACTGTCGTCTGAAATCGGTGACCCTCATTGCCGCAGATCGGGAGTCAGTGGTGCCTGGTGGAGTCAAATCCTACGCTGATATTCACACACTGCTTTCCTCTGGATTTGAACTTTCATGGTGGCCACAAGGTTGTGACCTTGTATGTCAACAAAACGCCGCCTGCTATTTCATCTATGAAACTCAAGATCTGCGATGCCCGCCTAGTGATGAGGAATGTTCTTCCCCTCTCGGATTATCTTCCAGTTGCCGTAAGTATCTGATTATTGCATCCTGTAATCTTTAATTTACTTGGCCATAGTACCATACTATCTCATGTTTTTAAACATAAGAACTAGTTGATTAATTTAAATAGATTAAAAAAATAAATTAAGTTAGTTATTTATAATAAATAAGTATTATTTTTTCTAAAATATCCTTACTAATTAAGTGTATTGGTTAGAACTATTATTATTAGAATAACTATCTTAGAAATAAATAAATAAATAAATAAATAAATATAAGAGACAAGTGAATTGGAATCTCATATTAAAAATAAAAATCAAAATCAAATAAGATTTTATATCAAAGACCGAACCTAATACATGGGTCTACATTTGGTGCTCATCACCTAATGAGCAATCTGGGCCCTCGAGATCTAATTTGGACGGTCTAGATTTAATATTTTTAAATAATTATTTTAAAACAAAAAATTATATTTTTAAAAAATAATAGTTAAGAGCTTATTTTTATTTTTTATCCTATACTTATTAAAATAATTATTTAAAAAATAAAAATAAAAATAAAATTAAATATGGACTGTCCAGATTAGATGAGCATTGGGTGCTTATCAATGCAAATCCCTAATGCATGATATGCTTCTTCATTCGCAAAAATGATTCATTTGGCAGATGACTGTTAGCTCTCGAAACATCCTCCAACTAATAGTAAGATGCCAACAAAAAAAATTTAATTCATTCAAAAATTTGCAAACATAAAAATTTAGCTCTAAATTTATAAATTATACTCCGGCCCTTTTTTTGATAAGATCCAAATTCTGAATTAGTTTAATCCTTTTATAAAATTTTCTTCAAGATTGTTTGAATATTAAATGTGATTTTGTTAATTTTGCCTCTAATTAATTTTTTATTATCTCTCTTCATCCTTTTCTCATACTACATTTTTTTTTTATCATTTATCTCATTAAAAGTATTTTTCTCCTCTTTTATTTGTCATTTATTAAATAAGAAAAAGTTCAATCGTTACATATTTATTGCTTTTAACTAATTTAAACTGTTTTTTTGAATGGTATAATTTGGTTAAAATGATCTTATATTAGTTCTTATAATTTGATCAAATTTTAATTTTGATCTTATAATTTCAAATTATTGGTTTTATCCATGTAGAGTTATAAAGATTTGATATGAGATTAACATACAGTCACTTTGGTACTTTTTACAAGTTTTAGTTTTGATCTTTATATTTAAATTCAGACAAGTTCAAGTTCCAAGGAGATTATAGGAACCAAAACCAATAATTTAAAATTATAGAGATTAAAGATAAAAATTGATAAAAACCAATAATAATTTAATTTTGTTTTTTAAATTTTTTTGTAAAATAAAAAATATCCAACTATATATATATTAGATAATTAGAAAAAAAATATTTTCTTGCAACATAATTTACTTCTTTTCTTTTTTTGCCAACGTGCAACATAATTTTTTTGTTTTTGGGGTGAAGAACGTGCAACATAATTTACTTAACCGATGCTTTACCCTCAACTGAAATAAGATTAAACAACTTGCTAGCAAGAATTAATTGTTCAAAATAAACCTAAGTTAATTAACTTTTAATGAATTTATATTTACATGGTTTTTCTCCTATCTTTAATGTAGGATCTAATTAGACAATTAGTGTTAATCTTAAATGTAAGACTTATTTTATATTTGTATTATTTTTTTCAAATTAACCCTATTAATGTTCTCTTAACAATAATTAGATAGGAGATGGAAGAACGGAATTAAGAAAGATGTTTAAAGTATTTTAGAAAAAACATATCATATTAATTAAATCAACTAAAATTTTTAATCTACTTAAATTAGTTAATTAGGTCTTACATTAAAGATTAAATTAGTACTTTTTTGACCTGACTGTAATCACCGAATTTTGAGTTAAAATCGAGTTTTATTGTTGGGTGATGCAGGGCTGTCAAAGGTGCGCATACTAGCTGAAGGTAACATTACACGGCGTTTTTGGTGAAAAGGATTAAGAAATTTTATTCCGTTTTATTATTAATTGATTCTTTTTTTATTCTATTTTATTATTAATTGATTCTTGTGTTAAACAGACACCCGTCATCTACTTAAGTTATCAAGTCTCTTAATACATGCACGTTAATTATCAAAATTAAAAGATGCGCTATATTCCCATTTTCTCCGTTTACAAATTATTTTTACAAATTTTAATTTTAAAAATATAGAGGATAAAGGATTTTTTTATTTCAAGTTTGTAATGCATTTTATCTTAACTATTTTCCCTTTTTGATAAAATGTAGATATGTGGTATTAATCTGTGAGTGCGAGGATATATATACAAAATAAATTTGTAGCATTTGATTGAAAAATTATTTTTTAAAATATTTTTATGACAAAAATGGGATGAGTACGTCTCTTGAAAAGTCATTTTATATTTTATATTTAGTATACAGAAAAATCACCGGATATACTATTTCTTATTTTATTCAGTGACATAAGTGGTATTAGCATTCAATAAATCAATTTTATTTTAGTTTCTCCCCATCTTGTTTTATTTTGCATTGGAAAAAATTTATCATATTTTTTGGCCAAAAAAGTCTTGTACTTTCAAAGATTTATAGAATGCATATGAAAACGCATATTGTGGTCATTTAATTAATTTGGTATTTTAAGTAGAAATCCTTGGATCTCCCAAATTTATAAAACTAGTGTAGTTAAGTTTCGTGCCTCATATGAAATCCTGTTTATTGTTCTAACTAATTTTAATTAATTATTTATTATTCACGAATTAGTTATTTTAAAGCTTATAATGTAAACCAGCGAAAATATTAATTAAAATTTTATGTCAACTTTAATACTTCTAACTATTTTTATTATATGTGTGAATAATTAAGAATCACTTATATTTGAGAGTCAAGGAAGGGGAAAAAATGGTTCATCAATTTTTACGGTAGTTGTGTTGTTTTATTATGCTCACCCTTTTTGCAAGAAATGCATGTCCCACGATGATTGGCTGTTTGTTTGATCTTTTTCTTACAGACAATATCTACGGTATTTACCAAGGTACGGCTCTATTATCTCCTCCACCTTATTATTTAGACAAGTCTTAACTCATCATTCGTTTTTTTATCCCTGTAGTTTCCTAACAACTTCACAGATTAATGTTCTGGGAGTATTTATTATGTTTTGAATTCATTGTGGGACTAAAGATTAATTTAAATTTACTCCTCTAGTCCTAAATATAAGAACTACACTATAAAATGAGTTTTATATTTAAAACCGGATGATTATTTTCCTTCTACGTACCTCCAGTTTTATTGATCCAACTGACCAGTTCTATATGGCCTGTATGGGAATACTCATGCGCAGGTCTATTAAAAGTAGTGGGGAAGGTGTATCCAGAGATATACAGTCTTGATAGCCACTTTAGCAGATCAAATATTGCAAGGCCATTAGGAACAGCCACTGGAAGATTTGTTTTGCCATTCAACACAGCCAGATTTTTATTTGGGATCATATTCCTAAGTGCGTTGTTGATTTATACGTTCCGCAGAAGACACTTGTCAATGCATGAAAACATTGAAGATTTCATAAGACTTCACAACCTCCTTCCATTAAGGTACTCCTACAAGGATTTGAAGACAATTACTGAAGGATTCAAATACAAGTTAGGTCAAGGAGGCTTTGGAACCGTATACAAAGGCAAGCTTAAGAGTGGGACTAACGTTGCTGTCAAAATGTTGGGTAATACCAAAGCCAATGGCCAGGAATTTGTCAATGAAGTGGCAACTATTGGGAGGATACACCATTTTAATGTGGTACACGTTGTTGGATTTTGTGTTGAAGGAACAAAGCCTGCTCTTATATATGAATTCATGTCCAATGGCTATTTGGATAAATATATTTTTTCCAAAGAAGCAAGCGGCTTCTTAAGTTATCACAAAATATATGACATATCTTTGGGAGTGGCACGTGGAATTGCCTACCTTCATGGGTGTGACATGCAAATATTACATTTTGATATCAAGCCTCACAACATCCTACTTGATGACAACTTCACTCCAAAAATTTCAGATTTTGGACTAGCAAGATTGTATTCTATGGATAATAGTATTGTCACTTTGACTGCAGCAAGAGGAACAATAGGATATATGGCTCCTGAATTATTCTACAAGAATATTAGGGGAGTGTCTTACAAGGCTGATATTTATAGTTTTGGGATGCTTTTGATGGAAATGGCTGGTCGAAGAAGAAATTTGAATCCACATGTTGAACATTCAAGCCAACTTTACTTTCCTTTGTGGATTTACGACCAATTTGATGAAGAAAAGGATATAGAAATGAAAGATTTGACAGAAGAGGAAAAGAATTTAGGAAAGAAGATGTTTATAGTGGCATTATGGTGTATACAATTAAAGCCTGCAGATTGCCCTCCAATGAATAAGGTAATAGAAATGTTAGAAGTAGATGGACTCCAAAGTCTTGAAATGCCACCAAGACCTTCTCTATATCCCAGTGAGACCGTTGTATTGGATGATACACTTGACTCTGACCTAATAACATCCACTATCTCTTTACGTTCTCATAGAACCAACAGTTCGCAATTGAAAAGGAAAGTCGACGCTAGTAATGTCTTCAACTAAGCAATCTGTAGTTGATAACAACACTGCTTGGTTAGTGCCCTGAACTGTGTTTTGCTAATTGTTTAGCATTTTAGTTTCGTGTCTGATAATGATGTGATGATTCATGTCGTATTATGTTAAATTCAGTGAAACTTTAGCTGAAGTTTTACATTAGAAAAGGGAGTCAATTGGACCATTAAGTTTTATTTGGTGTTTTATTCCATTTATGTTATGCTACAGAAATCAATTGGACAATTAAGAGTCGAAAAGAAGGAAATTAAAAGAAACTGTCCATTAGGAAATCATACACAGTATAACGTTAAAGCTCAGAATGAACGATATAAATCCTGATCACCATTTCAAATATATAGAACCAATCAATTTATAATAACAGTAACTTGGAAATGAATATGTGCTAAACACTAAGAGATTTAGATTAATGATTATTTTTTCAACTATATATCACGTGATGAGGTTATATATATGAGCTTGAAAGAGATACTTGTGAATATAATGATATGATTATACTCTTCCAGTCTTAAATATAAGACTTTTTTATATTATATTTAGAATCAAAAGAGTATTAAAGCAAAACCCAAAATAAGGCAATGATAATGTTATATAAAATACAAATTGATGAGCAAAGCTAATAATTCATGTGTTTCAAAATTTTAAATAATCATTGTGTTGAATTGCCCGAGAAATATTGTCACCGACTCGCCCTGCTTATGTAGTTGCTTTTCAGCACAAGGTCACGTCCCTTGAATTGGTGTCTACACTCATATTCTCTTTTTAATTCAGTCCCTTAACATAGGCACAGTAAGTTGTCAACCCATGTTATTAACAGTAAATTTTGTCATGTTCTTGGCGGCGACGGAACAATCCATCACAAAATCAATTTGCAACATGCTTTCCTTAGTTCTCGTGGAAAATTCCTCCCCAACGCCGGCTGTTTTCCCCCCCCCCTCCACGTAGGTATTTTTACATTTTTATATTGGATGTAATTTTATTTGAAGTATTATCAGGTACTAAATATGAGTACCTCCTCCAATAAAAATTCAAACATTAGTTCAACTCGTTGCGAGGAACTAATGATTTGTGTTAGACCCAACCTCTTTTTTTTTTTTTTTAAATTTATTTATTTATTGTTTTTTTACTCGTGGTGACAGTATATTTGAGAGAGAAAGAAAAGGTCTTTAAAACAGTCAATACTAGAGTTTCTTGTCAAAAAAAAAAATCTAAGAAGAGTTTGGGGCATAACACCAGCCCAAAACACATGTACCGTGAGGTGTTAGTTTCTCAGGCCCACACTCATGGATAGATCCACAAATGACAAATCGATGGAGGGAAGCTGCAAAAACTACTTTTTTCTGAATGTTTAATTTTGTCATTAGAGTTTAGGTTAATTAAAATACATAAAACTTGCTGCATTTTGAGTTAGCTGCATCATCTTCGTAATCTGAGGGTCCATTTGGTATGAGAAAAATGGAGGGAAGGGAGGAAAACCCCACTTCTGTAATTTTTAAAATAGAGTTTTTTAAAATTTTTCTTCCCCTCTCCTCCCCTCTATTTCTTTCATACCAAACAGTACCTAAAAATTTAAAGCCCTTAATATTTTATATTTTGATGATCAATTCTTTTACCGTTAAAATAAATTAGCAGCTCTACAATGTCAAAATTTTTCTTTTTCTTTTTTATAATTTTATGCCATTTCATTTAAAAATAGAATGTGGCACACACTTTTAAATATTTTATACTTTTTTATTTAAAAAGAGGATGTGGTCAAATAAATATTTAATATAGTTTTAAAGTATTTAAAAAAATGCTTACAATTACCTGATAAATTCAAAGTGTTGTTTTCAAATGAAATAGTATATAATAAAAAAATAAAAATTTGGACACAGTAAAAACTATTAACTTTAAAGCAATTTTAATGGGAGTTAATGGCCAAAATCAAACATTAAAATAAGGGTCCTTTTAAGGGCCTGTTTAGCATAGTTTATAAATACCTTTTTAATCGTAATTTATAAAATATAAGGTAAACATGTGAAAAAAATTTTATCTTGGCTTACGTGAAATATACTTGTAAATATTTTTGAATACTATCCCAAACAAACCCTAAATGTTCAGCAGATGATATATAGCTAACCCAATTCAGGAAGGCAGATGAAGTTTAAGAGATGATTTGTTATATTTTAAAATTGATATGTGCTAATTCACAATTAGGTGTTATTTGCAAGTTTTTCGTATTAGCATATCCCTTTCTGTGAAATTGGTGGCCATTGTCGTATGCATTACTGGCAACTGGGAGTCATTGTTACTAGATGGAATATTATCCTACGCTGATATTCACAAAGCGTGAGTATCATTAAATCTTTTAGACTCAGTTTAGAGATTTACAGGTCTTACCATGTCAAGGTTTTAACAAACAGCACTCCAAGCCTCACAGAGATATCATTAGGACCTCAACCTGTAAAACTCTGGATTGAAGACTCTTCAATCAAAAGAGATCATCTCGCGAGGTCATGGTTGGATTCTTTTTGATACACAGGATCTTAAAAGAGGTAAGTGTAGAGCATTCTTAAATCTTTAGATCAGATAGAACACATTTTCAGAAAGAGAAAGAGTTTAGAGAGATGTTATGGAAAACATACTTTCATTCAACACTCAATATTACAATGCTTGATGCCCCTTTAAAAAACTAGAGGTGTCCTTATATAGACTCTTGGATTGACTAGACGACAAACCTGAATTATTACAGACTCAATGATGCAACCCTACTTTATAAAAGTAAAGATTCCTGACAAAAGCAAAATTAAAGCTGATAAAGCAAAAGGCAACACACATCACACTCATACATAAAGTAGGAAATAAAGTAGATTCCAAACAGATAAGGCTAATCCTTGAAGAGCCTATATTCCTCATTAGTGAGATCAATGTAATCCTCAACATAATCGATGCATTCTGAGCAGTCACTTTTGCATTCTTCATCAGTTTTGTATTCTTCCTCTAGAACTTGTTCAGGCAGTAATTTTGGGTGAGGAATTTGGAGACCTTCCAGTTGAGTGAGCTGGAAGGGCTGTGACTCTTGTTGATAAGGATCTTGGGATTCTCCTACGAGGATTGGAGGAGTGATGGCTTGTAGGATAAAATTTCTTTAGAATTATTGCAATGTGGGAGTTGTTGATGAACTTGTAGCAGACTGCTGTGGAGAATTGGGAGGAAAAACTCCAAGAGGGAGACTCGTAGAGTCTTCACTAGTGTTTGGTTCATTTAGTGCAATTAAAGTTTATCCCAATTTCTTCATTATTTTAGTCTTATATTTAGGCTAAAAAACAAAGGTGTTCCAAAAATTCAGGTAGTTATCTTTGTAGACACTTCCATTAGTGTCTCTTTCATAGTGCCTGAAAAATGTTGTTTTGGTGGTGGTGTGGTCCAAATATTATGCTCATTGAGAAGATTGTAGAGTTTTTCTTTCCATTAGGGTAGATGAGCAAACATTTGGAAAAAGGCAACAAGATGGGAATTTTGGTTCCTAGAATCACAAAGATAATGGTAAATGGGTGAGGCTGGGAAGGCTATGGTATAGGTATGGATGGCTGAAAGAGCCCAAAGGTACCATAATAGCTCTTCTGGAATTGAACATTTGATAATAGGGATGGTGAGGTAAGGAGTGTCCAGGTCAAAGTGTTAAGGATAAGGCTAGATTCTAGTGTGAACAAACAACAGGTGGAGCTAATAGAACAAAGTTTATGTGGTGAGGTTGATAACATCAGTGGGTGTTTCAGGTCGTGACACTAGAGGAAAGATGGTGGATTTGACTCCATAAGGCATCCTTGGATGGGATTCAAATATGGTTGATATGTGTAGAGTGGTGAAGGATTCACGGGACTAAGAATGCTGAGGGATTTTCTGGGTGTGAGAAATTGAACTATAGGGGGTCTGGAGAGATAATCAGCAAGTGTGTTGTGGCGTCCCTTGATGTGCTTAACTATGAATTTATAGCAGAGGACCAGTCTTTCCACCTAAGCAGCTGTGCATCTAGAAGTGTCTTCTTTTTTGTTTCAAGCATGGAGGGAAATGAAGTATTATCCATTTTAAAAATAAAGTTGAAAGGACTAAGATGAAAATTGAATTTTTCAATTTCCTCTTTTTATAGCTAGAATTTTCTTGGAGGTGGCGTGATAGTGCTTTTCTAATTCTTTGAATTGTTCGTTTACATATCCACAGTAATGTCTTTTGCCATTAACTTCTTCAAGAAGGACTGCACTCCAATAATAATCAGTAGCATCAGTTTGTAGTGGCAGAGGATGTTGCATTATCTCCTTAAGCTTTTTGACTGCGGTAGTTTGATCTTTTCCCTAAGGGATAGGATTCTTTTTCAAAAGCTTAGACAAGTGGCTTGTGTGTCTGGTTACATCAGGAATAAAGTCATAAACATAATTAATTATGCCCAAGAATTGTTGAATTTGCTTTGCCAACAAGTTGTCGTCTGGAAAATTGAGTAATTCTATGCAATATGCAGATGAGGTTGATAAAACATCATTATGAAATATTGCTCCAAGAAATTCAATTTGGGCTTGGGCTATAAGACCTTTTTTTGGAAGAAAGCATAATGCCATATTAGTGCACAATATCAGCAAATTGGGCCAATAGTTTTTTGTGAGGATCCTTATCTTCAGAAAACAAAAGAATATTATCTACATAGACCAAAGCACTGTCAAGGATGGGCTCAAATATTTTTTTTCATGGTTTTTTGAAATAAAGATGGAGCAACTTAGAGATCAGATTGACGATCCATACCATGTACGATCAATAAGAATATTTTGAAAAAAATATTATAATTTAGGAGACAAAGTAGTTGAAGGTTTTATATTGAGGACTAAATACAATATTCAACTAACTCTTATATTATAAATCAGGGGCAATACTTATTAACAACTTTAAGGAAATTAAAAAAAATAGTTAAAAGTAGCTTATTTAATAAAGTAGAAGTTTATAGTTTGTTAATGATGATAAATGGAAAAAATTGTTATTTCAAGCAAAAAATGTTATATTAAAAAACATATTACAAGTCTTTATAATCAGGAGGGAGGGAAGCATTAATTATAACGTTCTAATCAAATTTTTTTTTTATGAAGCACCACTTTATTTGTCATATGTATGTAAGGTGGGAATTAGATAAGGGGATATCATTGGAAAATAATTTTTATTATGGGACAAAAGTAAGAACTTCACATGTCTTTAACCAATTTTTTCACAATCTTCCTTACATATGAAACTAGAGGGAGTAGGATTTATTTTCATATTTATAGATTCTTTTGTTTGTTTGTTTTTTTTAAACTTTTCCACCTCGTGTTATGCTTTATAATTATAATCAGAGTAGGATTTATTATCATATTTCTAGATTATTTTCTTTTGTTTTTTTTTAACTTCCCCCCTCGTGTTATACTTTATAACTATAATTAATCTTTACTATTTTTTTATTTTCACTTATTTTTCAAAAATTATTTGAACATGCTTTTTTCTTATGTAAGCACTTCTTGGGTTCTAATGTTTTCTTAAGAATAATACACACATTTATATGGAAAAAATGCTGAAAAATTCTTATTGCAAAATTTATTATCCAAAAGCATCTAAAAACTCAAGACGTTGACTGATTGTATACAAGACAATATTCATTTTATCTGAATTGTAATGATCATGGTATTAAAACTCGGACCGGACTGGCCAGTTCAATCCAAAAATCAGTGAACTGGCTTAGTAACCAGTCAAGTTAAGGATAGAAACTGAGGTTGAATTGACCTAACATGACTTGGATCAACTTGAGGTAATAATCTGACCAGGTTGATGGGTTAACTAGGTTTGCTTTCTTTTTTTTCAATAAAAAAACTATTTTGATGATTTTTTTAAGTTGTTCATAATTAAGACTTAGTGATTGAATGACTATAGCAAGAAATATTTTGTTATCATATATCTATTTTGATATTTTGATGGGATGAATATTTAATGATTTTAGTAGTATGATATTATGATTTTAATTTGTCAAAGAAATTGCGAAAAAGTTGAAAAGAAATTCTAAATATGTGATTATTTTATTAGTGATTCAAAGTACTAAATTGACATTTAGTTCTGAATAAAAATTTAAATTATTTTTTATTGTTTTTATTTCTCACTGGTTTGACTCCTTGCATTAACTCCGGTCTGACTCACTAACTCTTTTTTTTTTTTTTTTTTGCTTTCGCATCCGGTGTCCTGGGGTAGGCCACCTTTAAGGCACATCAACGGCACCAGACTAATCCGGATCGAGGCATGACAGGAACCATCAAGGTTGGTGTGCCCCTGGCCCCTAAGATGCTGTATTCGCACGTCTCAAACACAAGACCTGTGGTTAAGCTAGAATAGTCTTAGCCAGATAATATAATCGTCAGGGTTCGGACTCATTGACTCTTAACATATTATTTTAACCGATTTAGTAACTGTTCTGATTTTTAGTACTTTGATAACAATAGCGAAGAGCATCACTTTCTTTCGCATTTGCCTTCTGCAAAATTCCCTTTGCAGCATTTCTCTCTGGCATTCTTGCAGGTAATGTCTCGAACTCATATTATATAATCCACTTTACTCTTTTACTTATTTTTTTATTTTAATTTATACAAGTAAGTTATGAAATTAAAATAATAGCTAGGACTTATTTTGGTCTATATAATGTTAATGTTTTAACATACTTTTAGGTCCATCGTGCCCGTTTAGATTAGACCTGAACGAATGATTTTGCGTTTTACAAAATAAATATGTGAGGAATTTTATGTTGTAAAATGCAAAAACACTTATTTTAAACCAATGGAAACAGCACCTGTCGTTGTAAGCTTTAACATCTAATATCTAGGTGCCTTATTAGTCCAAGTGATTTTATAATGAGTCACACCTTGGATATCCCTAAAGTAGAGTGAATTTTCCAAGAGTAAGATGTATTGTCGTAGGTTTGGAGATGAAAACCCAACCCGATTTGGTAGGCCAGACTAGTAAACTAGTAAATTAACCAATTTTCTAACAAGTCTGATTAAGAGTTTTGAATTGATTGACCGTGTTGGATTTTCTTTATTTTTTTTTCCTTTCATGATTAAGCTTAAAACAGCATTGTTTTGAGTCTTTTTTTTTTTTAAACAAAAAGAATAGTCCATCACATTTGTGTTTTGCTAACTCTTTTGGTGGACTATGCAAGATTTATATATGAATACTCCATTTATTTGTGAATTAATGCCTTTTATTTAAATATTACATTTTTCAAAGTTATATATAAATATTTTTATATATTTTAACTAAATAAGTTAAGGTGTAACCTTGAAAGTTTTTACTTAGAAATGCTGGGCACTTAAAAGTTATTTTTAGATACAAAATTACCATGAAAGTTACAAATCACAGTTTTGTCCCTGACCTTAAAAATATTAACAATGAATGTCACCATTTTAACGGTTAACAATAGTTTTCTAACAATAATGGACAAAATTACTACGATTTTAAACTTTAGAAGTAAATTTGCATTAAAAAAAAAAAACTTTCATGTGCCCAGCCCTTCTTAGTAAAAACTTTCAGTGTAAATTTACCCCTTAACCCTTGATTAAATTATATTGTTTTAAATGACCGATTTAACCTTAAATTGACTTTGATTTATATTACTCACCTTGAACCATTGTCTCAACTGGTTAATTGGTAAGTTTGATTTTCAATACTACTTACCTGACGCTTCTTGTAATGCCCATTCTTTCTAATTTTTGATAATTAATTTCTAGATAAAATAAAATAAAATTTGGTAATGTGTAGCATAATCACGAAATCATGCAATTTTTATTTTTTTGTAATGATTTTTTTAGAGAAAATAGTTCAAATTGCGCAGTTTTAATTTATCTTTAAAAAAATTGTTAACAAAATATAAAACTACTATAATATTTCATGACTATAAGAAAGCATGACGTGATAATCTCCCTCCATGGTTGGGGGTGGCCGTGCGGTATTTCCGTACATGTCCTTCCCCTAGTCTCACCGTTGACATTGTGAATTGTTTCCTGCAGGTTTGCCATCTTCTAAGGTTCTTCATGAGCGTAACTTCCTCAACTATCATATATTCTTGTTTATTTTTTTATTAAAACATATAAGATTTATATAATTTTTATAGGTAAATTGATAATTATGTATTATACTTCCTCCAAACCTGCTTACAAAAAACACATGATATCATTTATTTATAAACAAATTAAGGAGAATACATGATAGCCAAGCCTTATTTTCTAATATGCGCGTGTGTTTTTTTAGTGTGTTTTTTTACCTCAATTCAGTGTTATATTGTGAAAATAAATGCATTATAACCATACCTGTTCTTAAAGTTTTTCTTTAAAAAAAAAAAAAACACTTGTGAATTCTTGTATAGTTCTTTGACCAAAGAAAAAAGTTTACCTGGTCTTGATATTAAATGCATTATAACTATATATTCATAAGTTGAGTAGGCTGAATATATGTGCCCGTGTGTTATATTACATATAATTATGAAAAATTAAATTATGTTAGTTATCGTATTTTAATCATAAATAATAAATTCTGCATAGTTATTGCCAAAAAAAAAAGACTTTCCTTAAATTATTTTGTGAGTCCATGTTTCACACAATGTCTAATATGTAAATTGTACTGCTTCCAATCTTAATTATAAGATCTCATTTTTAAACTACAAACGAGGTCTTATAATTAGGACCAGAGACAATACTATATGTTTGTAACTCGCGTATGAATATTGTGTCTTTCTTTGAGTTTGATATATATGTGTATGTATCTATCGATTTTGATTTGACAAAATAATTCTCTTTGAAAATTGGTAAAAAAAAAACCTGGTTAGAAAATTAAATGTGCAAGGCACCTAAGGACTCGGGTCCTTGAGGGGGTGCACCTCTACAGCTGAAGAAGAATTGTGCTCCGTGAAAATAGGCCGCTTTTGGATCTTTAAACAAATGTCAGGTGCGTCTGCACGATTAAGTTTCCAACCAGAAAGTTTTGACTAATTTTTACATTTTCTTTTGAGTGACTTTTTTTTTTTGTTAATCACATTTTGGGGACAAACCAATTTTACGAACTTTAATTTTTGGAAATATAAACGTGCAGTTTCAGAGGATGTTTATTTGACGATCATGGACTCCGAGTCTGGCGAAAAAGATGGTGGCGACTTCATTTCAATACCAGCTGCCTTTGCCTTAGGAGAAGTCACAGCATATGTTTTGCCACCCATTATTCTAAGATTTCAATATATACACGTGCAGTTGCAGCGGATGTGTATTCGACGATTTACTTTGATTCTGGGGTAAACATGATGGCGATTTGATTTCAACACCAGTTGCATTTGCCTTAGGAAAAATCACAGGAAGATATGTTTTGCGATGCACTATTCTAAGATTTATAGTTGGTATATTATTTCTGTTCATCTTGTTAATTTACACATATCGGAGAAGACACTTATCAGGCTATGAAAGCATTGAAGATTTCATACGACTTTATAACCTTCATCCAATAAGGTACTCCTACAAGGAATTAAAGTCAGTGACCAAGGGTTTCAACAATAAGATTGGTGAAGGAGGCTTCGGCACTGTGTACAAAGGCAAGCTAAGGAGTGGATCTGAAGTTGCAATCAAAATGCTGGGCAAATCCAAGGCTACTGGCCAGGAATTTATCAATGAAGTGGCAACTATCGGAAGGATACACCATTTCAATGTGGTACGTCTTTTTAGTTTTTGTGTGGAAGGAACTAAACGTGCTCTTATTTATGAATCAATGTCTAATGGATCTTTGGATAAAATTCTAAAGAAGGAAGTGTCTTTTTAAGTTATTGCAAAATATATGAGATATCTTTAGAAGTGGCTTGTGGCATAGCCTACCTTCATCATGGCTATGACATGCAAATATTACATTTTGATATCAAGCCTCATAATATTCTTCTTGATGACAACCTGAATCAAAAAATTTTGGATTTTGGACTAGTAAGGTTGTATTTTACCAATGATAGTATTGCCACTTTAACTCTAGCAAGAGGAATAATAGGATACATGGCTCCTGAATTATTCTACAAGAATATTAGGGGGAAAGTGTCATATAAAGCTGATGTTTACAGTTTTGAAATGCTCTTAATGGAAATGGCCAGCCGCAGAAGAAACATGAATCCACATGTAGAGCATTCAAGCCAAGTATATTTTCTATCATGGATTCATGACCAATTTGACGAAGAGAAAGATATAGAAATGGATGATTTGACAGAAGAGGAAAAGGTTTTGGCAAAGAAAATGTTCATAGTAGCGTTATGATGCATTCAGTTTAATCTGCTGCTCACCCTTCAATGAACAAAGTAATAAAGATGCTGGAAGTAGATGATATTGAAAGTCTTGAAATGCCTCCAAAGCCTTCAATATATCCTGAAGATGACGGACCGAACTTTGACCAAACAACATCTTCATTCTCCATAAGTTCTCATTACGATCTAGGTGAGCAAGCAAGAAGCGACCAGAAATAATACTCCGTAAAGAACTTATTAATTTGTATTTTTGACAATATATTTAGTTGGTGACCAGAAGTGATATGTACAATGACTATTTCACTGTGAACTCTTTCTCGTAACATTATTCCCAATCCATATTCGGTTTCCACATTCTTTTCTGAAACCAAATTAATTTCCTCTTTCTTTATTCTCAAAGGAGTCATTTTGGCGATCAGGCGTTGGTTCTTGCCATGAACATTCTGAAACACACTCTCTGTTCAACTGTTCTAGGTTTCCTTGTAAGTATTCTAAATTCTGTCTCACATTACCTCCCTTTCTCCTTCAAGAAATGATCATTCTGATCATCGACAAAGCCAAGCAGCTTCAAATCTAAAAGACCAGCAACCTCTTTTCTGAAAAGGTCAGAGCAAGCCAACACCCTCAGAAAAGGTCATTGCGTAAACAAAGGCCCTTTTCAAGTGAATTTGTAAGTATAGGAATGAATCTCCAATAATCTTCAATCCTCGTTAACGGTCAATTAACGATCATGCTGAATTGCTGAGGCGAAATCCCACCTTTTATATCATTAAAATAACCAATGACAATAAAAGGCAGATTCATCTGAGCAGCAGTATTTCCCACTTGATGCCAAAAAGAAACCCCTTTTAAAGCTTTCGTGTAGATTAACTAAGAGGCTCGAAAGTGATACACCAAGGTATTCCTTTAGCAAAGGATACAAGGCAATGTCCAGACTGTCCGTCTTGAGACAACAAAAGAATATGGGCAGCATCATTTACTTTTTTATATTTTTTAAAAAATAATGTGACTTCATTTTTTGTTATATTGATTGATGTTGATATTCAAATTGATTTAATGTTTTATATTTATATTCAATGACTTCAAGATTTATATTTATGTATTGATGATTGCTATGTTAGGAACCCCTATAAATTACTCTCCTCCGAAGAAAACATCATCTTTCTGCACTTCAATTCTTTTCCTGGAGAAATTAATGTTTATGTATATAACATCGTTTGAATTCTTTTCCTGGTGAAATTAATGTTTATGTATATAACATCGTTCTTATTATATTTCTACTTTTATCCTAAGGATTATGCATATGAAAAATACACTTTGTCTCTTCTCATTCTATGGCGTCGTCGTTCAAGTTAGTCACACATATGAAGAAAGACATTTTAAGGAATGAAAAAGGCAGCTGCAAAAAACTCAAACAAGTTTTACATTAAAACACAGTAATTTTCAAGTTTCTTAAAAGGTGTCGCTCAAAAATATTTAGGGAACCTGTTTCATTCTGGAGCACGAATGTCATGATATATTAGATTTAAATTTTTTGATATAAACAAATCCACATGAGGATAATTAGATGGTAAAAGTAGAATGAGGTGTGGGTAGAGTTTCTAAATCTTGCTATAAACAAGAACCTATTTTGTATTCTGTTATTCACCACAATAATTTGGCGACGCTATGTGAAAGATCATTATCTTAAATAGAAAACATAAATAGATTGGTGCATAGAAAATGAAAGGATTCATTTATAGACTGAACATGAAGACTAGCATTACAGATCTCAAAAATTGCTGGCCAAGAAAGAGAACCTTACAAATGTTGTCAATGGAGGCATGAGTTTGGCGAAATTAATACAAATCCTATCAAAATACGACGCACGGGTTCAAGAACAGAGAAGGTACAACTAATTACTAGTTGCTAGTAAGATCTCAGCAATAGCATGCGTTTGGCAAACCAGCAAGTGATGTGTTCATTCTAATTCATGAATCGCTTCCAACTCAGATTTCAGATGTCTTGCAGGAATAATGGTTCTTGTAATGATTGAAGTAGCAGTGTCAAATGGAGTAGGAGGCACCTTTAATTTATCTACTTCTCCTTCTAACATCTGTATCACCATTTTCATGGATGGCCGGTTTATTGGATGCCACTGAATACACCAAAGCCCTACAATTGCTAGTTTCTTTGCAATTCTAATATCATCATCTTCCTCCAAATAGATATTTATATCTCCTCCTTCAATCAAATTATGAATCCATTCTGGGTACAGAACTTGAAAAGTGTCTTGATTTGTGTCAACATTTTTTCTTCCTCCAACCATCTCTAGCAGTAACATTCCATAACTATAAACGTCTGATTTATATGATACATTCCCAAAGTTTCGAGAGTAAACTTCAGGTGCAATATAACCTAAAGTTCCTCTAGCTGCCGTCATTGACACTGTACTTTGATTTTTAGAACATAATTTGGCTAAACCAAAATCAGAAATTTTAGGAATGAAATTATGATCTAATAACACATTATGAGGATTGATGTCAAAGTGAAGAATTCGATAATCACAACCTTGGTGAAGGTACTCAATCCCTCTTGCTATGCCAAGGGCTAGTTGTTGTAACTTTAGCCATCCAATGAAATTTTCTTTGTCGTCAGGGGAAGATATGAACTTCTGAAGTGAACCGTTAGGGAAAAACTCATATACAAGAGCACGGTGAAAACCATAAGCACAAAAGCCTAGCAAACGAACAATATTGATGTGATGGATTTTGCCCATAGTCCCAATTTCATTAATGAAGTCTTGTCCATCGTTTTCTGCATTATTAAGTACTTTTACAGCCACTTGAATTTCAGAAGATAGCTTACCTTTAAAGACAGTTCCATGAGCTCCTTCACCTACTTTACCCTTGAAATGGTTTGTAATTCTTTTGAGATCAGCATAAGAGAATCTAGTAGGCTTCATTGCCTTGTAATCTTCCAAAAACTTTTCCAATCTTACTTGATCTTCCCCCCTCTTCTTGAAGTGGCGATATATGTAAAGGCTTACAATGAACAACACCACCAGTACAAATGACCCTAGAGTTGAACATCCAAATTCAATCAGAGGAACGTCCCACAAACAAATTAGAAAAAGAAAATATAGAGGGAAAGCAAAGTCACCTGGTAAAACAATTATAAGAATCATGCTAGTTTTGTGCTTTTCAATGTCAGATTTTGTCTGAGGCAACCTGAGTGGCAAGTAGTTCGCCCGAAGCTGATCTGCTCGTATTGGCGAAGCTAGCTGAAACATCATAGTGCAAGAAGCTAGGTCCCACTCCAGGACACTATCTTCGGAGGAAGCAGCAAAAATGGGGCAGACAATCATATCTTGTTCCATATTTATGTTTCTGAGGCGTCTCGAACCAATTGAAGAACAATTGAAGAAAGTAACATTTTCGGTCACATTAAAATTATCATACTCCAAAGGACCAATATTGGATGAATTGTAGAGACGACGTTCTAGAAAGAGTCTGGGAAGACAACGTTTTGGATCACGTAAGGACATGTGTAGGAAGTGGGATTCGTTGTATATGTTATTGACGGCGAAGGTTTCTCGTTTGAGAGCAGGAATAGACGGGAACTCAACCATCGTCCCCTTGAGATGAAATGGAACAATTTCATCATCAGGCAAATGCTGGTTCTGACCATTCCCCAGTTTCAGAAGCAACACCGACAACAAAAATCTGTGATAGTAAATCATGGTAAAAAAAGATGTTTGTTTTCTCTTGAAAAAACTCGGATTCAGATTCCTAGGTATTAGGCAGTGGCATGTCTAATTAAATGAAAGCAGGGGAAGCGGAAGGAACTTGGAAGGTGTTTGCTTTCCTAAATTGTATGCTCTGGTGCTATTTACGTATCCTACCAGCTGACCAAGAAAGATGCAAGCAAAAATAATCAGTCGGACAAAAATAAAGTCTGGCAAATAAGGATGTTAAGAAAAGCCATCAGTCAAACAGAAATTTCATGTCAACTTTGGGGGAGGTATACAAATTAACCGCGTTAAGCCGGAAGAAAAGTAAAAAGTAGCTGCATGTCATTTTCAAATATCATCGATGTAAAGAAAACTCATTAATTAGCCGCCTGCAGCAGCAAGAAAAGTCAAAGGAGATTTAGTCTTCAATATATATATTAAAAAATTAAAAAAAAAAGGGATAGAGCTATGAAAAGTAGACGATTAAATGAAGATGATCAGAATCCAGAGGTGGAGCAGCTGCACATCATTCTCAACGATGGGAAAGAAAGGCTTGAAGTGTTGGTATTTGGCCTCGTTCAGTCTGCTTCTAACGCTCGGTGTTACGAGTTCTCAAGAGCAGAACAAACCCTGTCCTCCGTCTCGGTGCGGCATTATCACAAACATCTCATATCCATTTCGCCTTCGAGATGACCCAGCCAACTGCGGCGACCCCAAATTCGAGCTAGCCTGCGAAAACAACGTCACTCTTGTTCATTTGTATAACGGAACATACAGAGTACTGGCAATAAACTACAACAACTATACAATCCGACTCGTAGATCCTGGCATTCAGGCGGGTAATTGTTCCTCCCTCCCTCGCTATTCCTTATCCCAATCCAATTTCACCGAAACTTACCTCTTAAACATGGAATACGATAGCACTAATCCCTACGGCGCAAATCTGAAGCGAATAGGATTAGAAGTTTCATTCAAACACGTTGTGTACCTGAACTGCAGCGATCCAGTGAGGGATGACACATCATACCTCGATACATCTCCATGCGTGAATTGGGAATCCAAAGGAGGAGGTCATGTGTATGCATTAGCGGGAGATTTACTGGTTAAGGAGTTAAAACCTCAATGTCGAGTGAAATCGGTGGCCACCATTTCATTAGATTGGGATTCACAGGTAGGCGGTGGAATCAAGTCATACGCCGAAATTCACAGAGTGCTTTCCAATGGATTCGAGGTTTTGTGGTGGAAACGAGCTTGTGTTGATCATAGTTGTCCCATTTCCAGTTTCTGCTCTTTGAACCGCGAAACTCTCAGGCTCCAATGCGCTCGGGATTTCTCGTCCTGTTACAGTCCCATGGGAATAACTGTGCATAGCGGAATTTTATGCAGTAAGCCACTTTCCTTTCTGCTTTAAATTTAGATTTAACAATTTTTGGAATAAAATACCTTGTTGAGTTAATTTTAATTATAAATATAAAAATTATTTTTTTAATATTTATAAATTATTTTTATGAATACTTTTTCAATTATATTCAAATAGAAAAAGGAGATAGGATATTAAAGATGATTTTAGTATTTTAAAAAAAATATGTTATATTTCTTATAATTAACTAACTTACCTAACTTCTTTAATCTAATCAAATTAGTTAAATAAATCTTATACCAGAAAAGTACTAATTTTTTAATTAATAGCAAAACTAATTTGTTAAATACTCCATCTAATCATACATATATATAGAAATTAGTTAATAAGTTTAATTTCATCTTGAATATAAAACATCAATTTATTATGCTTCTAAATTTATAAATTTTTTCTTCTTTATCCACAAATATTGTATAAAGGGAGTTTTTATTAAAAATAATTCCAAACAAATGATATAATATTTTATGGAAATCCACAAACATTTTTAATAAATAATAAGTTTAATTATTTTTTTAGTATTTATAAATTAATTACTTATCTCTTTACGTACCTTAATTATATGCATATAATTCTCCCGCTGAGCTTTGAATTAAAATCATGTTTTATTTTTGTGTGATGCAGATCAGTTAACAAAGCTGCGCATATTGGCAGAAGGCAAGGGTTATCATGTTTTTTTTTTTTCCTTTCTTGATTACTTTTTATATTTTTGTTGATATTCTTACTTAGTCTTAATGGTTATTAAATAGTTGAAACAAATATTAATTCAATTATAATTGGTTTGACCACTGACCATAGTTCAACCATTTGACCATGAATTAGTGATTTGACCGTTGCTGTTTAACCTTTCTTTTCTGTAGTCCTTTTTTAAATCTATGCCTCGCCTGCCGTTGTTGACTTTGGCGATGTTTTCTTTCAGATTACCTCTACGGATTTCAAAAAGGTAAGTTTCGCTCGTTTCTTCATAATCTTACTATTTAATTATTATTTGTTTTCTTGGTTAGTGTTTAATTTTAATTTATTTTTTTAACTTATAATTTGTGCCATATTTTTCTTTAACTTTTTCTAGTACATCATGATGATGAGTCTTTTTATGAATGGAATGAAAGAGAATAGTGACATATATTGACATTTTAATAGATTGAATAGAAAAATAAAGTGATAAAAGTGAAATATATTTAGTTGTGAAGGATATTATTGAAATGTATTTTATTTTGACTTTTGAGTTGTACGTAACTTCCTCTTCTCCAAAACAAAATTCACATTCCCATTTTGCCCTTACTTCTCCATATCATGACAATATTGTCCTCCAATGCTATGAATTTCAAGAATCATATTTATTAGGACAACATGAATCGAAGAGCATTAATATAGTTGAACCACTTTGGTGGATTATAAATTGTAAGCTAAAAGGTCTCATTATCAATAATTTTATCAAGTGTTCTGTTTTTTTTTTTTTTCTATCCTTGCTTTTTTGACGAAGTCCATACAGTCTGATATACTATTCCCGCACTTCTAATAACCTTTTTTGTCAATATACAAACCACCTCAAATAATTTTTTATTATTCTCTCTTTGGGTACATAAGAAATTAATGCATCGATCCGATCGCAAGAGTGATATTATTTTCCGTTGACTGGAGTAATTAATTATCCAGCTTTCTAAAGCTATAGGTAATTATAACAAGTTAAAATATACTATATCCGTTCATAATTCTAAGATCCCATTCATAGATTAGGACCGGAGGTAGTATGTGATCTTTCTACTTTTGGTAGATTTTTCTTCTTTTTCTTCTTTTGCTATATCCTTAAAATTTTGTGACGCATGCCTCCACATCCTCTCCCGGGCATGCATTTTGTCAGAATTCAAAGTTTAATAGAATTGTTTGGTGATGCATGCCCCAAAGTAGTATTTAGTGTTCAATTACTATCTTGTCACATTTTAAAGTTTAACAGATTTTTTTAATTATATTTCAACGATCATTTCGTAATTATATTAGGTCTTAGTTTAAAGAAATAATCTTTCCGATTCAAAATATAAGTTATTTTTAATCACTTTACTGGAATGAAGGATGAATGGTTAATCATTAAATCTGTCTCAAATTAAAAAAATAACTTTAATTCCTCTTTATTAAAATTCTTCTCACCTCTATCATCCTTTTTTATACTCAATATGTGCCAATAAATAAATAGAGGTGAAATTACAAAATGAAAATTAATAACTATGTAGATAACTTATATTATGAATTAGAACTTTATCCTTAAAATTATTCTATATTTTGAATCAGAAGGATCAATTAAGCTTGATTTAAACTTAGTTTCATATAGTTTCATTACTTTTATCCAACTAATCAAACTCTTGTTCCTAATCAATTCCATTGCTTCTACATGTCCAGGACTAAGTCAAGTGGTGGGGAAAGATATAGACCCTCACCATGAAGACTATGATTTTAGTCTAACAAACGTTGCAATCATATTAGGGATAATCACTGGAAGAGGTTTTGTGCCATACATCACTGTCAGATTTTTCTTGGGCACCATATTCCTATCAACACTGTTGATTTATATATTTCGCAGAAGACACTTATCAATGTATGAAAACATCGAAGATTTCATAAGACTTCAAAATCTCATCCCAATAAGGTATTCCTACAAGGATCTGAAGAAAATGAGCGAAGGTTTTAAGAATAAGTTGGGTCAAGGAGGCTTTGGCACTGTGTATAAAGGGAAGCTAAGGAGTGGACCTATGGTTGCTATCAAAATGTTGGCCTTTGGGTGACTCCAAAACTAATGATCAAGAATTTATCAATGAAGTTGCAACTATTGGTAGGATACATCATTTTAATGTGGTACATCTTGTTGGGTTTTGTATAGAAGGAACGAAGCGTGCTCTTGTCTATGAGTTTATGTCAAAGGGATCTTTGGATAAAGTTATTTTTTTCAAAGGGAATTTCTCCTTGAGCTATCATAAAGTATATGAGATATCTTTGGAGATAGCTCGTGGGATTGCCTACCTTCATCATGGTTGTGACATGCAGATATTACATTTTGATATCAAGCCTCATAACATTCTTCTTGATGATGACTTTAACCCAAAGATTTCAAATTTTGGACTAGCGAGATTGTATGCGATTGATGATAGTATTGTCACCTTGACTGCAGCAAGAGGAACAATAGGATATATGGCTCCTGAGTTATTCTACAAGAATATTGGAGGAGTGTCTTATAAGGCTGATGTTTATAGTTTTGGAATGTTTTTTATGGAAATGGCAAGTCGAAGAAGAAATATGAATCAAGATGCAGAAGATTCAAGTGAAGCTTACTTTCCTTTATGGATTTATGACCAATTCAATGAAGAGAGGGACATAGAAATGGAAGATTTAACAGAGGTGGAAAAGAATTTGGCAAAGAAAATGATTATAGTAGCACTTTGGTGTATACAACTAAAACCTATTGATCGCCCTTCAATGAATAAGGTAATAGAGATGTTAGAAACCGAGGATGTTGAAAGTCTTGAAATGCCTCCAAAACCTTCTCTATATCCTAATGAGAGGGTTTTAATGAATGATAGTTTCAGCTCTAGCCAAACATCATCCGCTGTCTCTGCGGATTCTCCTAGCAGCGTAGGTGAGGTTTGAAGTGATGATGGGAAATAATAATTCGCAATTGAAAATGATCAAAAGCTGGTATTGTTTTAAAGTTCAGCTCATGATCTTTTATTTGATAACTATTGTTTTATTACCCTGATCTCGATTGTGCTTTAATAATAATAGAGCATCTCATTTTCATCATTAGTTGTGTCCCAATGGTGTGTGCGAAGATTATTAATCTCTTTCAAGTTCATATTCTACTTTGTAATTTATCATTCTCATATATATATATATATATATATATATATATATAATATAGTAGTCTAAGCCACAATATGCAGGTCAGACAATGGCAATGAATATAATGAGCCCAAAGATGATGGTTTTTTTTTTTAAAGTTCAACTGATGAATTTGTAACAACACTGTTAATTAATTAATTCGGGTTTAGTATGTATTGGTTTCATGTTTAATAATAATATCAATGACAGATCTTTTTTATCAACATCACAATCTCCTCTGTAGTGCATCATTCAGAAAATCATCCTTAGTAAAACTCTTTATATAAGCACATTCTCATTTTCATTTTCTTTTTTTTTTTTAACTCTTGATGTATAGTTATATTATAACATAATACAAAAGAAAAATTATTTTACAAGTATCTGTACTTTTTTTAATTTTTTAAATTGATATCTGTATGTTTTTTTCCCCTCAATTAAGTCTTTAATTTTAACCGTTCTTTTTTTTTTTTTTGATTCGTTAAACCCATGAATTCAGCAGTGTTTTGCAACTCACATGATGTAGTACATAGTTTTTTGTTTTTTATTTTTGTATAAAAGAGGGCTTAACCCAGAGTAACACTAAGGCAAAGTTGGATTAGTGTGTTTGGGTAGAAACCAAACTATAATTTTAAAAGTAATTTTATAGTATACAAAATAAACATATAAGAAAAATTTTACTTCGAATTACGTGAAAATATTTCTTAAGATTACCTTTTATGTTAACCAAACACCCGTTAGATCCCAAGCCGTCCCTGCACACAAAGCCCGTCAAAGCCCCTCAGATATCATGCATACCATAGTAGGAATTAGGGGTGAGCAAGAAGCCCATAACCCGTTAGCCCGCCCATAACCCAATAATTTTTTGTCCATTTAAGCCCGCCCAATTAGCCCATATAGAAGACACTAAACGGGTTGGATTAAATGGGCGGGGCAGCCCATTAAATGGGACGGGCTATGGGCAAGGCATCGGGCTGCCCATACCCGCCCATGTAAGTGTTTTTTTAAAAAAAATATTTTTATTCTTTATTTTGTAGACGGTAGAGTGTAGACCTAGTTTGAGCCTTGAGACTTTGAGTTTCTGCCTTTCAATTTTCATAGATTCTGTCATCTCTCTTTGTTCTTTCGAGCTTCGACCGAACTGAAAGAGTGAAGTGTGAACAACTTCCTCTGCCACTACCACCTCTGCTCTCCGTCTGGCATCTCTGCGTCTATGATAGTGCGATTCAAGTTCAACTTCGACTTCGTCTTTGCTCAGTTACTCTCCATCTGCTACTGTCGTCTTTGCTCTCCATCTGCTGTCACTGCATCTTGCCATCTTTAAGACTTCAACTTCATCTTGCCGTCCTCGAGATCTGACCAACAATAGAAGCAAAGGTGTTGTCGTGCTGAGTCGCTGGTGTCTAGTAGCTCACTGTTCGGTAAATCTTTCTTTTTGGCTTCTCCCTGTTGAACGATTGTTGGTCGCTGTCTGCCTGTCTCTCTGTTCCTCCATTTTTGAGTTCTGTTAGCTCACTGATAGGTTCCTCTATTGTTGGTCACTGTCTGCCTGTCTCTCTGTTCCTCCATTTTTGAGTTCTGGTAAGCGGTAGCTCACTGTTCGGCAAATGGAGTTTTTCTTATTTCGAACATGAGTCATTGAGTTGTGAAATTTGTAAATGTTACATATAGAAGTTGCATGACTTAAAAGCTTCATATGAAAACTAATATGCCATTTGGTATACAAAATTTATTTACATCTTTCCAAGGTTGCATAAATGCTGAAAAACTGAAGAAAAAAAAATTAGAAAAACTAAACAGGTTACCCCGTAACCCGGTCACCGTAAACGGGCTGCCCCGTAGCCCATTTAATACGGGCTTAAACGGGCTGCCACCGGGTTATGGGCTAGCCCATGCCCGTTTATTGTTAAATGGGCGGGCTATGGGCTAACCTTCGGGCTAGGCTAGCCCGCCCGTTGCTCAGCCCTAGTAGGAATACTCAACACATTATGACACCCGCACAATATCACGCATACGATAGTAATACTGTTTTTCCAAATTGATTTATGTATGGGGAAGATATTTTCTTCTTAGGTGAAAATTGAGATATATAATATTTATTTTACTCATATTGTTATTTATTACTAAATATTTTAATTCAAAATATCTTGTATATAATCTCATGATAGTATAACAAAGACAAAATGATTAAATTTTACAAGAAAAATCATAAATAAAACAATGGGCTATTTTTACCAAGTTTAAAAGGAAAATTGGGGGAATTCTTTATTGAAAATTTTATTGGTGAGAAAATCTGATAAGTATATATATGTACTCTACAACTTTTGTGTACACAAGGTACTTGTATTTTGATTTAGATTATTCTCATCAATAAACTTTTCGATGGAGGACTTTTCCCCAATTTTACCTTTGCAAAAACTCTTTTATATTAATGACAAAGTGAGACCACCATAATTACAAAACCAGTTGAAAATTATTTGATTATATGCCTCTCAAAGTTAAAAGTCATAACTTCGTATATTATTAATGACAACTTAAAAAAGTGTCTCTAGTTTATTAATTATTACTACTAGCTATACTAGTAGCTCACAGAATAAAAATAATTAATATAACAATAATTCCAATTAAAAAAAGCAAAATAAATCTAAAAAGACTAAAATACACAAAACTCTTCCCGAAATTTGAATCATTTGTAGATCACATCTCTAATCTTTAAAGGTTTAAATTAAGGGCGCTGATTCATGTGTGGGTCATCAACTCTTCTGCCGTTAAAATTACCTTAAAAGTTGACGGTTTTTTTCATGCCATAATTTTCATATTTTTTATTGTATATCATATCATATTAATATATTTAAAAATTAATCAAGGCGTAGTGAGAAATTCGTAACATTAAACAATGACAAAACTAAAGCCAGTAAATTCAATTTCCACACTTACACAACACGTACCTTAGAAAGAGATCACAATATATTTAAAAAAAAAAAATTTTAAAGCCATGTGAAACGGTCATAATTAACATGTACGCCTGTGGAAACAAACATACGAACCATATTACCCATATAATACTCATCCCAACAAAAAAATAGACTCCAATAATTTTAAGTCAAGTTAGAAATGGATTATAATATCACTTAAAATTAAGATGCATGGAAAAACCTACAATTACTTTAACCATCTGATATGAGGGGAATGGAAGGGAGGGGAGCGAAGGAACAAATTTAACAAACTTGATTTATAAAATTAAAAAAGTGGCGTCATAAAGTTTTAATAAAGAGAATATTTAAGATAAAAGTTTAATCACACTTTCGCAATTTTTTAAATCAAGCTCATTAAAATTTTTCCTCAGCTTCTCTCTATTTCTCTTGTGTCAAACGGATCCTAAGTAATGACAAACAAAGATAAATATTGTTTTCCACATTTACATAGCTGCATTTTGGGGGAAAACTTATGGCCTACAGATGGAGCTACTTAACTACTACCCTCAATTTTTAATATAAAAGCTAAATAGCTAATTTAAATATATTAAGAAAATTAGTTAAGAGCTACATGTTGGTCTATTAAATTATCTTTTTTAATCATATGTATTCAACCAATAAAGATATTTTGAGAAAAAATAGAAGACAAAGTAGATTGATGTATTATATTTATGATCAAATTCAATTTCCAACTAGCTCTTATGTTAAGGACTGAGTTAGTAATTTGGAAATTGAATACATTAAAAAAGTTAGATAAATTAGTTAATTATAATAAATATGACATAATTTCTCTAAAACACTTTTTGTAAAATATTAGATTATTCATTAATTTATAGGTTAGATAAATTGGTTTTGAAAAATTGATAAATAAAAAAGATAAAATTGATTGGGATATTATACTTAAGATCAAAACTAATTCCTTAACTGCTTTTTATATTTTGGAAGGAGGGAGTATAAAATAAGTTACAAAGGGACCATAATATTCGTAAAACTTGGGGTCACAATAATTTGAGACCGGACAACGACAACGAAAATAATATGCCCAAGTTTTCCAAGTCGTGGCTAGAATGCTCATCCCTCAAGAAAGAGACATCTAGACCTACAAAATAAGTTGGGAATTAAATTAGGAAGACAAAATATTTAAAATTTTTATCAATACCTTGAGAAGACTAAAACGTTAAACAAATGTCTCTAATTTTCCACGTGACAGTGATATTTGGTTGAAAACTTTTCTCCCTTAAATACGCTCATCAGAGCCGCTTGTAAGGGCCTGTTTGGTTTGAGGGGAGGGAAGGGGAGGGAGGAAGGGAGAGGTAGGGGAGGGGGGGGAGATTTCATCCTCCCCTTGTTTGGTTTGATTAAAAAGGAGGGGAGGGGAGGGCATTTAATGATCCCTTGTTTGGTTCAAGGAGGGGAGGGGAGAGATAGTAATAATCAATTTACCATTTTACCCTTACATATTAGTTTATGTTTTTTATTGATATATTATATAAATTAATTTACATCTTAATTTAAATTATATAATTTAATAAAAATTCAGTCTTATCATGTTAATATGTGTATTAAAAAATGGGTATAGTAATTTTTTATTCTAATTAATATAATAATATATTTAAAATAATCAAATTAACAAATTTTATATGCTATAAGAAAAATGAAATTTTATTTTCTTTAGGCTATCTTTTTTTCCAGCTTTAAAATATATTTAATAAATAATATATTTATAAAAAACAATTAATTTTATAATATTATAATTTTTTATTTAAATATTTTTATTTTTAAATAATTTTTATAATATATTTTTAATTATAATAATGTATATATTTTTTATTTTTTTACTTAGGATAATATATTTTTTATTTGAAATAAATATTATAATAATATTTTATGGGTAGAAGTGGAATATTAAAAAAGCCATAAGGGCATAATAGTCCAAATTTTGGCTCCCCTCCAAAAACCCCCAATTTGGAGGGGAGCCAAAATGGGGGGAGGGAGGGGAGGGGAGGGGAGGGGACATTTTAGCTCCCCTCCCCTCCAAAATTTCTAACCAAATGAGGGGAGGGGCTCCCCTCCCCTCCCCTCCCCTCCCCTCCAACCAAACACACCCTAAGTCGAGATAAAAATGGGAGAAATGATCTCCTTCATATAAAACTTAATTAATTAATTTGAGAAAATTTAAAAACCTAAAAAAATTACTTAATTATAGCACATGTTACATAATTTTTCTAAAATACTTATGTAATTTATATATCAGTTTATAAGTAAAGCAAATTAGTTTAGAGAATAAAGATAAATATGTTGTTTTAAAATAATTTATTTAATTTTTTTTTAATTTTTTCAAATTAGTTAACTGAGTCTTATATTAAAAATAGCAGGTAGTAACTTTCAACAATAAATATAAATGGAATTGGAATCTGGTGATTTCCGTCCTGTGTAAAGTGTAAAAAAAATCATGATATTGGATGAGCGCAGTTAAATAACTAAAAATATTTTTTTTAAATTGCGAAGGGAAAATGACAAATAAAAAAGGCTGAATATATGATATCCCAATTTGGGAAGCTAAGGATTTCTAATGACAGAGAGGAAAGACCTTCTCAAATTGAAATCTTAAAATTTAGTAAAATGACAAAAGTCCCTTTTATCTTTTTTTTTTTAAAAAAAAAAGGTTCAGCCCCTCACTAATAGCAGCCACTACGGCCCGCCGGCACTGATGTGGTGGCTGTTGGTGATTTTTTTTTTGTCACAAATTTTTTTTAGCCATGTGATAATATTTCAAGAAAGTGGTGGGAGTAGGATTTGATCTCACTACCTAGGATTTGATCTCACTACCTCTTGGTTATTTGGGCCAACAAAAAAAAAACCCATTGAACCATCAAAGATTTATTAACCTTATGATGCAAACCAAAAATATAACTTGACTCTTTTATTGTGACTCCAGCTAATAACAATAATTTATCTGGAAATGACAGGTCTTAATTAAAAAATAACAAGCCTAAATTTGATATTAACAAAACAACTTTTCCTGATACATAACAAAAAATAGCATGTACATTAATTAAAAATTATAATAATTTATTTAGAAATTACATGTCTTGATTAGAAAATGACAAGTCTAAACTTAAGATTAACAATGTGTTTTTTTCCTGATATATAACAGGAAATAACCGGTGCATTAATTAAAAATGATAATAATTTATTTGGAAATGACAAGTCTAAACTTGATATTAATAATATGTTTTTTCTTGATATATAACAGGAAATAACAGGTGTTTCACTTTTAAAATTTCATAAGTCAAACTACATCATAAATTATTTTACGATGCTAAATATATTTTAAAATAATTTTCTAGCTACTAGATGAACCTTAACCCTTTTATTAATATCCATGACATTAATATAACAAAATGTTCTATGTAATAAACATACTACCTCTAATCCTTACTATAAGAATTAGTTTGACATTTAATTTGGTCTTAAATATAAGATACCAATACACTTTGTCTCTTATATTTATCAATTTTTCTTAAGGTAATCATTGTAATAGTTGCACATGTTAAATATTTTATCAAATGATAGTTTTAACTAATAAATATGATTAACATGGGTATTTTAGGGAATACAATACTTTTTTATTATATTACTTCTAATTCTACTTATAAAACCTCATTTGTAGAATAATGTCTTATAAATAGGATTTAAGGTAGTAAATAACTTATTTATCTAATTTTCTTAATTTACTTAAATGAGTCAATTCATTCTTATATTAAAGACAGAAAGTGATCCTAAATAGAAAGCATCAATTTGGACATGGAACGGAAATAGATAATAATTGATTTAATCTATGGATAAACATGAAAATAATATTACAAGCCTCACAAAATACTCTCAATAAAAGTAAAAATTACATGTATTCATACACACTCAAGTATTTATTCGAATTCATGAACCACTTCTAACTCTAAATTCAAATGTCTCGTAGGAATGATGGTACTCATATTAGTTGAAGTGGCAAAGTCAAATGGAGTAGGAGGCACCTTTAATTTATCAACCTCTCCGTCTAGCATTTGAATAATGGTCTTCATGGAAGGACGATTTGCTGGATGCCATTGAATGCACCAAAGTCCCACAATTGCTAGTTTTCTCGCAATCTTAATGTCATCTTCATCTTCCATATGGATACTTATATCACCTCCTTCCATCAAACTATGGATCCAATCTGGGCATAACACTTGTAAGGTTTCTGGATTAGTGTCAACATTTTTCCTTCCACCAACCATTTCTAGTAGCAGTATTCCATAACTGTAAATATCTGCTTTATATGACACCTTTCCAAAGTTTCGAGAGAATATTTCAGGGGCAATATAACCCAAAGTTCCTTTAGCTGCTGTTATTGATATTGTACTTTGATTTTTAGAACACAATTTAGCTAGGCCAAAATCAGAAATTTTTGGAGTAAAATTGTGATCTAACAGCACATTACGAGGATTGATGTCAAAGTGAAGAATTCGGTAATCACAACCTTGATGAAGATATTCAATCCCTTGAGCTATGGAAAGGGCTAACTGTTGCAATTTCAACCATCCAAGGAAATTTTCCTTGTTGTCTGGCGAAGTTATGAACTTCTGAAGGGAACCATTTGGAAAGAAGTCATAAACAAGAGCACGATGAAAACCATCAGCACAAAAGCCTAGCAAACGAACAACGTTGATGTGATGAATTTTACCCATAGTCCCCACTTCATTGATGAACTCTTGCCCATCGCTATCTGAATTATTGATTACTTTCACTGCCACTTGGATTTCGGTAGATAACTTACCTTTAAACACTTCTCCATGAGCTCCTTCACCTAGTTTATACTTGAAATGATTTGTGATTCTTTTCAGGTCAGCATAAGAAAATCTAGTAGGTTTATGTACCTTGTAATTCTCCAAAAACTTTTCCAATCTCACTTGATCATCTCCTTTTTCTTTGAAATAGAGATATATGTAAAAGCACGCAATGAACACCAACGCCAATAGAATTGAACCTGGAGTTACAGAAGCATGTAAATTAAACATCCAATTTCAATCAAAGGAACAAACCAAAAGCCAAGTTGAGAGGGGGAAAAAAGAGCAAAAGAGGAAAAGCAAAGTCGATGATTGTCACAAGCACCTGGGAAAACAATTCCAAGAATCTTCCTGGTTTTGCCCTTTTCAATATCAGAATTTGGTTGTGGAAATTTGATTTGCAAGACATTTCTTTGAAGGCACATTGCGGAAATTGAAGAAACTACCTGAAACATCTTGGTGCAGAAGGCAAGGTCCCACTCTAGGATACTATCTTCGGAGGAAATAGCATAAATTGGGCAGACAACCATATCTTGTGCAGATGAATTGGAAAAGTGTTCGTGTCTAAGGTATCTCGACCCAAGTGAAGAACAATTGAAGAAAGTAACATTTTCTTTGGTTATATCATAAAACTCTAAAGGATAAATGGATGAATTGTAGAGACGATGTTGTAGAAAGAGTTTGGGAAGACAACCGTCTGGATCCTCTGTGTGTAAGATGTGGGATTTATAGTCTCTGTCATAGACGCGAAGACTTACTCCTTCAAGAGCAGGGATGGACGGGAACTCAACCATCCTGCCATGGTCAAAGAGATGGAATGGAACAGTTTTATAATTAGGCACACGCTGGTTCAGACTATTCCCTTGTTTCACAAGGAACATTGATAGCTGGAATATCACCAACAACAAAAATCTGCGATAGCAAAACATGGTAAGGAAATATTTTCTTTTCCGAGTTGTGCATGAAAGTTGGATTGGGATACCAATGTATGTTAGGTGACACGACATATATTTCATTTAGAATGAAAGCAAGGAGAAGAAGGAATTGACTTGGAAGTGCACTTTGGGTTAAAATTGTTGTCGTGGTCTGTGATGCTACTGAAGTAAAAAACTTTGGATTGATCAGATTTGACCAAAATTGTTTGCATTGGTTTATAGTGTTAGTTAAGGAAAAGCTTTGTATTGACTAGAGTTGATCAAAATTGTTTACCATGAACCTTGGCACTATTTAAGAAAGGCTTTGGATTGATCAGAATTGACCAAAATTGTTTGCCATGGCTTATGGTTTACGATGCTACTTGAGTAAAAACTTTGAATGGATTACAGTTCTTTGAAATTGTTAGCCGTGGTCTATGGTGCTGCTTAAGTAAAATTTTTGTATTGATCATAGATGACCAAAATTGTTTGTCGTGGTTTATGGTGCTATTTAAATAAACGTGTTAAATTGATCAGAGTTTACTGAAATTATTTGCCATGGCATGTGGACTACAGTACTACTCAAGTTTTGAATTGAGTATAACTGATCAAAATTGTTCATCGTGATCTATGATGCTATTTAAGTAAAAGCTTTGAATTGATCAAAATTGACTAAAATTGGCCCGTGGTTTACGATACGACTTAAGTAAAAACTTTGAATTGACCAAAATTGTTAGCCGTGGTCTATGGTGCTACTTAAGTAATTAAAAGCTTTGGATTGATTAAATTTGTTTCTTTTCTTCACTTAATTATCAATCTCTTTAGAACTTTCAGATAAGAAATTTTTTAATTTGTATTTCCTAACGTACAGGAAAATGGGGGGAAACTACTCTAGCAGTTAGTCAATATTCATAGTGACCAAGAGAGATGTAAAGACAAGTCATTAATCAGAAAGTGAAGTCAACTTTGGAAAAAGAAAAACAAGTTAGCCGCGTGGATAAGAAGAAAAGAAAAATGACGAGGAGCTGTGTTTATTAAATAGAAAAAAAGGAATTTATTGAATAACAAAGCTTAGAATCAACAACTGCACATCATTGTGAACGATGGAGAGAGAGAAAGGCTTAAGGCGGTGGGACCTAGTGTTGCTTACACTGCTTCTAACGCATGGAGCAAGTCCTGTGCTCCATCTCGGTGCGGCATTATCACAAACATCAGACACCCATTTCGACTAAGAGATTACCCGCCCGGCTGTGGCCATCCACTCTACGAGCTAGCCTGTGAAAAAACGTCACTCTGCTTCATCTGAATTCAGCAACATACAGAGTGCTAGGAATCGACCACAGCAACCTCACAATCCGACTCGCAGACCCTGGAATTCAGGAGTGAAATTGCTCTTCCCTGTCTCTCTATCTCTTATCCCTATCCAATTTCACTGACACTCATCGCCATCGACCCTCCGACGCTGTTCTGACGTACAAACAATTTACATTCAAGCACGTAGTGTACCTGAAGTTCAGGGGTCCAGTGAGGGACGACGCAGCGTACCTGGACACAGCTCCCTGCGTGAATTGGGAAAGAGGAAGCCATGTTTATGCCGTGGCCGGAGATTTACCGGCTTACCAGTTAAAATCTCAGTGTCGTGTGAAATCGGTAGCCCCTATAGCCTCAGATTGGGAGTCAATGGGAGATTGAAGACACAAGTCCTACGTTGATATTCACACAGTGCTTTCCTCTGGATTTGAGCTTTCATGCCGGCGAAGAGCTTGTGTTGATTTTAAATGCCCAAGTGATCGTAAATGCTCTTTGGCCCCAAAAACAATGAGTCTCAGATGCGTTACGTTTCCCAGTAGGTCTATTAGTCCCATGGGAATAACCCGCGGCAAGGTCGGAAAAAAATGTGCGTTATTTTTCCGTTTCTGGTTTAAATTAAATATATTATTTTATTTTTGTTAATAAGTACTGCCTCCGTGTTTTTAATATAAGAGTAAGTTAACTAATATGAGTAGATTACAAATATTTGTTAAATTAATTATTTATAATAAATAAGTGTTATCTTTTTTAGAATATCTTTACTAATCATTTGTATTAATTAAAACTATTATTTGATAAAATTTTTAACATGTATAACTATTAAAGAGATTGTTTTAAAATAAATAAATAAATATAAAAGACAAAATAAATTAAGATCTTTAATTTAGAACTAAATTAAATATTAAACCTATTTTTATATTGAGAAACACCCACCCTTTACTCACTAGTAGCACATCTTACTTAATTCAGATTTGTTTTCACAGTTTTCTTGGCTTAAATGAAGCAAAACTTTTTTCCCTCAACAATCAATCAATGATTAATGAAAAAAAATTAGTTTTTTTTCAATTGAGATTTCCATATTCAAGACGATGACATTATATTTACGGTTTTTAATTTTTAATATTTCTGAGTATTGCAGGTCATTTATCAAAGCGGCGCATATTGGCAGAAGGTAATTAATGAGCTTTTTCACATATATAAGAAAATTGATTAATTTAATTATTTGCTATTATCATATAAAAGGTTATATAGCACTTTCCGTAACATATCCGGCCTATAAATTTTAAAGGAAAACAACATACCATTAGATACTTATTTTGTATCCAATCACTGCCGTTGTTGACACTCCTAAAATTTCCTTGCAGATTTTCTTTATGGATTGGAAAAAGGTAAGGTTCTATCTCGTCCCCGGTACGTTTCTTGTTATTTTATTGGGTTTAGCCGCGAGCCCACGATTTTAATTTAATTTCTTAATTAATTAATTGATCAATTTTAATATATCTTCTCAATAAATATTTTATTTTAATTTCTTACTTATAATTTGTGCCATATCTATCTTCATTTAGATATGCCAAATTAAATTGATTCTGCACATACGATTTTTTTTTTTTTTTGGCCTGAGCACATGCGAATATTAAGTGATTGAATTGGGAAAAAGGGATCTTATATTTTACAAGTAAATTCCTACACTTTTTCATCATCCTTTTAAAACAAGTCCACGACAATATCAAAATAACACTTTTGATTGACTCCTTATTTCTGCCATAAAAAAAAGTCTATAAACTTTATATCTTGTCATGGTCAAAAATAAAAATAAACTTTATATAAATAAATGATGTTACTCATGATTTTAAATACTTTATAAACGTCAAATAAAGTTTCACTCCAGATATCAAACCTACGTCTCATCACATATGCACACGTCTTAGTGTCTTACTTCTAAGGGTAGGCAAAATCAAAGATAGAAAAAATGTTTTAACCCAATATAATATAATTTATTTAGATATTATTACTTATATTTTTATACCTTGTTCTTTTTCATTTGTATAAAATCCTACTGTAAAAGAAATACTAATAATTAATTATAAGGTTAATACCATTTTCAACCCCTAAAATTTTAGTTTATTTTAATTTTAGTCCCTAAAATTTGAAACTAATAATTTTGGTTCTTGACATATTGTCTCAAAGACCAAAAACTATTTTAAGGACTAAAATTGTTAGACGAATAAAAATGAAATTAAATTTCAAAAATAAAACCACTGACTTTAAATTTTAGAAACTAACACAAAAAAGAAATCAATTTCAGGGACTAAAAATAGTATTAATACTTAATTTTATGTGTATTCAAGTAGTCACATTCTTGTCACTACTAACCAATTATATGGTGTTTATTTGTGGGGAAAAAACGGGTACAGGACTTGACGAAACAGCAAGGAAGGGTATATACCCTCCCCACAATGAC
Organism: Neltuma alba; assembly: GCF_004799145.2. Lineage (NCBI taxonomy): Eukaryota > Viridiplantae > Streptophyta > Magnoliopsida > Fabales > Fabaceae > Neltuma > Neltuma alba. Next base: position 342,095 of record NW_021637205.1, read on the forward strand.
ACCGATTCTATTCCAACAAATCCAGCAATCAAATTGGGAATACTTACTGCAATAGGTCTTGTGCCATGCATCATAGTCAGATTTTCAATTGGGGTCCTACTACTATCCATATTGTTGATTTATACATGCCGGAGAAGGCACATGTCAATGTTTGAGAACATTGAAGATTTTATAAGGCTCCAAAACCTTATTCCAATAAGGTACTCCTACAAGGAATTAAGAGCAATGACAGAAGGTTTTAAGATTACGTTAGGTGAAGGGGGCTTTGGAACTGTATACAAAGGGAAGCTAAGAAGTGGATCTTACGTTGCTATTAAAATGTTGGGCAAATCCAAAGCCAATGGCCAAGAATTTATCAGTGAAGTTGCAACCATTGGGAGGATACACCATTTAAACGTGGTTCATCTTGTTGGGTTTTGTGTAGAAGGAACTAAGTGTGCTCTTGTCTATGAATTCATGTCAAATGGATCTTTGGATAAATATATTTTTTCAAAGAAAGAAAGGGTCTCCTTGAGTTTTAATAAGATATATGAGATTTCTCTGGGAGTAGCTCGTGGGATAGCTTACCTTCGCCATGGATGCGATATACAAATATTACATTTTGATATTAAGCCCCATAACATTCTTCTTGATGATAATTTTATTCCAAATATTTTAGATTTTGGATTGGCAAGATTGTATTCTGTTGGTGATAGTATTGTAACTTTAACTGCAACAAGAGGAACAATAGGGTGTATGGCTCCTGAATTATTTTACAAGAACATTGGAGGAGTTTCTTACAAGGTTGATGTTTATAGCTTTAGAATGCTTTTGATGGAATTGCAAGCCGAAGAAGGAATTTGAATCCACACCTAGAACATTCAAGCCAACTTTACTTTTCTTTATGGATTTGTGATAAACTTTATGATGATAAAAATATTGCAACAGAAGATTTGACAGAAGAAGAAAAGGATTTAGCAAAGAAAATGTTCATTGTAGCACTTTGGTGTATACAACTAAAACCTACTGATCGTTCTTCAATGAACAAAGTGATAGAAATGTTAGAAGCAAATGATGCCAAAAGTCTCGAAATGCCTCCGAAACCTTCTCTATATCCGAATGAGACTGTTCTTGTGGATCATATGTCCAACTCAAACCAAACAACATCCACTATTTATGGATGTTCTCATAGCAATCTAGCTAGGTGAGGGCACAAGCAATAGAAACTAAAATGCAATTGAAGAAGGAGCTAGGCCAAAGCTTGTAGCCTTTTAAAGTTTGAACTTATCATATTTGTGTTTGATGGCAATATACAGTTATTGTTCGGATTTGGGTTTTGCCTTAATAATTCAGCATGCTTTTACCATTGTAATGACGTCTGATATGTCCAAAAACTATTAGGTCTCATTTAGTATGAAGTATTGAAAATAAAAGGTAAGGATTGCGATTAAGAAAATTTATTAAAAAGGTATTTAGCATCAGAAACTACTTGTTATAAGGGATTAGCTAAATCCATATATGTGGGATTAAGGAATATCATAGGGAAAAGTGATATTTCCCAATCCCACCTCTATGGGTTTGCCTAATTTCATGTAACAAGCAATTACTTATGCCAAATATTATTTTAATAATTTTTCTTAATTGCAATTATAATCTCAATCCCTCATTTTCAATGTTTCATACCAAACAAAATCTTTGTGTAATCTCTTTTAAACTTATAATCTACTACCTCTAGTTCTTAATATAATAACTAATTTGGTATTCAATTTATTCCTAAATATAAGATTCAAATCCATTTCATCTTTTATTATTCATTTTTTTCTAAAGTAATTTTTGTAATAGTTGCAAAAGTTAAAGATTCATCAAGTAATAATTCTAACTAATATACATAATTAGCGACATATTCTAAGAAAGATAGCACCTATTTATTACAAATAACTAACTTAACCTACTTTCTCAATTTACTTAAGGATGAAGGGGGAAATTTACTTATTGTAATATTAAAAAGAGCACTAAGCACCATAATAAAATGTTGGGTGCGAAAATACATATGAACTTTTCAAAACAAAGCAAAAATACTGAGACGATCGTTCTTCCAAAAACTCATTTGGATTAAATTAAATAATTTATTTGAAAAATTAACCATAATAGAAAAAAGAAACCTTAAAATTATAAAACCACCATCATGGTTAAAAGGAATAAACTTGTATCATGAGTAATATCAATCATTAACTTGGGCTTTAGACAATCAAAATTCGGAAATACCATTAAATCATTAGCTCAAACAAAACTCATACTATCAAAGATATAAATTGATAAATCATTTTAAAATATGTTATGGAGTTCATTAGTCAAAAGTCAATACTTTCAAAAGAGCGTAACACACAAAGTCTTAAAGGCATTTGTCCTTCTAACACCCCCATATCAGGTAATAGTAATTAAAAATATTAGTTAGATGACCTCTACATAACAATATATAATAAATCAACACATAAAACAAAATAAGGGAGGCTATACAAGCTATAACAGCACATTAACCTCCGGGGCCTTCCTTGATGGACCAATCACCTAAACTATCACCTGAAGATAGTAGAAACCATGAAATGAGACAAAAGTCTTAGTAACCAAACTTTTTAACTTATCATATATACTAACATGTGCTCGTAAGGTGTCAAGTGGGATAGTTATTAATTCTCAAGAAATATAGATATATCAATAAAAATATAAAACATGTATATTCAAATAATCTTAATCATCCAAACCCTTATATTAGGAGCTAACACACAAGCCACATAAGTTTATCCTTCACTATGGGAGATCAATCAAACATATAGACATGTCTCTCACTCTAGGGATAAATAAAAAGCCACAAAGGCCTATCCCCCACTATAGGGATGAAGGAAGCCAACCAATACGCACCAATAGTGACCTTACCACATGGTAGAATAGGTCTCAACTCAAAATCCAAATAACATCCAATCATTCATAATATTACGAGAAATATTTCATTCTTTTTTCAATATAATCCATAAAATATAAATCATATATCTTTCCAAACGGCTCAATTATCATTTCAAAAGTCTCACAAGACAAATTTTCATAGCCCAAAATATAACATATCTCCTTGAGTTTCAAATAGCACATCATTATTTTGAAATATCAAAATACTAAAAAAACAACATATTAACACATATAACAAGTAGAAAGTAATTACCTCTCACCAAAGCAATAAAAAAGATTATCACAAGGTCAATCTTTTGCTCAACCAATAATTAATTTACACAATTAATATAACCAAATATTAATATAAGCTAATTAATTAATTAATTAAGCTTATATATATTAGTTAAATTTTTAATTTAATTTAATTTAATTTAATTTTTATTCTAAATTCCTACAACTCTTATAACCCAAAGTTAAGTATTTTAGAACCAACTTATAATTTTCTAACAAGCCAAATTATTTATTCATATCCTTCAAATTATTTACTTTAATAAAAAAAATTTTCAAAATTTCAAAATATTAAATTGTTATGTTTTAAATTCTTAAAAATCCTATTTAAAGTTTAAACCTTAAAATTAAACTATCCAAAATTCAATAGTACCTAAAATATTTATAAATAAATAATCTAATCAAAATCTTAATGGTATAACCGTCAGATTTTGTTTCCACAAATAATAAACTCTTTTAGCTAAAATAATTATTTTAAAATCTCCAGTCACCCCATCAATAAAAATAAACCGATTAAAATCTCAATAATATATCAAACAACCAAAATAAATTATTTAACTTAATTTTAATCGGTAAAAATATGAGATATATCATAAATAACAGATTTTTCAAATAAAAATTAATTTAAATACTAAAAATCAACAAATGAGCAAATCTAAACTGATTAAAATTAACTACTCATTTACTTCTAAATTTCTGTAATTATCGATTATCAAAATTCAATAATTATTCTGTACCTAAATCTCAAAATTTTCTTTAGTCACCATAGTAATACTATCATTATAAAGTTTAAAATATATAAAAAATATTCATGAAGAAATTTTGATGAAAAGAAATAATTTTATGTATCTAAATTATTTCTAAAGCTTACCCTTTCCGTCACAATAATTGCTGATTTGCTTCTAACTCCCTCCTGAACTCTTTCTCTCTTTCTCGCTCTCTCTCCCTTCTTTGTTTTTTTCTTTTCCTCTTGCTCTCTTTTTATCTCTAATCTTTGCCCGTTCCTCTTCCATTTTTTCCCTCCACTCATTAATTCCTCCCCTTAACCATCACTCCACCCACCAATTTCTTCTTCATATTAAATGTTGCCTTCTTTTCCACCAAATTCGGTGGAAAAGGTGGTTCTTTATATATATATATATATATATATAATAGTATTATTATTTTATTATAATAATAAAATATTATTATTTTATGTTATATATTTTTTCTTTTTTTGAATTTTTTTACTAATATTTTTTTATAAATCTTAAAATAAAATTTAGGATACTACAAATGCCAGATCTGTTAATAGTACTAAACGTCCATTACTTTTTTTCCCCCACCTCTCACTTTATCCATGTGTCACCCTCTCACTCTCATCCTTCCTTAGTCTTCAAGAAAAGCTTTAATTTGTACTTCACTCTCTCTAGTTTTACCACATCATATGGGCTATATATAGAGCCGGTTGTCCCATGATATAAAATCAATATAAATAGCCTCCAACGTTGCTTGGTTCAAATCCTCCTCCTCAACATATATCAGGAAAATGTAACATTCCATTTTTTTTTTTATCTTATTATAGGATTTAGATTATATGGGTGAGATTAATTCATAATATTTAATATTAAAGCTTATTGAATAAATTGTAAATCATAATTTCTATTATATACATATAAATCATATATATATATAAAAAATTTATTATTATTTTTATTAAAAAATATATATATTAATATATATATATATATTAAAAGGCAAGTGGGTGGCACGTGGGCCACCCACTGCCAGCAGGAGGAAGGCGGGGGGGTGTAAGCCCCCGTTTGACCGTGGCTTTCAAAAAAAAAAAAAAATGAATTGAAAACTGGAATATATGGTGGATCACGTGACCCACTGTTATTTCCCCCCTTCGTCCGCTTTTCCCCTTCCCTTTCCGCTTTGTTCTTTCCTCTGGTCCGCATTCCACGCAGCGCCGCGACAATGAGCGGGGGCGAGAGGTAGTGTGAGTGTGTGAAAGGAAGGGCTCTACTTGGGTACATATAAGATATTTAGGTGAGCTATTTTCATCCTACAATTTTTATTTAGCTTTTTTCTTTTTATTTCTGTAAGTTTATGGCTGAAATAAAGTTTATTAGGGCTTGTTAGTTTTTTTTTTATTTTTAAGGTTTCTAACTCATTTTGATGATATTAATGGAGCTTATGGGGTTAGAATAGAAACCTTATGACTTAGATTTTTAGTTGATGGTTGATTTGAGGCAATGTGAGTTAGGGATTGGTTGGGAAATTGTGATTTGTATTAATGATGACATTAATTTCGAAATTTATCTCTTAGTTGAGTTCACTTGAGGTTATATTGAGGATCCAATGCTTAAACTTTGAGGATTGTTGTTGAAATAGTAATGTTGATGATTCTTGGAGAGACTTTAATTAGTGGAAGTTGGGTGTTTGGAGGAAATTGAGGAAAATATTCTAAGTGATTGATTCTAATGAGTGGGAAATGATTAATGGAAGAAGGGAATAGGATTTTAATAATGATTGAAGGCATAGTTGATATATGGTTATTTTTCTAAGAGTTAAAGTAAGCACTTTTTGGAGATTTTTAGATGATCTAAAGGAAATATTCTTATTAATGATGTGAATGAGAGAAATAGAGTTGGGAAGTATTAGGAATTGTCACTTGGAGGAATAGATGAATTATTATTTTTCTAAAGATAATTTTTTTTAAGCAAGCCAATTATGGGGATTTAGTTAATAAACTATTTTAACGCTATATTAATTAGTCTTTTTATTAATATATGTTTATAAACTTATTGTTGTAGAGTGAGCTTGGTTTGGGCTCTTGGGTCTTGAATCCTCCTACTTTTAGTTCTTGTGTCAAGAACTTGAGGTAACCACTTTCTAATTTACCTTGTATGCTTGTTGATGTGATTATAAGCATGTGTTGATATTATAAATGTTCTCAATATGTGTTATGGTGGTTTCTATATGAAAAGTAATTTATATATCTATATCAAGATTTAAGTTTTGATAAATTTATTAGTTAAGTGGGCATGAATTATTTCATCTTATGAATATCTTGTTGATGTTGAACAAATTTGATTATTGAATATGAGAATACTTTATGGATATGAAATTGTGTAGAATTGGATGGTTGGATTGGGCTGTGTTGGTTGTGCTGAAATGTAGTTGTGGGAGGTCTGATTATTTATACCACGTGGTATAGCCGCCACTTGGCGCCCAGTGGTTGGCATTAACATTCTTAGGGCCCTCGGTATCACCCTTCCTTTGGCCGGGTCAAGGGTCAGCCCAAGGGACATGACACCTTTCCATATTCCAAGGAAAGGGAACCCATGGTCCGATATGAGCTCTGTAACTTTTGGCCGAGTTACACCTCATTATTGGAGAGCTTGGTGCAGTCTTGTAAAAGAGATGAATCCTGTTATGTGTGAATAGCCCATGGGTTCTGTCAGAGGTTACAAGGAGGTTATAAGGATGGTTGATGAAGTTCTATGCATGCAAGTTACTTTCTGAATTATTATATATTGTTTTCTATAAAGATGTTTAACTTATGTATTATTTGAAGTTGTACTTTGCCCGCTTAGCTATCTTGTAATCACTCCCTGGATACCTGTTGAATTGGAATTGTGGTTACTGGGTCAATTTGACTCACCCCGTGGTTATTTAACATTTTTCAGGCGAGGGTTCAGGTGTTGGTCCCAAGGGGAAGGTGTCCGAGGCTTGAGTTTTCCTTCCCACTCAGTATAGCCTCTATTTTGTTATACATGATTTGACTGATGTATATTGCCAAACTTTAGGGCCTTTTTGTTTTAGTTAACATTATCATAACCTTTCCGCTGCATTCTAGACTTGTACTATTGGGCGGAGCCCTTTTTGGACACATGTGATTGTTATTTTGATTGCACTTGATAATGGGCAGCAATGGTAGTTGTCTTGGTGGACTTCAAATGCCCTAACCCATTTACAATTGGTCTTAATTGTATTTGATATTTCAGAGTATTGCTGATGGATTTGATATATACATGAAAAATCAAATGTTGATCCTTTCTTATTTGATTAACTATCTTTACTATTCTGGAACAGTAACTATTACTCTGTTAAAGATTTGGATTGTGGTTGACTATGGTAGATTTCTATTTGATTAGGTTTGTCCTTCCTACCATGGTTAACCTTTTAAAGCAATTATCATTTTGAAAATGTTTATTTACCATGAATTACGGGGGTTGTTTCAGAAAACACATTCTTCCTAGTTTTCTTTGTGTTTTCCCTCTTCTCACAACAAAAACCACAAGATGTACTTCACCATGTCTCTCCCAAAACCACCTTCTGAAATCTCCTTTTTTCACACACCTTTGCCACCCACTCTCTTCCCAAGTTACCCGATGACCACCGACCTTCACGGACGTAGTCTTTTTCTTCAAAAATATCGATGCTGTTATATATGTACGTACGATCCATGTGAGATTTAATGAACATTATTATAAAATCAATGCAGGAAAATGCTAGCAAGATTGTTCAATGCCCTGATAGAAGGAAGTGAAAGTAACGGCATGAGAGGGGGAAAGGTTGGATCGCTGTAAGCGATAATGCTGGCAAGGGGCTGGCCTTCAAGAAGAGGCGGCAGAACCTTGTTGGAAGAAATTTGCGATGTATTTTAAGGTGAAACTCAAGGAAGTGAAGGTTTCAAAAGCATTGATGGACCCAACGAGAGTGATGGAGATGGTGGATGAAAACGCAATCTGTGCAGCGGCAATTCTAGGTTCTGCTTACAATGGCAAATTTGAAGACGTAAAGCTCTTCAACACCCTCTTCTCTCTCTCCTCCTCTCGTGCTTCTTTTCTCTTTGAAAGGAAAGTAATAGAGACTTAGGGTGAGAGATGGATGTCGGGGAGAGTCAGAACACCCTCTTCTCTCTCTCCTCCTCTCGTGCTTCTTTTCTCTTTGAAAGGAAAGCAATAGAGACTTAGGGTGAGAGATGGATGTCGGGGAGAGTCAGGGGTTCGCATTCCGTGCTCATCAGCCTGATGAGCACGGAGTGCTCAGCGCTCAAAACGCTGTGCGTTTTGAGTGCTGAGCATTTTTATTTTTTTTTACTTTATTTTTTGTTACAAAAAAGTTTATACCATCTCAAATTATTAATATAAAAATTATCTTGATATTTAATTTAGTCTTAAATATAATATTCTAATCTACTTTATCTCTTATATATATTTATTTTTTTCAATATAGTCCTTATAATAATTGTACGTGTTAAAGATTTAATCAATTGTTGATTTTAGTTAATACACATAATTAGTGAGAGGTATTTTAGAGAAAACACTTATTTATTACAATTGAATAATTTAGCTAATTTTTGTAGTATACTTAAATTAGTTAAACTAACTCTTATATTAAGAATCAGAAGAAGTATGTATTAAAATTATTTTTGGTTAACATTTATCCAGTACTCAAAAATATTTTTTTAGATGTTTTCAATATCTTAAAGTATTTTATGATTTATTTAGTACCTTAAAATATTTTTTCACATGCATTTAATGTTTTAAAAAATTTTCTATTTCTTGATATTGTATCATAAAATATTTTAGAATACTAAAAAATATTTCAGGATACTAGATAAATCATAAAAGACTTTAGAATACTAGATCCTAAAATATGTTTTTAGGTAAGCCCAGTCACAAAGTATTTTAAAATAATGACATATATGAAAAAAAATTTTAGGTACCAAATAGATCACAAAATACTTTAAAATATTAGATTCTTAAATATTTTTTCAAATGCATTGTAAGTAAAGAGCGATGTAGAAGAGCTGTTGGAAAATTTATTATATTGAAGGAACTGCCTTTTTGGATTGTGGAAAGTGAGGGTTTTAAAATGATGAATGACATAGAACCTCGGTTTCAAGTTCCCTCTAGAATGACTGCTACTAGAGATTGCTATAAGTTGTATCTTGAAGAAGTTAGGAAGTTGAGAAGTTATTGTAAACAGGAAAAAGTTCATGTTTCCCTCACTACAAATACATAGACTTCCAATCAGAATGCCAACTATATGTCCTTAACTGCTCATTGGATTGATGAAGATTGGCAATTGTAGAAATGACTCTTGAATTTTTCAGTAGTTGAAAATCACAAGGATGATACAATTGCAGAAGAAATAGAGAAATGCCTATTGTCATGGAGCATTGACAAGGTGTTTACTATCACCATTGATAATGCTTCTTCAAATGATAGTGTATTATCAACTTTAAAGGCGGTTTTCAAATATTAGAATGGTCTAGTTTGTGATGGAGAGTTCATGCACATGTGATGTTATGTACATATATTAAATTTGATTGTTTCTAATGGTGTGAATTACATGTATTACTCTCTTGATGCCATTCGAAATGCTATTAAATATGTAAAATCTTCTCTATCAAGGTATCAAAAATTCATGGAGCTTGTAGAAAAAAAATGAAAATTGATTCAAAGAGTCTCTTGAGCATGGATTGTTCAACTAGCACTACAAAAAACATGGTTTTAGTGACGGAACTTTGAATTTAGCGACGGATTAGCGAATTAGCGACAAAATTTTTCTGTCGCTAACTCGATTTTTTAAAAAATAAAATAAAATGCCACGTGGCACCTCTACCAATTGCCACGTCATCACTGGGATCACCTCCACGTGTCGCTGCCACCTCACATCTACTGCCACGTGTGCCTATCACCTCACCTTTGCCTGCCACGTGTGCACCACGTGTCACCACCACATAATTCCCTTCTCAAAGTGACTTCTTCATGGCTTGAACCCAGGACCTTTTTCGTGCGCACGTGTGGCTTTACCAGTTGAGCTACAATGAACCTGTTGACTTATTATGTAAAATTAAATATATATATTATATTATTTTACACAAACAATTATATATACATATATATTAAAAACTAAAAATATACTATATGATAATTTTAATCATAACTATTTTAATGAAAAAATAATTTTTAAATATTTGTTTTACTATTTTTATAATTTTTTATGTTTTAAAAAATCTTTTTAATATAATTTTAATTTCTAACGACACTAATTTTGAATTTTACATCATAAGTAATTTTTCATAAATATTTTTTAAATTTATTTTTTAATTAACATTGATAAGACATACAATTTAATTATACATATATTATATTACATTATATTATATTATGTATATGTGGTTTATATATTTGAAGAAAATCATTTACAATTAGTCAAAAAATCTTGTTATTCAAAAAATTCAAAAAATAACTACTATAATAAAATCTAATAAATTATTCTATATAAAAAAAATTAAATGATTTAAATAGATTATGATAAACAGTATTTTCCTACTTGTATTTATATCATATGTAATTTATTTTCTTAAAATTTGTGACGGAAACAAATTCCATTGCTAATTTCTGACGAAATTGTGACGGAATTTCCGTCGCTAATTTTTTTGATGGATTAGTGACGGAATTGTCTGACAGAAAAAGATTCCGTCGCTAAATACGAATTAGCAACGGACAGAAATTCCGTCTCTAATTCGTCAAAAAAATTAGCGACGGAATTTCCGTCACAAATGTTTCCGTCGCTAATCTGCTGTTTTTTTGTAGTGTAGGTGGCATTCAACTTATATAATGTTGGAGAATACCATTAAATTTGGTAGCATGTTTGATAGGATGGAGTAAACTGATATGGAGTATAAAAAATCTTTTTAGAAAAGAGCTTAGTTGGTCCTCCTAATGCAACAGATTTTCAAGTGGCTAGGGAGTTTGTTGCATTTTTCAAGGTATTCTACAATGTCACTTTGAAATTTTCAGGATCACTTTCTGTGACATCAAATGTAGCCTTCCAACAAATAGTTAGTGTGGCTTCCATTTTGAATAGAAGGGCAAATAATCAAAATTCTTTATTGTCTTCTATGGCTAAGAAAATACAGATAAAGTATGACAAGTATTGGGGGAAGTTTGACAACTTTAATCCTTGTTAGTGATAGTAGTAGTTCTTGACCCGAGGTATAAGATGAAATTTTTAAGATTTGCTTTTTAGGATATGTATTATGATCTTGCACATCATGAAGACATGATAAAAAAAGTCTTAAATGTCTTGTATCACCTATATGACCATTATTCAAGTGTGTTTGGCACATCATAGACTAAAACTCAAATAGAGTAGCTTCCAACAGTATCACAGACTTGAATAATGCAGAATAGTTGGATATGGATGAAGATGATGCTTTCACTACAATGGAAAGGTTCCCTGCACAAACGGAGATTGAGGTTCAAACATATAAGCATGCCGAAGTGAAGAAGTATCTTAAAGGTGAGTTAACTGGAGCTCGTGATCCTACATTTAAAATTTTGGGTTGGTGGAAAGTCAATGCTAGCAAGTATAGAGTCCTTTCATTGATTGCTCATGATGTGTTGTTGATGCCTATCTCCACTATGTCTTCAGAATTAGCATTTAGCACAGGACATCGTGTTATTAATGATTTTAGAAGCTTAGAAGCTCATTATCCCCTAAGATGGTTGAGGCGCTTATTTGTGCCCAAAATTGGCTATCTCCATCTACATCCAAGCTAAAAAGACTTGACACTGATGACTTTAATGACACTAATGATGTGATACATGATAAATGAATTATGATCATATTATTTATTTTATAACATCAAATTTATTTGATTCTTAAAAATAATTATTTTTTCCTGTTGTTTTCTTTCTTTGCAGATGAAGAAGTGGCATCAAATTTGATTGATCAAGAGCAAGAGCCAAAGGAATAGTGGATGACTAAATATTGATTATTGATGTGCTTCTAAATTTGTGTTGTTGCATTTCTATCTTTGTGTTCATGTTGAGTTGGATTTATATACTTACAGTTTTTCTGCTATTATTGGATTGGATTTCTATATCTGTGGCTTTTTATTGTTGTTTAATCCTATCTATGCACTTTGATTTGGCTGGAATGGATGTTAGACAGCTAGACAAATTGTGTTAAATTATTTTAGCCTTTGTCTTTGATTAGTGCTCGGACTTCTTCTATATCTAAATGATTGTTGTAGCCTTCATGGATAATGGAGAAATTAAGTTAGATTGAGTTATATGTAATTTGCTTTAGGAGGTTGTTATTATGTATTTTAAAGCTAAAAATTTGCAAGCTATCAGTCAGCCTTCCTGATGCAGGACGTCCCATCCTGTTCCCCTCCCAGTCAGGACTGGGATACAATTGGAATGGGACAGGACGAGAAACGCAAAATGCATCCTGATCAGTTAACCGAGACCAGACATGGGATGGGATTGTCTCGGTCTCGTCCTATCCCATGTGCCAGCCTACTTAAAAGCCTACTCATCCGGAAGCATAAATGACTATCTTTTCTATGATAAAAACTTCAAAAATGAATGAGCACACAGTTCAATATAGTTTAATATTTTGTTTTCAAATTATAATAGAAATGTATGAAACGAAACTATGAACCAATTGCTGGTCAAAACAGAAACCAAAAATCAATTAACTTGTTAGTTTTTATCATCTGTTGTGTAACCTTTGAAAACTATCGTTGGGCCACTCATGACCCAAGAATAGCCCAATACTAGCCAATTTTAAAGTTACATATATTAGATTTGTGAGTAAAATATAATTATCATAGGAAAGAGATTGTTTTGATTTTGTAAAACTTTTCTTGAGGAATACTAGCCCGTCATTAATGCAAAACTTAATTGATTAATTTGGAAGTATTAACAAAATTAGTTAAATTAGTTATTTGTAATAAATAGGTATTATCTATTGTAGAACCCTTGCTAATCATGTACTCACTTCGGTTCTAAATATAAGACCCATTTTGTAGTGTAAAGTATTTACACTACAAAACGGGTCTTATATTTAAGACCAGAGAAGTTAACTAAAACTACCATTTAATGGAACCTTTAACATTTGCAATTATTACAAAGACTATTTTAGAAAAAATGGATAATAATAACAAAATAGATTAGGATCTTATATTTAGAACTAAATTAAATATCAAATTGACTCTTATATTAAGAACCGGAGCAAGTATAAAGGAAGATCTTGTTTGTGCTTTAGTAGAAATCCGATGTTGGGTGATTTCTTTCCCACAAAACTTTCTCTTTTTTTCCCCAATTAGTCATATTTTTCTAACTCGCCAATTTTATGACCCTTATGAAAAATAAACATTTGCAGGACTGGACAAATATAATTTATGATTACCACAGTGACTCCAATACTAGCCAATCAACAATGATTGTGAGAAAATTAGGAACAGTGACTAGAAGAGTTGTTTTGCCAACCATCGCAGTCAGATTTTTAGTTTGTACATCATACTCTTGATTGTGTTGTTGGAATATATATGCAAAAGATGGAAATTATCATCGAAGACATCATACGACTTCATAACATCATTCCAATAAGGTACTCCTGCAAGGATTTGTTGACAGTGACAAAAGGTTTTAAGAAAAAGTTGGGTGTAAAGGAGGATTCGGCACTGCATACAAAAGGAAGTTAAGGAGTGGATATGATGCTGCTATCAAAATGTTGGGTATATCCAAAGCCAATGGCCTAGAATTTATCAGCGAAATGGCTACTATTGGGAGGATTCACAATGCTAATATGGTAAATTTTGTTGGGTTGTGTGGAAGGAACTGCTCTTGTCTATGAATTCATACCCAATGGATAACTAGATAAATATATTTTTTCTAAAGAAATACCTTTGAGTTATTGCAAAATATAAACAGCTCATGGAATTGCATGCCTTCATCACAGCTATGACATCTAAATATTGCACTTTGATATCAAGCTCCACGATATTCTACTTAATGGCAATTTCAATCTAAAGATTCCGAATTTTGGACTAGCAAGATTATATTCTTGTAACAACAGTATTGTCACTTTGACTGCAACAAGAGGAACAATAAAATATATGGCTCCATAACTATTCTATAAGAATATTGGAAGAGTGTCATTATAAGGCTACTGTTTATAGTTTTGGAATGCTTTTGATGGAAATGGCTAGTCAAAGGAGGAATTTGAATCCACATGTTGAACATTCAAGCCAACTTTACCTTCCGTTATGAATTTATGATCAATTTAATAAAGAAAAAGACATAGAAATGGAAGATTGGTAGAGGAAGAAAAGAATTTGGCAAAGAAAATGTTCATTATGACACTATGGCGTATACAACCAAAGCCAGCAAATCACCCTTCAATGAATAAAATAATAGAGATGCTAGAAGCAAATGATGTTGAAAGTCTTAAAATGCCCCCAAAACCTTCTTTAAATCCTAATAAAGAAGTTTTGGTGGATGATGGATCCTCCTCTAGCCAGGCTATCACACCTCCTTTATTATCTTATTATATATCTATTGAAACTATTTAAAGTCATCCACCAAGACTTAAGAATGGAAAATTTTCAATTTTAAAATTTTCAATTTTGGATTTCCGTACATTGTTCATAGAATTTTGTGTCAACTTTGAAAATTCATAACTAAAATATAAAAAAAATCAAAACTGAATGGTTCTAATTTCTATTTGAAACTTACTATGCCCTCTATAAGGAAAAAATACTTGTTGGCTTCATATCCATCTGAAACAAAGCCAAAAAATTCAATAAGTTGCACCATTCATTTGGTCAATTTTTTAATTTTTAGTATTTTAATCCAACTTTAAAAAGGCATATCTCTTAACACAAAACTTCAAATTTAGTGGTTTACCACTTGTTTTAAAACTAAAAATGAGATCTATAAAACTGTCAAGTTTCATATCCAAATTTGTCCATTTGTTTATTATTTTATGTGACACAAATTTACCCCTAATTAAGGCATTTTTATCCCCTCATTCATTATTCCTTGAATATCTTTTCCTTTTTTCATGTGCCATCTCATTTGAGCATTCTGCGAACCATATTTTTCAGCATCAAAGCACATTATATAAACATAGATACAAGGTATTACAGTCTAAAATCCATTACAACATTGTTGTATAGTTTACCAAAATACTACATAACATCATGAAAACATTACATAATTCATAATATTCCTTCAACTCAATACCAATTCCTTGCCTTTGTCCAAAGATGAGCCACCTCCTATTTGAGACATAAATTGACGTAAGAGGGAATAAGATTTCATAGAAATCTTAGTAGCAATGAACTATAATTCTCATGTAAATCAAGTAAGACATAACCTGACATGCTTTAGAATTTCAAGACATCCTCAAATCACATAAAATCATGTTTAGCATCATGATAAGAGAGGAATATCACCACTTTCACATGACATATTTCTATACATTTGGCCAAAGCATAACCAAGTGTCATCAAATCAACAATTATCACAACACAAGTTCTTCAACTAAAGTAAACAACATAATCACATTAAACAAGCAAGAAAAACATTCAAATTATAATTCAATACTACCTTTTTAAGCCCAAGTACTTTTGGCCTCCTTGGTGTAATTAGTCTCTCCTTGTTTTCTTCCCACAAAACCTATCAATTCAAGTATAATTACAATCCACATTAGCAATTATACAACTTAAACACAATACTTTAATCTTAACCTACTTAATTCCCTCCTTTTTCTTTGATTTTTAACAAAATTGTTTCTCCTTTGGAATCAATAATCTCTTGGCTCATTCTTACACAATTTTTCATATAGAATTTAAATATCTAATCATATTTTTAAGAATCAAACTCATTTCTTATCAAACAGCCTTGGTCGAATAGGGGTATATGATTTCCAAAAATTTCATTTTTAATTCCAATGATTTTAAACATTTTCCTTTAGCATATCCCTACACAAAAACGTATTTTAAACCTATTGCAATCATCAAATCAAGGCGAAACAATCTCCTACACCATGAATCCCTCTTGGCCGAATTGAATCATACAAAACCCTAAGTTGGTTTTCTTCCAAAAATCAATCCATACACCACTTAAACAAACTTATTCCACATCATAATTAATATTTCTATCCTTCCCTAATCATCAAATGTTTAAACCGAAAAGGGGGCAATAGTTCCCTTTAAATATTCATGCAAAAACCTAACCAAAACTAACTTTAATCTTAGCTATAGCAAGGCTTAGACATACCCTGATGATTCCTTGACAAAACTTGCTATTTCCTTGCCCCAAATCACTCAATAAATTCGGTCTACAAGTCTGGTTTTCAAAGTGGTAGAACCTCCCCTATGTTTTCCAATTTTCCTATCATTTTTAGGTATTTTGAGGGGGTATTTACAGACAAAATTTTCTGCCAATTTTCCCTCATTTTGGATGACCAAATGCCACATAAAGATGGTTACTTGGCTGCCATCCAATACAAGACACATTCAGATTTATCCAAGTGTCCATTTACTAGATTATTCCAAGATTTATCCATAAAAAATGGATTTTATTCTAATTAAATAGTAGGGTCCAGAACTATCATGAAATTGGGACTTATATGGGCTTAATGTGAGGCCCACAAATGGGTTACGATGGCTCAAAAAGGTTACCCACAAACCAAATCAAAATCCCAAACCATTTTAAAACTTTATCGATTGCTATTCACTAGCAACATTTCATAATTTTTTTAGATCTCCAAAAATTCATTTCTCTCCATAAAATATTCTTTTTTCATATAAGAATATGATCTGAAAATTTCTAAAATTTTCTTTATTTTTCTATTGGTAAAACTGTAAGAAAAAAATTCCTAAAAATAAATCTCTGAGCTTCTAAGGCTTAAAACCAATTTTATAAATTCCCATAATTAATTAATTAATTAATTCATATTTTTTCTGAAATCATTGAGACTTCTAACTAATTAAAATAATTATTTTCTTCTAGTTTTCTACTATTATCCCAAAAAACCTCCACATTCAGGAAATTCCATAATAATTTATTTTTCCATAATTTTTACTTTTGGAGTCTCCATCGAGATTCCAAAACCTATAATTCACATGTTTATCATGTTTTAGAATTTTTCTCAAATTTTTTCGTTTTGCCCTTCCTAGACCAATAATTCTGAAAATGTCGGTCCAAGTCCTATCAGGGTTACATATCAAAAATTGTTTTATCTCTCTATCTATTTTCTATATTGGCTCTCATCCCAATTTTTAACTCCCTATGTCCAGGTGAAATTTTTCAGAATGTGACAGAGGCAACAACGACTACCTCTATACATTCTCAAAGCAATCAAGATGAGGGTACAAGTGATGCGAAATGATACTTTGCAATTGAAAATCGAGGTTAATTAATTTAGTAACATTAAGTTTAGCACATAACTTTGTATTTGATAACACTACTCAGTTATGATGTGCCCTAATGTGGATTTTGCTTTTAATGATTTAGTATCTTATTTCATTGGTTAATAATGATGTTATGGTATTGACAAAGCCTAATACTCTCTTTCAAGCTCATAATCTACTATCTCATATCTCGTTCTATGAGTAGTCTAGTGAACATGCAAGTGATGGGAACGTACAGCTTATACTTTTTAACAATAGTGATATATATTTGTATATAGTTTTCATGTTTACTAATGATGTAATATGTACAAAGATCTCTTTCACTCTCATAATCTCCTTTGTAATATGTCATTGGTAAAAAAAGAATCATACTTCTGGATCTTTAATTTAAGCACAAATTCATTTCTGACCTATTTATAATTTTTTATACATTGATTATTATATGTGACACTAGCGGGATGCATAACTTGTATGCCATACATTCTCAAGACTAACATCTTTGTAAATGACTTCCTCAATGGATAGTTTTTCTTTTGTTTTCCTCCCTTTCCTTTTTGTTAACTCTCAATAGACAGTTATATAACATGGTACAAAAGTAGTGTAAGTACTCCGCGAATTAAAAACAAAAACAAAAGCCAAAACCCCAAAAAAAAAACTAAAAATATTGATCCTATAGCATTATTGAATTCCTTACCCCATATAAAGCCTTCCGTTAAAGATAGCTTTATGAATGCAGGTGACACTAGAACAAAACTTCATATTGACGCTAGCATAAAATGAATCAACATATTATCATATTGGGAATTTGTTCTGAAACTATTCATTTATTATAAAAATACTTTCCACGAGAATTAAACCTGAATAAATTCATTGTAAGTATTTGGGGGGGAAAAACATCAATAGAGCCTCGAAGTGTTCAAATGTTTCAAATCCTGTGATCTCAATCAGTTATTTCAATTAGCATATCAAAATTGTTTACAGTTACTTTGAATTGATTATATTTCTATCCAAATCAGCTAATAAAGCAAATGATTAAATTTCTATTCAATGTTTCTAAGAAGGTACCTGTTGTTCGCAGAGTGAAGGCGTGAGAGAGAGTGACGACAAACGAGGAACTCGTAGTTACCTTCGGATACTTGCAGAGCACGAGAGACTTGAAGCGATTCAGATAAGATATAAGCACCACGGAGAAGATAATTGAGTAGAATGCATTCGCATCATTTTGATACCAAAATCTTTCGGTGAAATTGCTGGCAACTGAACAATTTCATTCCAATTTCAGTTTTAGAGCTCCAAATTTTCTTGGGCTCTGTTTCGGCGGTTCCACTGAGACTTCGACTATCACATTCTACATTTGCACTGCTATAACCGAAGCATATTTTTAGTACAGCATATATTTATGCATATATTTCTAAACATAGATAGGTACTAAGTATAAATACCTCTTCTAATAGGAATAGAACCTTAATTCATCACGTTGTGAAAAATTAACATCTTCTGTGAAAACCAACTCTATTGTATATGTGCGTGTCCATGCGCGCTATACGTGTGTGGGTTTTGCACCAAATTTATACAGGTACAACATATGAGTGTTTGAAGGCATTGAAAGCCCAGAGCAAAGTACATATTGTTTATTTTCCAAACAGAAAGTGGTGTTCATAGAAAAAAAGTCCAACTTTCAATGTTTGCTGTTCTAAGCCCAATCTTTTTTTTTTTTTTTTTGACGGATTCACTTTTTGGTGTTATGATCTCATTTCGGATAAGATCATCGACTGATCTTCTTTCGGCCAACGAAAATTACGCGCGCGCGCACATATATATAACGAAAGTATGGTATAAAGTTCTGAACACATACACATTATTAAGCACATTCAATCATATAATGAATTGATCTTTGTCAAAAAAATCATATAATAAATTGATCAATTTAACAGTAAACATTTTTTACTGTTAAAAATCAGATGAAATTAGAGGGATTTGCATATTAATTTTTTTACATAATCTTTTCTATTTTATCTTTATATAATAGATATTTGTTAGGATTCTAGTTTTTTTCCCTCTTTCTTTTGTAGGGTCCGTTTGGATGAGCGATTGGAAAAGCAGCTTATAGGAAAAGTAGCTTATGGAGAAGTGAAGTTGGTAAAAGCTAAATTGGATAAGCTGAATTGTGTTTGGATTGGAGTTCAGAAAAGCTAATTTGCAGAAGTGAGATTGGTAAAAAGGTGTTTGGATTATAGTTGAGTAAAAGTGAGTTTGGTTATAAAATGACTAAAATGGGTATAAGTGTTAATAAATAATGAAATATGATAATAAAAAATGATTTGACATAATACAATGAAATTAAAATAATGTATTATGAAGAAGTCTAATTAATGAGTGAATTAAATTTTAAAATTTCAAAAAAATCATAACAAAATTTTAAATATAATGTGAAACATGAAAAAAAATGAATTGATATAATACAGTGAATTATTGTTAATTTGATATGAAGAAGTGAAATTGATCGAGAGAATTAAATTTGAAAACAAAAGAGAAATGGAAAAAAAATTGCAAATATAAAACGAAACATAATTTGAATGGGTAAACATGTTTTTAACTCCAATTTACAGTATTGCAATAAAGTGAAACTAAATAATATTACATAACTAATCAATAGATAAGCTATGGATAATTTGGTCTCTGATTGCATCACGGACGCGATTCATATGCGATGAAGACTGTGATGTAACATTTGAAGATGATGGTTGACTAGCTTCAGCCTGATCATGTTCGCCCACATTATTACCATTTTCAGCTTGTTCAAAAAACAAGTCGGAGCTCGAATGTCTCCTTATAAGGTTATGAATGGCCATTGTTGCACAAACCAGATACACTTGTGTTTGGAAGTCGTAACTGCGCATATTTCGGAGGACTTGAAATCTATTCTTCCAAACACCGAATGTTCTTTCTATTGTGCACCTTAAACTGGAATGATAATAATTAAAGGCTTCGTTGCTATTTCGGAATCCTACTTGTCGTCGGAAGTCTGGAAGGTGGTAGCGCTCAGATCTGTATGGACCTAGATATCCATTTGGTGTTGGATATCCCGCATCAACCAAGTAATATTTCCCTAATGATTCATGAAACAATTTGAGAGATTGTGAAATGAATAAAAGTATGAAATAATTAAAAGAACATGCATGATTGGAACACATAAACATATACCTGGAGGTGGATGAGGGAAATTAAGAGATGAATTTGTAATAGCACTATCAAATATACGAGCATCATGTGCAGATCCCTCCCATCCTGCCAAGACAAAAGTGAAACACATATCCCAGTCACATACAGCCATGACATTTTGTGATGGATATCCCTTTCTGCCAATAAATTTGTCTCGTTTTGCAGCGGGGACAACACACTGTATATGAGTGCCATCAATTGCTCCGATTGCGTCCTTAAAAAATGGGTAGTAACGTGGATCGTTCTCAATTTTTCTATGAGTTCCACGAAATGTTGGATCTATGGGTCGAATAAGTTCACTCGATAGGCTAAGACAAGCTTGCAGTACATTATGAAAGTGCCTACTTACAGTTTCCCCTGATCGTTGAAATCGTTCCTGGATCATCCTATTGCATTGTCCATGTGCAACCGTGTTTAAAAACATCGCAACCATTTCTTCAATTCCTACGTACTTAGACTTTTGTAAACCATGTTCCACCAATTTAGTACATAAGAGGTGGAAAACATCTTTATCCATTCTAAACATTTCATGACATCGATCATCATGCCCATTCATAATGCCTTGTACCCATAAATTCCCTGTATGCTCACTAGTTCTGCACGGTTGTTTAAACATGTACATTTCACAATAATGACCAACCAATGCACCTACTGCTTCATATTGTGTTAATTCCTCATTAATTATGGTTGAATGGTCATCTTCATTTGGCTGTGAATCGTTATTCCAATTCCATAAAGTATCTTCATTCCATGGTGAATCATCGTTCCAATTAGCCATTTCTGGAATTAACCCTGTAATTATGGTGAAAACAAAATGTAAGCATTATAAGGATTACACTAAACAAAGTGTAAATAATTTTCATACTGCAAACAGAAAAACCAAACGCATAGATGACAAGTAGAAATTAGCGTAAATATATTACATAATGATTAATAAAGTTCCTACAACATGCCACATCAGTTTAGGTTAAAACAGCAGGTAGTTCAGGTTAACAAGTGCAATAACAATAGTTAAACAGCTAAGTCCTAAACTAAATCCTATTCTGCAGGTCACTTCCATGTGTCTGGGTCTTGTGCTGCCGGTATCAACCACCTCAACAACTTGCTTCTATCATGCATAAGCCCCAAATAGGCTCGCCTAGCCCACCTCAACCGCGTAAGCATCTTGGCACATGCATAATATAGTTGATTGTCATCATTAAGCTCCTCAACGGTAGTCAGGTGTGCCAAAACCTTATCAACTATTTGGGGATCTTCAACCAATGCTGCTGCTCGCTTGTCAGAAGCAGCTGCTATGACACTCAGGCTATCAGAAATTAATGTAGTTGCAGCAACTTTCTTCTTCTTCTTTGCATCTGATGTCTCACCCCTCTTTCTCTTTCCATAGCTTCCTGAGCCACTTGGTCCAGTACTTGCGGGGGTGTTTATGTTGCAAGCAGCGAAGTCATTTGTGAAGGCACTGGCTGTTGGGTCCACACCAAAGTTTTCATCCTCACTATCCCCTGACCCTTCTTGTTGGTCTAGCCCGACTCTATAAACATCCTCCTCTTCTGTGTCAGGCTGTGGAGCAAACGCTGGCTGAGGCTGTGAGGCTGATGGTGCGTACGCATACTCTCCCGAAGCCACAACATCTCTGAATATTTTCATCAGATCTGATGCAAACATCAGCCCCTGATGTCTAAATTTCTTGAAATTAGGGTCCACCTACATGAACATAATTAGGCATAATTAAGCGCTGTTCGTTCTGATATTCAAAATTAAAACTCAACTAACACAAATAATTACCAGTATTTTTCGTTGCCACCACTTATCAGAGGCCAACACCCTATTTGTGGCTGCATCATAACCAATGCCAGTCTCCCCAGACATCAGTTTTTCCCACAACTTCCAATCTTTTCTCAATACATCAAATCTGTTCTTCAGTTGCTTCCTGTCATACATTTTCCCGCTCCTTTCCCGAAAATTCTTTTCAATTTTCAACCAACCAGGTCTTGTAAACGATGTTCCTTGTCTTTCTTTGTGCACTATTTGCTCGGCACAAACATCGATTAGAATTTTTGTCGTGTAATGATCCCATGTCGCTTTTCCCTTGTCATTATCCATTTCTCTACGCCCTTTGATCGATATAAGAGCAACTAAATCAACCAAAGCCCTAAATATGTAATAATGAAAGCCGTATTAACACATACATTGTAACCAAACAAACATATATCACCAAGTAACACATTTTAATTGCATAAGCTGTTTAGTTTTCTTATTCGATATTTTTTAAAATTATAAATATATAATCACAATGTCAATGTCCACTATTTTCTAGTGGTAATTGATTGTGAACATTTTGAAATTAAATTTTCAATATATCATATAAATTGAACCTAAACTGCATTACATTGTTTAATTTTTATCCTAATTTAACTATGTAAAAGTCAAATAAAAACCAAATTAAGAATGATGAACAAGATTATTTACAAAAATATGTTATATTTATTATAATTAACTAATTTACATAACTTTTTAAATATAATTAAATTAGTTAAATAAATATCATATTAGAGAGAAGTAAGAGAATATAACAGAGAAAGAACAACATTAAATTTATTTTGATTGAGACTTCCCGAAATTAATTCCAAATGATTTTTAAGTAATTACCCACATAGTCCTTAATTTCTTTGTATAGTACAAATTAATGTCTTATTACTTTGCTCTATCAACGCCGTTAATTAACTCTATCAAATGAACCATCCGGACACACATATATACACCATGTTACCATCTCATTCTCTTCTACCCTACCCTCATAGAGATCGAATCCTATAACCATAAAAACCAAGAGACCGAAGCTAGGGACATGCAAAACAAAAACCATTGTAATTCTGAAAATTACAATTTCAGAGTTACATATCTCGCCATTAACAACATAGACATATACTCAACAATTTAAATCCCCAACACTGCACACCCAAGCCTTCGGTCATATACACACATTTATGCTCTTCATTTTCTCATTAAGCTAGAGTCGTTTCCTCGAACCATTAATCCCTGTTTCGTCCGTAAAAAACAGAGGCAGAAAATCCACATGCAACCAGAAAATCCTCATTAAACAATTAACCAACATCCAACAAAAAATTATTGTAACCGAAAACCATAAAATTCAAAACATGAAGCCCTTGTTTCAATGAACTAACAAGTCGGTCCATCACAAATAGAAATCAGTAACAACACAAGGACCACCGGAATCAAGGACGACAGCAACCACAAATTCAAGGACCACCGGAATTTCAAGGACCACTGGAATTTCAAGGACCACAGCAACCACAGGGATCAAACCGGAAAACCAACATAACAAAATTAAACCGGCCAACCTGATCCAACCAACCGAAGCCTGCCAGAGGTAGATTGGACGGTGTATTGTGATGAACAAGCCAACCAACCGAAGCCTGCCGATTCGATTTGTGATGAACGAGCAGCATCCACCGACGGACCTGGTCGAGGCGACCACAGACCGAGCTCACGGTCAAACACCAGACGACTTCCGACCACTGGACACGCACACCTCCCACCCAACAGCCGACCTCACCACAATGACGGGACGGAGCTCACGGTCACCAGCGCCGGAGCTTCTCGGAGACGACCACGGACGGACCTTCTTGTCGAGATGAGCAAGTTGGGAGTGGTGCTGAAGAAGCTGGACTCTGCTCACGGGGGAATAGGGAGAACGCACATGAATGGAGAGAAGTGTAAAAGGAATATATTCCTTTGTCAGAACGGTCCATAAGCTACGGTCCAATAATCCAGAAGCTCCCATCTCCAGCTTCTCCCAATCGCACGTTCAACGGGCTTAAAAATTTAGAAGCCCAATTGTGTATATGCTCAGCCAAACGGTCCCATTTTCTCACTGAGCTTATAAGTCATTATAAGCTACGTTTGGGCCAGCAAACGCTGACCCAAACAGGCACGTAGTATGCTAATAAAAACGTTGCTTGTTATGGCCTTTAGAACACTAATAAATGAGATGGATCATCTTCCTTTTATATAGGGGTAAAATAGAAAAGATAAACACTAAAAAATATTAAGGTTGAAACTTGGTACAATATGGTGAAATAGAATAGTAATAAATATTTAAAATTAAATTATATATAGATACACATATTAATATTAATTGATACGAAAATTGGGATAAAATTGAAATTAATTGTTAGAATTTCTTTTTTTTTTTTTGAGCTGAATAATTGTTAGAATTTCTTTTGATAAGAAAGATACTGAATCTTTTCTTTATTTGAAAAGTACCGAATATATATTCTGACACTCTGAATTTTTGGATTTGATCCATCGAAAAATAATGATTTGACTCTAACTCACCTTGTTCCGTTGTGTGTGCAGACCATAAATGGGGTGTTTCGGTTAAGGAGAAAGAGGAAGGAAGATGCAACGTGGCAAGGTTTGGTGGAGAGTTGAGAAAGAAAGAAAATTAAAATAAAAAAAAGACAAGAGGGCAGCGGATAACAGCGGAGGGAAAAAAAGAAGACAAGCCTACCCCATGGAATCCAGCAACAAAAGAGATGAAAGTCCTCCTTGCATCTCAGAACCAATAAAGCAATAAAAATACTAGAAGCATATGAGGCTTAAAGTCTTGAAATGCCTCCAAAACCTTACTAATCTATATATTGATTAGAACTAATATTATTACAAGAATTATCTTTAAAATAAATAAATAAATATAAGAGATAAAGTAAATTAAGATCTTATATTTAGGATTAAAATAAAAAATCAAATGATAACTTATATTAAAGACCGGAAGTAGTAAATTCAGAGAAAATTTAGCTGAGGTTTTACATTAGAAAAGGGAGTCATTTGGACAATTAACCTTTATTTGGCATCTTCAAGTCATTTTATTCCAGTTATGTCATGCTACAGAAATTAATTGGAAAAATTTTGATAAAAAAATGCAAGATAAAAAAGCAAACAAAATTAATCTAAAGTTTTTAACCTATTTTTCAATTTTTTAAATTAAGTTCATTAAATTTTTCTCTCTCTCTTGTTCCCTCTATTTCCCTTATTCCAAATAGATATACAATAGTGTTAAAGCTCAAAATGAACGAACGATATAAATCTTGACCATTTCAAATATATAGAATCAATCAATTTATAATAATTGTAACTTGGAAATGAATACGTGCTGAACACTAAAAGATTTAGATTAGTGATTATATTTTCAACGGTACATCACATGATGAGGTTATATATATGAGCTTGAAAGAGATACTTGTGAACATGAAGATATCATTATACTCCTCCAATCCTAATTATAAGACCTTTTTTATAATGTAAATTATACTATAAAAAGAGTATTATATTTAGGACTGGAGGAGTATTAAACATGAAAAATAGCATGATAAATTATTAAGGCAAAACCCAAAATAAGGCAATAATAATGTTATATAAAATACAAATTGATAAGGGAAGCTAATAATTCATGTGTTTCAAAATTTTAAATAACCATTGTTTTGAGTTGGCCGAGAAATACTGTCACCGAATCGCTCTGTTTATGTAGTTGCTTTTGAACGCAGGGTCGTGTCCCTTGATTTTTTTTTGACCAGCGGGTCATGTCCCTTGAATTGGTGTCTATGCTCATTCTCTTTTTAATTCAGTCCCTTACCATAGGCACAGTAACTTAGTTAGGTTATGTCCACACGACCAATGTTATTAACCGTAAATTTTGTCATGTTCATGGCGTTGATGGAACAATCTATCACAAAATCAATTTGCAACATGCTTTCATTGGTTCTCAGTGGAGAATTCCTCCCCCACACCTGTTTTTTCCCCCCTAATGTATCGGTATTTTTATATTGAAGATAATTCTATTTGAAATCTATTAGCACTAAATATGAGTATCTTCTCCAATGTAGATTCGAACATTGGTTCAATATATATTGTGAGAGACTAATCTTTTTTTGTTAGACCTAATTTCTTTTGGTTTTCTTCTTCTTCTTTTTTTGGCTCTTGGTGATAGTATATTTGAGAGAAAAAGAAAAGGTCTTTAAAATATTTAATTCAAGTAGGGCTTCTTGTCCCCAAAAAAAAAAAATTACAGAAGTAGAGTTTGGGGCATAACACCAGCCCAAAACACATGCACTGCGAGGTGTTAGTTTCTCAGGCCCACGCTCATGGATAGGTCCACAAATGACAAATCCATGGAGGAAGCTGCAAAAATCACTTTTTTCCGAATGTTTAATTTTGAGAAAATTACAATCAGATCCTATTTAAGAGAATTAAATACAAAAAAGTATCTTGAAATCATCAAATTATTTTGAAGTCTCAAGGGACCTCATTGCAAGATATTTTATTTGTTTAATTGCCAAATTGTCCCCCCCTTTTTTTTAATTTTGCACTGACAATTGAAAAAGCAGTCATTAACAATTTAAAGTGTAAGAATTAACAACTATTGTGGCAGTTATTGACAACTTATATATTATATTTTTGTGATGTGCTGAGACATTATCGGATATTAAATACAGGCACCTCTCCCAGTGAAAATTCAAACATTAGTTCAATATGTTGTAACTATTAGACCCAATTCCTATTTGTTTTAATACAGCTAATAGCAAGGAAAAAAAACAGATCGGACCGGCCAGTTCGACTGGAAAACCGGTGAACTAGTCTGCAGTTCGGTCTAGTTCAGGAGTTGAACCGGAAGCATTTTGAACGGGGAAAAAACCGGTTGAACCGGTCATAACCGGTATAGAACCGGGTAATTCCGATTCACTAGGTTACCTGATTAAAAAAAAAAATCCTTCTTCCTTTCCTAAGTTCCTGGGTCTCAGACCATTCCTCCTCAGAACCGTTCTTTGTAGCTGCGTCTCTCTCACCCCCTGAAACAATTGAACCAAAGGGAGAGCTAGATGATACCCATGAGTTCGGCGCCTCCTCCCTGTCTCCAGCGAAGAAGATGCACCAGAACCCCCCTTCACCAATTCGGCAGCCTCTGCTCCAAGACAATGATGAACCGTGATCCCCTGTTTGGTGCCTCCTCCCTTCTCCTTTTTGGCTTTTTCGGCGCCTCTCAAATTATAATTAATAGTCATTCTAGGTCTTCCTCCGGTCGGCACATTCAGGTCTCCAAAACGCTGTCGTCCTCGCAGTGCAATGGAAGGGAAAACAAGGATAAAATAAATGGAGAAGAAAAACTAAAAGAAAATAAAATAAAATTTAAAACTGACTTAAGATAACAATAATTGTAAAATTATCTATAACTACTTTATTTATTTAAAACCAAGCTATTTACAAGAAAATCCCCCCAAATAATGCTCACAATTAAATTTTCAATTAGCTCTTAGAAGTCTTCAAAAATGCATCAATAACTCTTCAAAAAATCACTCAAAACATTCTTTAAACATATTCAAAATAATGAGTTATCAACATCTCAGCCCATGCAAATGATCTTAGTGATGATTTTGATTTTTCATAGTGAAAATATACATTTCATTAATGTTTGCTTGGTACTATTAAATATTTAAACTACTTTTGTAGCTTCTCATCTTTTTTTAGTGGTTATTATTTATAAATTTTGTTTCACTTTAATATTATGAATTAAATTATATTATTTTAATATGACCGGTCTGACCCTAGTTCAACCTCAGTTCGACCAGTAACCCTTGACCCACTGTCTCGACCGATTTAATGCCCGATCCGGTTTTTTGTTCCTTGGTTAATAGACGCAAAGTTTCTAGTCCCAACAAAAAAAAAATAAAGAAAAAAAGTAGAGTTTGGGGCATAATACCAGCCCAAAACACATGAACCGTGAGGTTTTAGTTTATGAGGCTCAAAATCCATATCCACACACCAATAAGATTGGATATAACAGAAAGAGTTAGCCTCTTATAATGTGGCAATTAAAATATTAAGCAATATGTTTTCATCAATTTGAACAATTACGTTTAATTTTTAATCTTTTGCTAAAGGGGAAAAAAAAAGAACTCAAACGAATTTTCAGCCTCAATTGAAAAACATCTAGACGTGCAAAATACTCCTAAGCTAGATAGAGCTGGAAGTCAAGAAGTTAATGGACTTTGGAAGAAACATTCACATTTGACAGCGACATGGAAAACAATTGTCTCCAATTCACACGCTTTCTGGAATGTAGGGGGAAATTCTTGGCCAAGTCTATACCATCGTCCCACACAATTTGGCGTGAATAACAATTCAAATATGAAATGACATACTTTCGTTTCCAACAATTTCGTGTGTATTTTTTTTTAAAGACATAATAAAACTGATATTATATACTGCTTTGATCCTATTTATAAGGTAGAGATAGAAGGTTTTTCTTGATCCTATTTATAAACTACCCCATTATATTTTTAGTATGAATGTATTATTTTATCCTTCATTTTTTATAATGAGATAATTATTTCTTTGAAATGTGTATATATTAAATAAGGGTAAAATTAGAAAATAATAAAAACCATATTGGATGTACCTATACTTCTTTTTAATTTTTAATTTAGTACCTACGTGTTTCTTTCTCTTAATTAAATATTTAATTCTGCTTTATCAACAAATTTAAATGATGACTTTGCAATTAAATGTTGACATTCTGTAACCAAAAATTTTTATATATGAAAAATACTAAGCTATTAAACATTTAATCATTTATAAAAATAATTACATTAAAAGATTAAAAATTGCAACGCGTTTTGCTAGCATTTAAATTTGAAGTGATCATTTAAATTCGTTGGGTGAGAATTTGCTGTTAAATGAAACTAATTTTGTTAACATACAGGAACTAAAACTAAATTTTTAGAGAGATTAACTGAATTTTTGCCTAAATTTAGAAGACTAAACGTATAAATTAACATTTTTTTATGATTTATTTTGTAAGCCCGATCTTAAAATTAAACGAGCCAAAAAATCCAAACAATATTTTCCCGACCCATGTTTCTCAGAATCTACTGGGAAGTCCTTTGCCCAAATCAATATTCAACACCACTGAAGATAACTCGGCGTGAATGACAATTCAAACGTCAAACAAAACGTTTTCATCAATTCGAACAACTACATTTAATTTGTAATCTTTTGCCAAAGAATAAGAAAGAACTCAAATGAATTTTCAGCCACAATTGAGAAACATCTAGAGACGTGCAAAATACTCCTTAGCTAGACAGAGATGGAAATTAAGAAGTTATTGGACTTTAGAAAAAGCATTCACATTTGACAGCGATATGGAAAATAATTGTCTCCAATTCACATGTTTTCTGGAATGTGCATTCACCTTTGAAAAAATATAATTAGCATTTGCACCGGTGGAAACAAACACGCGAAGTCTTCCATATTACCCACACAATACTCATCCCCACAAAAAATAGACTTCAATAATTTTAAGTCAAGTTAGAAATGGATTATAATATCTCTTGAAATTAAAATGCATGGAAAAACCTACAACTACTTTTAAGTAATAACGAACGTGTTAGATATGATTAGTTTTGATGATGTCAAATAATAGAGCAAAAAGTTTACATAAATTATTTATCTCATATTTTGATTAACTATCATACTTACTATCATGTATAGTTTCCTCAAAAAAAAGAAAGGAGTTATTATGTTGCACTTTGAGTTATGGAGAATGATCAAGAGGAAGAAGAAGAAGAGAGTTTGAGAAAGAAGAACTTGCAAGATCAAATGAAAATATCAAGATTCAAGTTCATAGATTTGATGTTAAATGTTGCTATACTCAATCAGAAGTTTGAATGGCTCAGTCGGAAGCTAAAATATACAAACGGGAAGTTATACCATCATATATTGAGTCACCCTTCATATAAACATGGAAAATAAGCATCAGAGGTGATTTTTATGGGCAATTATCGATCACTTGATCGATCATCCATTTATCGATCAAGTTATCGATAAAATACATCCTCTGTTATGCTCTGTTCTTCGTTCAGCTCTGACATAGGTTCGGTATTTCTTTAATATCTCTCAAATCACAAATCCGTTTGAGGTGAAACTTGATTCCTATGAAACTAGACTCAGAACACGGTTCATGGACACCAAATTCACCTTCAAAGAGTTTCATATGAGGGAGATATGTTGCTCGAAACATTGCAGTAAGGATTAACGCCTTGATTCGACCTTCAGTCACTGTGATGAATATAACTTTGCAACCACAACGAATTTTGGGTTGATTCTTGTTGCATTAGAAAGTAGATTCAAAGAGCTTTCTGGGGATATGTCATTTGCAAAATTTGGAGTTGAATTGGAAGAGTTATGATCACTCAAAGTTGACCTTCGTTCTGCTTGAATCAGAATTCGAATTTATGGAGGCAAAGACCAGAAGTTCTACATTGATTGATTAAGCTCTCGAGCAACATACTACTCAAACATGTTATTGAGTAAAAGCACTAGAAGAAATGAAGAAATGAGAAGCCATTATCAGATGTTACTCGAGCCTGATCAAACAACTACATACTCAATCATTTTATCGAGTTCCTGGTACTATCTCTTCAGTTCTTCTCTTTTATCTTCATATGCATTATTGAGATTTTATAACCTATTGGATAAATGGTTTTCGGATAATGTTATGGATAGATGTATTTATCGATCACTTGATCGATAAACAAAGTTAACGTTATGGATAAATAGGCATTTATCGATCACTTGATCGATAAACAAAGTTAACGTTATGGATAAATAGGCATTTATCGATAGCATGATCGATAAATAGATTATCGATGAGAAGACAGATAAATGGTAATGCGTTCTACTCATTCTATGTTTTGCTTTAGTCTCCATTTATCGATTACCTCATCGATCAGTCATTTATCGCTAATATGATCGATCATTGCTCTTACATGTCTACCCTGTTTTTCACGTAACGTGATCGATAAATCAGTTCTTTGAATTTACAGGATTAAATCTCCTTGTTTTACTTTATCGATAATTTTATCGATCACTCATTAATCGATCACCTATTCGATCAACCTACATAGCATGTGTTTTCTCCGAATATACTTTTGCTTATTGTTTATCGATAAGGTTATCTATTATTTGTTTATCGATAATGTGTTCAGAAAATCATTACTTAAAATTCTATTCTATAACACTTTGTTTATCGATAACCTTATCCATCATCCATTTATCAATAATTTGTTCGATCATCAATGACTGAAGTTTAATTTCTGTAACACTTGGATTATCGATAATCTGTTCGATCAATAAGTGTTCGATCACTTGTTCGATCATGGAACGTTTTCCGTTTAAACATCAGTCGACTATGATGATTCTTAAAATCAATGATCTATTTTCTTTCAAGCTTTTCTTAGCCTTCTTTTAACATATAACTCTTTATCGAAAAGACACGAAGGCAAACGTAACTTGAAAAGGTTTATTCTTGCATAAATCATTTTTGGGTCACTGTATTCATGCTTCATCATTTATCGATCATTTGTTCGATCATCATATGATCCATAATCTATTCGATAATTGCGTCTATCTGCTATATCTTTTCTTCATGTAATTAATCGATAATATAATCAATCAAAGCTTTATCGATCAAGACATCGATCAAGTAAGTTCATCTTACTTTCTGAATATCTGAATATCTGATGACTGATTCCATGTTTTCCAACTTATTGATTCTAAGATTATCGATACTTATCACTTGATCTGAGAAAGATTATTTCAGATAAAAGAGCCACAACGAATTTATGATGTGAAGAATCGACGTTCGTCAGAAGCTTCCAACGGCTAGTTTCAACGGTCATATTCTCCGAGCCAAACGGGAAGAAAGTGCTCAATGGTCAAGTACCCAATATCATCTATAAATAGAAGAGCATTCAAAACAAGAAAAAGAGGAGAAGAGTCTGAGCTTACAACATCAAGTGCTAAAATGCCAAAGCAACGTATTCTCATTTAGAGCTCCGAAAGAAAACTCCCTGTCTCTGTACTTCATAGGTTAAAACTTATGTATTCGTAAGATAGAGAGGAGAGTTTCCCAAACGTGCTTAAAGAGACGTCTATCACTTCTTTGAGAGAAGAAATACTCAATCTTCATTATCATTATTAGATTGTATCCTTACGGTGAGTAAGGGGGAGTATTTACCTCGGTGTGAGGTTGCTGCTGAATAGACTGGTTAAGAATTGTAAGTGGCGTCACAAGTGCCCGGATCAAACTTGTGATTGTAGTGGTTCTCAAGTACCCATGTTAAACTTGAGGGAGATAGTCGATTGAAAATCTCAGGGGGAGCCTGGGGACTGGACGTAGGTCAGTGAGGACCGAATCAGGATAAATCACTGTTTGCATCTTCTCTTCCCTTACCTCTTTATATTTCCAGCTAAACCATTTTACTACTGTGATTATGCTTATCTCGATTCATTGTTTTTTATACTCAGAATTTCTTATGAATTTCATTACATTGCGAAAAGATTTTTAATTTTAATCAACACCCAATTCACCCCCCCTCTTGGGTGTTCAGCCATTCCAACAGAACGGAGATAAATGTCTCTAGTTTTCCACATTTATATAGCAACACTTGGCGGAAAGCTTGTGGCCTACAGGATGGCGCCGTAGTTAATTTGGAAATTGACTACATTAAGAAAACTAGATAAATTAGTTAAATATAATAAATATAAGATGATTTCTCTAAAATATTTTTAATGAAATATTAGATTATATATATTAATTTATAAGTTAGATAAATTAATTTAAAAATAATAAATATAAAAAATAAAGTAAATCGAAGTCTTATATTTAGAGTTAAAATTGACTTCTTAGCTAATTTTCATATTTCGGAAGGAAGGAGCATAAAATAGGTTAAAAAGGGGCCATAAGATCCCATAAAACTTGGGGCACAAGAATTTATGACTCCGGACAAAGACAATTCATAAATATATGAGTTAAAAGATATGTTCTAATCTTAGTAAGTCCCAAATCTAACTCACCAAAACTTTGTGTGAATTATGCTCTTGTGTGCTTTATGCATAAGTTTCTACTTGATTATTTGAGTAAGACCTTAAGCATTAATTACACTGAATTTAAAGAAATGAGTAGTGACACTATTTATAATTTTTAAATAATGCGACGTAATACGAATTGTGTTGTATCTATGTATATTATTACTCAATTCAAAAGATGAAGCCTCTGGGTAAATGATTCTAAGATTCAAATCATCCGAAGCTCCTAACATATAGCGAAAAGTTAAAGAAGAGGAAAAGAGAAAGAAATCTTACCACGGAGAATAATTTTATCAATTACTCTAATTTGAGACTGATCTGAAAAATATTGCCATGCCAAACAGAAAACATAAGTGGCTACATGGATAATTAAAGAATTCATTTATGCAATGAACTTGAAATCTTACATTACAAATCTTTCAGATTATCCTCAACAAAAGTAAAAATTATATATATAAAGCACACATATAAATATATGCTTTATATAATTATATATATTATATTTTTTTTATACACTTGATAAGGCTTAATCTTAAAAGACTAACATATTAAGAAGAAAATCCACTTAAATTTATAAATCTCACAGGCTTCCTAACGTAAGGCTCATAATGATGTACTATGTATGCTTGGAAAAAATATTATATATATATTTTTTATATTAAAGGGGACCATGATATTGCGTAAAACTTGGGGGCACAAGAATTTATGATACCAGACAACAGATAGAATATAAATAATAGGGAGAATTACTGTAAAGTCCCAAGCAAGAGATTTTATCACTCTAAGGTCCCTAGAAATGCTAAAATGAATCTGAGGTCCCAAGGGACTTAATTGTGAAAAATTCCAATTGTGCAATTACAAAATTACCCTCATTCATTTGAAAGAAAACGCTGAAGCAAAATATGAGGGTTCTTTCATTCGCACAGCTCCGTCGCATCTCGCCTCTCTTCCTATAGCGTCTCGCCTCTTTGACTGTGATATTCTGCTCTGCTCCTCGCCTCTCTGACTCCGTCTCTACCTCACACCTATTGCTTCTCATTGTCACTACCAACTTTCTTGTTTTTCGCTTCTCATTCTGTGAAGTATAAAATGATGCTCTGTTTTTGCTGGTTCATGCTCTGTTTCTGCTGAAAATAAATGAATATGACAGTGTTTTTTTTTGTTATAATCCTGTAATGCGATGGTTCAATGTGTTGTTAATGGATACATCGAAGGTTGTCAATCTAACTATATGACTTGTCATTGACAAGTGATTGTGACAGGTTGATATGAAGAATGGCAAGTTCAAGTAGGAAGCATTTGTTCTGCTATATCCATCCAGGGAGACAATTATTAATGATGTAGAAGATGAAATGCAATATGTTAGAGATAGTAGCATATATAGCGTTTTGTTTTTCATTTGACAACATAATGACATCTAAATGTAAAGTTAAGTTAATGTGTATTGATATTATTTAATGGTTACAAAGTTTTTTTAATGCCATTTATGTGTATTGATTAGCATGAAATTCTTCATTAATATCCTTATCATGTCTAGAAATGATAAGGGTATTAATACTAAAAAAACGAATGCTAACTATGATGACATGATAGGTACATATCACAGTCTTCTCTGTCAGATCTATTGACAACCTCAACAGTGAGTGTTGACAACCTGAGGAGAAGTCATTGACAACTTCAACAGTGTCGCTAACAACTGACTCTGTGGGATAACACAGCCTCTAATCAAATAGAATTATTATCATATATAATGACTTTAACAATAAAATGGGAAGCTCTTTCAAGTCATCAATAGCTTTAAGTGAATCCAATTTGATTATAGCAGAATTTTATTGCAGAAATTCATTAACAACCTCAATAACGAGTGTTCACAACCCAAGAAGAATCTGTTGACAACCTCTGCAGTGTCACTAACAACTGACTATGTGGGATAGCATAGCCTCTGATCAAATAGTATTATTATCATATATAACCACTCTAACAATAAAATGGAAAGTTCTTGAAATTATTAACAACTTTAAGTGAATCCAATTAGATTATAACAGAATTTTGTTGCAGAAATTCATTGACAACCCTAACAACAAGTGTTGACAACCTGAGGAGAAGTCGTTGACAACCTTGGCAGTGCACTAACAACTGACTCTGTGGAATAGGACAGCCTCTAACCAAATAGTATTATTATCATATATAATGACTTTAACAATAAAATGGGAAGTTCTTTCAAGTCATCAATAGCTGTAAGTGAATCCAATTTGATTATAGCATAATTTTATTGCAGAAATTCATTACAACCCAAGAAGAATCTGTTGACAACCTCTGCAGTGTCACTAACAACTGACATTATGTACACATGCAACCGATATGCTTTTTAAGTGGGTTGTGAATTTGGGTTGTAGTTAAATTGTATACATATATATAAAGTGATAAATGATATTTGGAAGTAATCTAATATAATATCATATTTCTATTTTGCTGTACTTGTCAATAGATTGCCATAGACTTGTTATCACATGCTGTTGAGGCTGTCATTGACAGTCTGAATTAAGTTACTGGTATAATATGACAATTTCATGTACTTGTAATGTTTCATGATTTCTTAACATATGATTTTAGTGTTAAAGCTGTGATATGATATTATTTAGTTATAATTTATGTTATTTGAAGGTTGTGCTATCCCACAGAGTTAGTTATTAGCAACACTGCCGAGGTTGTCAATAGATTCCCCATGGGTTGTCAATGAATCTTTATAATAAAAATTTTACTGTAATCAATTGGGATCACTTAAAACTGTTAATGACTTGAAAGAGCTTCTCATTTTATTGCTAAAGTTGCTATATATGATAATAGTGCTATTTTTAGAGGTTGTGCTATCCCCAAAGTCAGTTGTTAGTGACACTGCTGAGATTGTCAATAGATTTCTCTTAAGTTGTTAACACGCGCTGTTGAGATTGTCAATGAATTTCTGTAATAAATTCTACTGTAATCCAATTGGGTTCACTTAAAGTTGTTAATGACTTGAAAGAGCTTTCTATTTTATTGTTAAAGTCGTTATATATGATAATAATACTATTTGGTTAGAGGCTATCCTATCCCACAGAGTCAGTTGTTAGTGACACTGCCAAGATTGTCAACGACTTCTCCTCAGGTTGTCAACACTTGTTGTTAGGGTTGTCAATGAATTTCTGCAACAAAATTCTGTTATAATCTAATGGATTCACTTAAAGTTGTTAATAATTTCAAGAACTTTCCATTTTATTGTTAGAGTGGTTATATATATAATAATAATACTATTTGATCAGAGGCTATGCTATCCCATAGAGTTAGTTGTTAGTGACACTGCAGAGGTTGTCAACAGATTCTTCTTGGGTTGTAATGAATTTCTGCAATAAAATTATGCTATAATCAAATTGGATTCACTTAAAGCTATTGATGACTTGAAAGAACTTCCTATTTTATTGTTAAAGTCATTATATATGATATAATACTATTTGGTTAGAGGCTGTCCTATCCCACAGAGTCAGTTGTTAGTGGCACTGCCAAGGTTGTCAACGACTTCTCCTCAGGTTGTCAACACTTGTTGTTAGGGTTGTCAATGAATTTCTGCAACAAAATTCTGTTTAATCTAATTGGATTCACTTAAAGTTGTTAATAATTTCAAGAACTTTCCATTTTATTGTTAGAGTGGTTATATATGATAATAATACTATTTGATCAGAGGCTATGCTATCCCACATAGTCAGTTGTTAGTGACACTGCAGAGGTTGTCAACAGATTCTTCTTGGGTTGTGAACACTCGTTATTGAGGTTGTTAATGAATTTTCTGCAATAAAATTCTGCTATAATCAAATTGGATTCACTTAAAGCTATTGATGACTTGAAAGAGCTTCCCATTTTATTGTTAAAGTCATTATATATGATAATAATTCTATTTGATTAGAGGCTGTGTTATCCCACAGAGTCAGTTGTTAGCGACACTGTTGAAGTTGTCAATGACTTCTCCTCAGGTTGTCAACACTCACTGTTGAGGTTGTCAATAGATCTGACAGAGAAGACTGTGATATGTACCTATCATGTCATCATAGTTAGCATTCGTTTTTTTAGTATTAATACCCTTATCATTTCTAGACATGATAAGGATATTAATGAAGAATTTCATGCTAATCAATACACATAAATGGCATTAAAAAAACTTTGTAACCATTAAATAATATCAATACACATTAACTTAACTTTACATTTAGATGTCATTATGTTGTCAAATGAAAAAACAAAACGCTATACATGCTACTATCTCTAACATATTGCATTTCATCTTCTACATCATTAATAAATTGTCTCCCTGGATGGATATAGCAAAACAAATGCTTCCTACTTGAACTTGCCATTCTTCATATCAACCTGTCACAATCACTTGTCAATGACAAGTCATATAGTTAGATTGACAACCTTCGATGTATCCATTAACAACACATTGAACCATCGCATTACAGGGATTATAACAAAAAAAAAACACTGTCATATTCATTTATTTTCAGCAGAAACAGAGCATGAACCAGCGAAAAACAGAGCATCATTTTATACTTCACAGAATGAGAAGCGAAAACAAGAAAGTTGGTAGTGACAATGAGAAGCAATAGGTGTGAGGTAGAGACGGAGTCAGAGAGGCGAGGAGCAGAGCAGAATATCACAGTCAAAGAGGCGAGACGCGATAGGAAGAGAGGCGAGATGCGACGGAGCTGTGCGAATGAAAGAACCCTCATATTTTGCTTCAGCGTTTTCTTTCAAATGAATGAGGGTAATTTTGTAATTGCACAATTGGAATTTTTCACAATTAAGTCCCTTGGGACCTCAGATTCATTTTAGCATTTCCAGGGACCTTAGAGTGATAAAATCTCTTGCTTGGGACTCTACAGTAATTCTCCCTAAATAATATGCCAAGCTTTCTAAGTTGTGTGTAGAATACTTGACCCTCAAAAAAGAGACGTCTAGACCTACAAGATAGAGTAAGTTAGAAATTAGATGAGATAGACAACGGGATGGTGACAGTTCGTTGAAAAGTGTTCTAGCCCTCTAAAAATACGCTCATAAGAGTTGTAAGTCAAGCTCAAAATTAAAAAAAAAAAACTCACGATGTTTAACAAGAAATATAAATAAAATTGGGATCCATAAAAAATCATGATATCGGATGGGGACGGTGGACACAATTACGTCAAATTTTCCACACTCTGCGTGGAATACGTATCCCAATGGAAATAGGTTTCTAAATTTACGTAGTATTTAGATGCAAAATTAATCATAATTTTAAAAATAATTTTATATAGTTCAAGATAATATATGAGAGGAATGTCTCAACTTACATAAATGAAGGTGTAAT
This sequence comes from Neltuma alba, assembly GCF_004799145.2. NCBI lineage: Eukaryota > Viridiplantae > Streptophyta > Magnoliopsida > Fabales > Fabaceae > Neltuma > Neltuma alba. The sequence goes on from NW_021637205.1 coordinate 381,064, forward strand.
TTTAATCTGATTTTTATTTTTCAGATGTAATTTTAACCACGATTTTTTTAAGGGTGCAATTTTATCCTTCAATTTTTTCAGTGCACCTAAAGATGAGAAGTAAAATTGTACCCAAAAAAATAAAGAGTAAAATTGTGCAAAAAAAAATTAGGAGTAAAATTACACTACTAAAAAAATCGTGGTTAAAAGAATTAAAATTACACCTTCATCTCTTTTTTTTTCCCTATTCTTCTTTTATTTTCTTCCTATCATTTTTTGACTTTATCATCCAACTACCTTTATAATTTTAACGTGTTCATTTAATCCAAATGTCAATATCACGTGGAAAATTAGGGAGAGTTGTTTTCCCGTCGTTGTCTGGTGTGAAAGTTTTCTCCAAAGTACAGTAACTTTTAAAGTTTTTTTTATCCCTTTCCAACTTACTACATCCGGTTCTAATTATAAAAACCAGTTGACTAATTTGAAAAGATTAAGAAAGTAAGTTGAGTTAGTTATTTGTCCTAAATATGTTTCTTTCCTAAAATATCCTTGCTAATCAAGTGTATTGACCAGAACTATAATTATTAGAAGGACTATCTTGAAAAAAATGAATAAATATGAGAGACAAAATGGATTGGAGTCTTATATTAGGACTAAAATAAAAATCAAATAGAGTCTTATATTAAGGACCGGGAGTAGTACTTTGCAAGTCTAGAGGTTCTTCCTTTCTTGAAGGGTGTTTGGATGGAAACAAATTATAATTTAAAAAGTGATTTTACGATATACAAAATAAATATATGAAGGAATTTGTTTTGATTTGTAGAAAAAAATCTTTTTAAGAAACACTTTTACGGCTTCCCAAATACCTTTTTAAATGAAAAAAAAAAAACTCAAGTTCTATAAGTTAACTTTAGAAGTAGAGAGAATGAAAATTCATAAGTTTTTTATTTTTCTTTCAAAAAAAGTTTATATACGAAATTATTGGAATTAGAAATATTTCATTTCACATTTGAATCGTTTATCACACCAAATCATCTCTTTTTAATATATCGATTGATTCTAATAAAAGAAACTAATCCATTATAATGTTATAAATTAGGTTTAAATTTTTATTAAAAAATGTGTTTACAATTAGTACAAGATAGTACTTTATATTTACATATTTAACTATTTTTTTAAAATATGACTATCTGATCAGGTAAAATTTGAGCATTATCGGGTAATTTTCTCAAATATGTGTTTTGCATTTATATGGGTTCAAAGTTGATACCTCATGCTTTAGTTAATTGATCGACACATTTCTGGGAAGCTATATTCTTTTGATTCATGTTTGTGCTACTCTTGATCTTTTTTTTTGGGTACAATTTTACTTCTCATCTTTAGGTGCACCCAAAAAAATCAAGACTAAAATTGCACTCCTAAAAAAATCAGGGTAAAATTATGCATGAGAAATAAATTAAGATTAAAATGCACTTTTTATAAAAATTAAAAAAAAGAAAGAAAAGATTTAAATCCTTGTAATAGCTCTTTGTAATTATATCAGAAAATTAAACCGAACTTAATAAAAAAATAATTTCTGAACTGAACAAATTATAATCTTTGAAATTACAATACAGATGTATGAATTGAAAAAACGAATAGCTATGTTAACATAAAAGCGGTCACTTCTGAAAAATCGGCCGTTAACAGTAGATACAGAATTTTTATTTTGAACGTTAAAGAGGCTCTTCTTGATTTTGCAAATTATATCCCAACGATTCAGTGATTAATCTTGATTTAACATGCGCCTCACTTGGCTCAGCTCTCCCAGAATATTAGCCAGATTATATAAGTAGCTCTAGATCATCCAAAAAGTCCAGCTTGTCTCCTCACACTGAACTCACTTTAGGAAAACTTCATCTCAGACCGATGATGAAACTCAGTTCGCCGCTGCAAAAGAACAAATTCCTCTTTTCTCCGAATCTACGCTAGAGACACATTTAGATAATTGGGACAGCTTATAGCGCGAAAGTCATAATATATTAATTTTAATATCTTCATATGAACAAGACTTCTCTACTTTATTATACTACATTAATATGACAAAATGTTATACATAAACTATTATGATATGCTAAACAGAAGGCATCAGTTTGCACATGGAATGGAAATAGATAATAATTGGATTCATCTATGGATAAACATGAAACTAATATTACAAATCTCACAAAATACTCTCAATAAAAGTAAAATTATATATATTCATACACACCCAAGTATTTTCGAATTCATGAATCACTTCTAACTCTAAATTCAAACGTCTTGTAGGAATAATGGCGCTCGTATTAGTTGAAGTAGCAAAGTCAAATGGAGAAGGAGGCACCCTTAATTTATCAACCTCTCCTTCCAACATTTGTATTACGGTTTTCATCGATGGACGATCTATTGGATGCCACTGAATGCACCAAAGCCCCACAATTGCTAGTTTCCTTGCAATATTAACTTCACCTTCATCTTCGATGTAGATACTTATGTCACCTCCTTCAATCAAACTATGGATCCATTCTGGATATAACACTTGAAAGGTTCCTGGATTTGTGTCAACATTTTCCTCCCACCAACCATTTCTAGAAGTAGCATTCCATAACCGTAATATCTGCTTTATATGACACATTTCCAAAGTTTCGAGAGAAGACTTCAGGTGCAATGTAGCCTAAAGTTCCTCTAGCTGCTGTCATTGACACTGTACTTTGATTTTTAGAACACAACTTGCTAGACCAAAATCAGAAATTTTCGGAATAAAATTGTCATCTAACAACACATTACGAGGATTAATGTCAAAGTGGAGAATTCGGTAATCACAGCCTTGATGAAGATATTCAATCCCTTTGGCTATGGCAAGAGCTAATTGTTGCAACTTCAACCGTCCAAGGAAATTTTCTTTGGTGTCTGGCGAAGATAAGAACTTTTGGAGTGAACCATTTGGAAAGAAATCATAAACAAGAGCACGATGAGAACCGTCAGCACAGAAGCCAAGCAAACGAACAATATTTATGTGATGAATTTTGCCCATTGTCCCCACCTCATTGATGAAGTCTTGGCCATCGCTCCCTGAATTATTGAGTACTTTTACAGCTACCTGGATTTCGGTTGATAACTTGCCTTCTAAAAACTTCTCCATGAGCTCCTTCACTCTAATTTATCCTTGAAATGATTTGTGATTCTTTTCAGATCAGCGTAAGAAAATCTAGTAGGTTTGTGCACCTCATAATCCTCCAAAAACTTTTCCAATCTCACTTGATCGTCTCCTTTCTCTTTGAAGTAGCGGTATATATAAAAGCACGCAATGAGCCCCACCAGCAGCACAATTGAACCTGGAGTCAAAGAGGCACATAAATTGAACATCCAATTTCAATAAGAATCACATTTCAAAACCCAATTTGAGACGGGGAAAAAGAGAAAAAGCAGAGTCAATGAGTGTCACAAGCACCTGCTAAAACAATTCCAAGAATCGCGCTGGTTTTGTGCTTTCCAACGTCAGATTTTGGTTGTGGCAATCTGAATGGCAAGACATTTTTCTGAAGGTAAGATGCAGGAACTGGTGAAAAGTATTTCCAACATCTTGGTGCAGAAGCTAGGTCCCGGCTCAGGATACTATCTGCGGAGCTAACAGCATAAATCGGGCAGACGAACATATCTTGCGCAGATGGAGTAGAAAAGTCTACGTTCCTGAGGGATCGTGATCCAAGTGAAGAACAATCGAAGAAAGTAACATCTTCGAAGAGAGTAACATTTTCTTCCATTATATCATAAAACTCACTCTAAAGGATAAATGGATAACTGTAGAGACGACGTTGTAGAAAGAGTCTGGGAAGACAACCTCCTGGATCCCGTGTGTACAAGGTGTGGGATTCATGATCCAGTGGATCCAAGATGAGGGATACATAGTGTCTGTCTAAGACACCGAGACTTAGTCCTTTGAGAGCAGGGATGGATGGGAACTCAACCATCCTGCCATGGTCATAGAGATGGAAGTGACAACTGTATCATTAGGCACATGCTGGTTCTGACTATGCCCTTGTTTCAAAAGGGCGCGCCGGCACCTGGATTATCACCAACAACAAAAATCTACGATAGCAAACATCGTAACCATTTTATTTTATTTTTTGGTGTTGTATATGGAACTAGGATTCGGGTTATAATATATGTTTAAGTATCAGGTAACATGTCGCATATCTCATTCAAAATGAAAGCAAGGGAAGATGGATGCAACTTGGAAGGTGATTGTGGACCCAAATTGTTTGCCGTGAACTATGGTGCTTCTTGCTGAAAGCAGCCGCTTGGGATTGATCCGAGTTTCTCTCTAATTTACTTATCAATCTCTAAAATTTTCAGATTAAAAAAAATAATTTGCATTTCCTAGTCTAGGGGGAAAATACCTGTTAGTCATATCATACCAGTCAAATCATACAGAAAGCTGCCCAAGGAGACAACGTAAAGAGTCATTGGTCAGAAAGTGAAGTCAACTATGGACAACAATACAATACAAGCTAGCCGCGTGGAGCAGGAAGTATAGAAAAAAGGATATCGAGCCGCGTTATTAAACACGGAAGCTTAGAATCAGCAGCTGCCCATCACTGTGAGAGATGGACAAAGAGAAGGGCTAAGGTGCTGGTATCCAGTGTTGTTTACGCAGCTTCTAATGTATGGACTTTCGAGTTTCTCAAGAGCAGAGCAAGTCCTGTGCTCCGTCTCGTTGCGGCATTATCACAAACATCTCATATCCATTTCGACTACGAGATGACCCGCCCAACTGTGGCGATGTGACCTACGAGCTAGCCTGTGAAAACAACATCACTCTCCTCCATTTGTATTCAGCAACATACAGAGTGGTGGGAATCAACTACAACAACTACACAATCCGATTGGTAGATCCTGGCGTTGAGGAGGGCAATTGCTCCTCCCTCCTCGCTATCTCTTATCCCATCTAATTTCACCGATACTTACAACTTATCCTTCTATTATGATTATGATAGCCGTAACCCCTATAACGCCGGTCTCGGGTTCGGATTAACTATGTTCAAGCATGTGGTGTACCTGAAGTGCAGAGATCCAGTGAGGGACGACGCAGCGTACGTGGACACAGCACCCTGCGTGAATTGGGAAGGAGAAGGCCATGCTTATGCTGTAGCTGGAGACTTGACGGCTTACCAGTTGAATTCTGGGTGTCGCGTAAAATGGGTGGCCGCCATTGCCTCACGGGGGGAGTCCTTGGGAAATGGAAGCATAAAGTCCTACGCTGATATTCACACACTGCTTTCCTTCGGATTTGAGCTTTCGTGGTGGCCACGAGCTTGTGTTGATTTTAAATGCCCGATCCAACATAAATGCTCCTTGACGTCTGTAGATCTCGTTCTCGTGCGTGCCTCTCGGGCGTGACTGTTACAGTCCCCTGTTCACATTCACAATTTACGAACCATACTGCCGTAAGTCACTTTTCCTTTCCCTTTTCCAGCTTACGATTTATAAACATTTTTTACGCAAACCGACACAACTTATTTTCACATAGCAGCGGTAATTTTGTATATTGTGTTGACTACATTAATCATGTTATTTTTAATATCCTCATCCTATCCTTCCCTATGTTCTTCATCAACCTCACCCATTTTGTGCATGGATAATCCTCACAACCTCACCTATTTTGTGCATGGTTATATATTAACCCCATATATGAATGTTAAATAAATTATAATTAGTGTTTTCTCCCAAAAATATGAATTAGTATGTTAATCTTTTATATTTTATTTATCAGCTATTGTCTAATATTAGTGCAGGGCCATCCAAGACTAATATGGTCCAAATTTAATTTTACTTTTATATCTTTTAAAAAAAATTGTTTTAATGTATGCAAAATTTAAAATATGAAATAATATTTTAACAGTTAGTTTTTAGAGAAATTTTTTATTAATTAAATTTTATTAGTGAAAAATTTAAATCAATATGTTAAAAAGTTTAAAATTGTATTCATGTGTCAAAATACTCCAACCGTCTTAAGCAAAAATTGTTAACAACAGTGACATAAAACTGGTCATAATTTCAATGGGTTTGGTGTGTGTATATATATATATATATTAAGTTTAGTTATTATGGTGCGTATATGTATTATATTATAATATTTATAATTTATCTACCAGAATAATATATATAATTATTATGTTATATATGTTATAGGTATAATTATAAATTATACTTTGCATAAATGTAATTTATACTTATATTTTATTAACATTATGCAAAGTTGAAAAAAAAAAACTCAAATATAATAAGAGTAAGGTTGTTCATATAAAAATATTTTTCCTCTCCCGTGACATTATAATCTCTTCTCTCCCCTCTCTTTTGATCAATCCAAATGAGGTAATATAAAATCCTTCTTCTCCATTATAAAAAAAAAAAAAAATCCTTCATCTCCCCTCATTTTTCTTTCTCTTCATTAAAATCTGTTCTCTTTTCTTCCCTCCGTTGAGCCAAACAAGCCCTTAGCAATTGTTCTGTTTATGTCTTCTTATGCGTGTTGCCTTATCTTTGTCAAGTTTTCTTCTTTTCAATTTTCACACGCTTCCTCTTCTATTTTTTCAACTCTCCTCTTTTTCTCTCTCTCTCTTCAGTTTTCTCCTCTAAATGAAAGAGACTTTCAAGGAGAGCTTTGCGTTTTCATATCCAAGATTCAAATTGTTCTGAAAGGCAAAAACATCTTCTCCATCTAAAATCAAGCACTACTGGTTGTTTTAATGAGGGAAAGTGGGCAAAAAAAAGATTTGAAGGTGCTCATCTGTTTGCGTTCGTTTCCTTCTTCAGTCATTTCTTCTCATCATCCTTAGCTCTTCTCCTTTTTTTCCCAAATCATATTCAACGATTTAAAGGTTTTGCCTTTTTAAGTCTGAGATTGAGAGACCAGAATTTGATTTTAGATTTAGATATTTTAGACACAAGCACGCGGTTTTGGGCATCTAAGAGAGAAAATAATTAAACCGGATAAATCACTCCAACTGGCAACTTATCTGGTTTAACACCCGATTTTGACTGATTGATTTGACTGGTTTAATATTGGTTTAAATTTTAACTAGTTTAGCTTTTCTATCAGACTGGTTCATTGATTTTTCTATTGAACTAACTGTCCGATCTTTTCTTTTTATTGTTAAAAAGTTAGTTCTTTTTCATCAAACATTTTTTTAAAGGAAAAACAGTAATAAAAAACTCAGGAAAAATAAAAAAAATTATGATTTAGGTTTTTGAATCCAAAAAATTGTGTCAGTCTTATATATGAATTAACAAATATTGTATAGAAGACCAATTGCCCTCTTGTTAGAAATAACAAATGAACTATTGTTGGTAATAACAACTATATATTAAAATTATAAGTTAAATATTTCAAATAAACAGTCTGTACTACTATACTATTAAATAACAAATACAGTATTAGAACTTATAATTTAAGTATTCTAAATAAGAGTCTTGCAGTTAAAAATAACAAAGCTAAAAAAGGAGGTCAATTTGGTCTTTTACATATATTTGTTAATTTATGTTTAAGACCCGATCACAATAATTTTTAAATTCAAGAACTGAAAACGCAATTTTATATTTTTCAGGCCCCTTGGTTGCATTTTCCCTTTATTTAATGCTGTGCATTAGGAACCACGCGGCAATGGAGAGA